>NW_026691088.1:365646-731292 GCF_020826845.1 Diceros bicornis minor | reverse complement strand
GATGGGGCATGAAGTTATTTCTAGGAGTTGGACACATACCAAGTTTAGCTCAGTTCTGGGCATCTTTGAAATACCTATACAAACTTGTTCCTACATAGTAACTTGCATCTTTGAATGAGAATGTGCTTGCTTACAGCAACGTGCTATATGTTCTGAATGCCCGAATTGGGAATCTGTGTCAAAACTTTGTTAGGAATTATGTGATCCTTACTAGCTGGAAGTAAGGGAGATGGGGCATGAAGTTATTTCTAGGAGTTGGACACATACAAAGTTTAGCTCAGTTCTGGGCATCTTTGAAATACCTATACAAACTTGTTCCTACATAGTAACTTGCAACTTTGAATGAAAATGTGCTTGCTTACAGCAACGTGCTATATGTTCTGAATGCCCGAATTGGGAATCTGTGTCAAAACTTTGTTAGGAATTATGTGATCCTTACTAGCTGGAAGTAAGGGAGATGGGGCATGAAGTTATTTCTAGGAGTTGGACACATACCAAGTTTAGCTCAGTTCTGGGCATCTTTGAAATACCTATACAAACTTGTTCCTACATCGTAACTTGCAACTTTGAATGAAAATGTGCTTGCTTACAGCAACGTGCTATATGTTCTGAATACCCGAATTGGGAATATGTGTCAAACCTTTGTTAGGAATTATGTGATCCTTACTAGCTGGAAGTAAGGGAGATGGGGCACGAAGTTATTTCTAGGAGTTGGACACATACCAAGTTTAGCTCAGTTCTGGGCATCTTTGAAATACCTATACAAACTTGTTCCTACATAGTAACTTGCATCTTTGAATGAGAATCTGCTTGCTTACAGCAACGTGCTATATGTTCTGAATGCCCGAATTGGGAATCTGTGTCAAAACTTTGTTAGGAATTATGTGATCCTTACTAGCTCGAAGTAAGGGAGATGGGGCATGAAGTTATTTCTAGGAGTTGGACACATACCAAGTTTAGCTCAGTTCTGGGCATCTTTGAAATACCTATACAAACTTGTTCCTACATAGTAACTTGCAACTTTGAATGAAAATGTGCTTGCTTACAGCAACGTGCTATATGTTCTGAATGCCCGAATTGGGAATCTGTGTCAAAACTTTGTTAGGAATTATGTGATCCTTACTAGCTGGAAGTAAGGGAGATGGGGCATGAAGTTATTTCTAGGAGTTGGACACATACCAAGTTTAGCTCAGTTCTGGGCATCTTTGAAATACCTATACAAACTTGTTCCTACATAGTAACTTGCAACTTTGAATGAAAATGTGCTTGCTTACAGCAACGTGCTATATGTTCTGAATGCCCGAATTGGGAATCTGTGTCAAAACTTTGTTAGGAATTATGTGATCCTTACTAGCTGGAAGTAAGGGAGATGGGGCATGAAGTTATTTCTAGGAGTTGGACACATACCAAGTTTAGCTCAGTTCTGGGCATCTTTGAAATACCTATACAAACTTGTTCCTACATAGTAACTTGCATCTTTGAATGAGAATGTGCTTGCTTACAGCAACGTGCTATATGTTCTGAATGCCCGAATTGGGAATCTGTGTCAAAACTTTGTTAGGAATTATGTGATCCTTACTAGCTGGAAGTAAGGGAGATGGGGCATGAAGTTATTTCTAGGAGTTGGACACATACCAAGTTTAGCTCAGTTCTGGGCATCTTTGAAATACCTATACAAACTTGTTCCTACATAGTAACTTGCATCTTTGAATGAGAATGTGCTTGCTTACAGCAACGTGCTATATGTTCTGAATGCCCGAATTGGGAATCTGTGTCAAAACTTTGTTAGGAATTATGTGATCCTTACTAGCTGGAAGTAAGGGAGATGGGGCATGAAGTTATTTCTAGGAGTTGGACACATACAAAGTTTAGCTCAGTTCTGGGCATCTTTGAAATACCTATACAAACTTGTTCCTACATAGTAACTTGCAACTTTGAATGAAAATGTGCTTGCTTACAGCAACGTGCTATATGTTCTGAATGCCCGAATTGGGAATCTGTGTCAAAACTTTGTTAGGAATTATGTGATCCTTACTAGCTGGAAGTAAGGGAGATGGGGCATGAAGTTATTTCTAGGAGTTGGACACATACCAAGTTTAGCTCAGTTCTGGGCATCTTTGAAATACCTATACAAACTTGTTCCTACATAGTAACTTGCAACTTTGAATGAAAATGTGCTTGCTTACAGCAACGTGCTATATGTTCTGAATGCCCGAATTGGGAATCTGTGTCAAAACTTTGTTAGGAATTATGTGATCCTTACTAGCTGGAAGTAAGGGAGATGGGGCATGAAGTTATTTCTAGGAGTTGGACACATACCAAGTTTAGCTCAGTTCTGGGCATCTTTGAAATACCTATACAAACTTGTTCCTACATAGTAACTTGCATCTTTGAATGAGAATGTGCTTGCTTACAGCAACGTGCTATATGTTCTGAATGCCCGAATTGGGAATCTGTGTCAAAACTTTGTTAGGAATTATGTGATCCTTACTAGCTGGAAGTAAGGGAGATGGGGCATGAAGTTATTTCTAGGAGTTGGACACATACCAAGTTTAGCTCAGTTCTGGGCATCTTTGAAATACCTATACAAACTTGTTCCTACATAGTAACTTGCATCTTTGAATGAGAATGTGCTTGCTTACAGCAACGTGCTATATGTTCTGAATGCCCGAATTGGGAATCTGTGTCAAAACTTTGTTAGGAATTATGTGATCCTTACTAGCTGGAAGTAAGGGAGATGGGGCATGAAGTTATTTCTAGGAGTTGGACACATACCAAGTTTAGCTCAGTTCTGGGCATCTTTGAAATACCTATACAAACTTGTTCCTACATAGTAACTTGCATCTTTGAATGAGAATGTGCTTGCTTACAGCAACGTGCTATATGTTCTGAATGCCCGAATTGGCAATCTGTGTCAAAACTTTGTTAGGAATTATGTGATCCTTACTAGCTGGAAGTAAGGGAGATGGGGCATGAAGTTATTTCTAGGAGTTGGACACATACCAAGTTTAGCTCAGTTCTGGGCATCTTTGAAATACCTATACAAACTTGTTCCTACATAGTAACTTGCAACTTTGAATGAGAATGTGCTTGCTTGCAGCAACGTGCTATATGTTCTGAATGCCCGAATTGGGAATCTGTGTCAGAACTTTGTTAGGAATTATGTGATCCTTACTAGCTGGAAGTAAGGGAGATGGGGCATGAAGTTATTTCTAGGAGTTGGACACATACCAAGTTTAGCTCAGTTCTGGGCATCTTTGAAATACCTATACAAACTTGTTCCTACATAGTAACTTGCAACTTTGAATGAAAATGTGCTTGCTTACAGCAACGTGCTATATGTTCTGAATGCCCGAATTGGCAATCTGTGTCAAAACTTTGTTAGGAATTATGTGATCCTTACTATCTGGAAGTAAGGGAGATGGGGCATGAAGTTATTTCTAGGAGTTGGACACATACCAAGTTTAGCTCAGTTCTGGGCATCTTGGAAATACCTATACAAACTTGTTCCTACATAGTAACTTGCATCTTTGAATGAGAATGTGCTTGCTTGCAGCAACGTGCTATATGTTCTGAATGCCCGAATTGGCAATCTGTGTCAAAACTTTGTTAGGAATTATGTGATCCTTACTAGCTGGAAGTAAGGGAGATGGGGCATGAAGTTATTTCTAGGAGTTGGACACATACCAAGTTTAGCTCAGTTCTGGGCATCTTTGAAATACCTATACAAACTTGTTCCTACATAGTAACTTGCATCTTTGAATGAGAATGTGCTTGCTTGCAGCAACGTGCTATATGTTCTGAATGCCCGAATTGGCAATCTGTGTCAAAACTTTGTTAGGAATTATGTGATCCTTACTAGATGGAAGTAAGGGAGATGGGGCATGAAGTTATTTCTAGGAGTTGGACACATACCAAGTTTAGCTCAGTTCTGGGCATCTTTGAAATACCTATACAAACTTGTTCCTACATCGTAACTTGCAACTTTGAATGAAAATGTGCTTGCTTACAGCAACGTGCTATATGTTCTGAATACCCGAATTGGGAATATGTGTCAAACCTTTGTTAGGAATTATGTGATCCTTACTAGCTGGAAGTAAGGGAGATGGGGCACGAAGTTATTTCTAGGAGTTGGACACATACCAAGTTTAGCTCAGTTCTGGGCATCTTTGAAATACCTATACAAACTTGTTCCTACATAGTAACTTGCATCTTTGAATGAGAATCTGCTTGCTTACAGCAACGTGCTATATGTTCTGAATGCCCGAATTGGGAATCTGTGTCAAAACTTTGTTAGGAATTATGTGATCCTTACTAGCTGGAAGTAAGGGAGATGGGGCATGAAGTTATTTCTAGGAGTTGGACACATACCAAGTTTAGCTCAGTTCTGGGCATCTTTGAAATACCTATACAAACTTGTTCCTACATAGTAACTTGCAACTTTGAATGAAAATGTGCTTGCTTACAGCAACGTGCTATATGTTCTGAATGCCCGAATTGGGAATCTGTGTCAAAACTTTGTTAGGAATTATGTGATCCTTACTAGCTGGAAGTAAGGGAGATGGGGCATGAAGTTATTTCTAGGAGTTGGACACATACCAAGTTTAGCTCAGTTCTGGGCATCTTTGAAATACCTATACAAACTTGTTCCTACATAGTAACTTGCAACTTTGAATGAAAATGTGCTTGCTTACAGCAACGTGCTATATGTTCTGAATGCCCGAATTGGGAATCTGTGTCAAAACTTTGTTAGGAATTATGTGATCCTTACTAGCTGGAAGTAAGGGAGATGGGGCATGAAGTTATTTCTAGGAGTTGGACACATACCAAGTTTAGCTCAGTTCTGGGCATCTTTGAAATACCTATACAAACTTGTTCCTACATAGTAACTTGCATCTTTGAATGAGAATGTGCTTGCTTACAGCAACGTGCTATATGTTCTGAATGCCCGAATTGGGAATCTGTGTCAAAACTTTGTTAGGAATTATGTGATCCTTACTAGCTGGAAGTAAGGGAGATGGGGCATGAAGTTATTTCTAGGAGTTGGACACATACCAAGTTTAGCTCAGTTCTGGGCATCTTTGAAATACCTATACAAACTTGTTCCTACATAGTAACTTGCATCTTTGAATGAGAATGTGCTTGCTTACAGCAACGTGCTATATGTTCTGAATGCCCGAATTGGGAATCTGTGTCAAAACTTTGTTAGGAATTATGTGATCCTTACTAGCTGGAAGTAAGGGAGATGGGGCATGAAGTTATTTCTAGGAGTTGGACACATACCAAGTTTAGCTCAGTTCTGGGCATCTTTGAAATACCTATACAAACTTGTTCCTACATAGTAACTTGCATCTTTGAATGAGAATGTGCTTGCTTACAGCAACGTGCTATATGTTCTGAATGCCCGAATTGGCAATCTGTGTCAAAACTTTGTTAGGAATTATGTGATCCTTACTAGCTGGAAGTAAGGGAGATGGGGCATGAAGTTATTTCTAGGAGTTGGACACATACCAAGTTTAGCTCAGTTCTGGGCATCTTTGAAATACCTATACAAACTTGTTCCTACATAGTAACTTGCAACTTTGAATGAGAATGTGCTTGCTTACAGCAACGTGCTATATGTTCTGAATGCCCGAATTGGGAATCTGTGTCAAAACTTTGTTAGGAATTATGTGATCCTTACTAGCTGGAAGTAAGGGAGATGGGGCACGAAGTTATTTCTAGGAGTTGGACACATACCAAGTTTAGCTCAGTTCTGGGCATCTTTGAAATACCTATACAAACTTGTTCCTACATAGTAACTTGCATCTTTGAATGAGAATCTGCTTGCTTACAGCAACGTGCTATATGTTCTGAATGCCCGAATTGGGAATCTGTGTCA
The DNA here is from genome assembly GCF_020826845.1 of Diceros bicornis minor. Classification (NCBI taxonomy): domain Eukaryota; kingdom Metazoa; phylum Chordata; class Mammalia; order Perissodactyla; family Rhinocerotidae; genus Diceros; species Diceros bicornis. The sequence goes on along the minus strand of NW_026691088.1, from coordinate 725,411 downwards.
AAACTTTGTTAGGAATTATGTGATCCTTACTAGCTGGAAGTAAGGGAGATGGGGCACGAAGTTATTTCTAGGAGTTGGACACATACCAAGTTTAGCTCAGTTCTGGGCATCTTTGAAATACCTATACAAACTTGTTCCTACATAGTAACTTGCAACTTTGAATGAAAATGTGCTTGCTTACAGCAACGTGCTATATGTTCTGAATGCCCGAATTGGGAATCTGTGTCAAAACTTTGTTAGGAATTATGTGATCCTTACTAGCTGGAAGTAAGGGAGATGGGGCATGAAGTTATTTCTAGGAGTTGGACACATACCAAGTTTAGCTCAGTTCTGGGCATCTTTGAAATACCTATACAAACTTGTTCCTACATAGTAACTTGCAACTTTGAATGAAAATGTGCTTGCTTACAGCAACGTGCTATATGTTCTGAATGCCCGAATTGGGAATCTGTGTCAAAACTTTGTTAGGAATTATGTGATCCTTACTAGCTGGAAGTAAGGGAGATGGGGCATGAAGTTATTTCTAGGAGTTGGACACATACCAAGTTTAGCTCAGTTCTGGGCATCTTTGAAATACCTATACAAACTTGTTCCTACATAGTAACTTGCATCTTTGAATGAGAATGTGCTTGCTTACAGCAACGTGCTATATGTTCTGAATGCCCGAATTGGGAATCTGTGTCAAAACTTTGTTAGGAATTATGTGATCCTTACTAGCTGGAAGTAAGGGAGATGGGGCATGAAGTTATTTCTAGGAGTTGGACACATACCAAGTTTAGCTCAGTTCTGGGCATCTTTGAAATACCTATACAAACTTTTTCCTACATAGTAACTTGCATCTTTGAATGAGAATGTGCTTGCTTACAGCAACGTGCTATATGTTCTGAATGCCCGAATTGGCAATCTGTGTCAAAACTTTGTTAGGAATTATGTGATCCTTACTAGCTGGAAGTAAGGGAGATGGGGCATGAAGTTATTTCTAGGAGTTGGACACATACCAAGTTTAGCTCAGTTCTGGGCATCTTTGAAATACCTATACAAACTTGTTCCTACATAGTAACTTGCAACTTTGAAAGAGAATGTGCTTGCTTACAGCAACGTGCTATATGTTCTGAATGCCCGAATTGGGAATCTGTGTCAAAACTTTGTTAGGAATTATGTGATCCTTACTAGCTGGAAGTAAGGGAGATGGGGCATGAAGTTATTTCTAGGAGTTGGACACATACCAAGTTTAGCTCAGTTCTGGGCATCTTTGAAATACCTATACAAACTTGTTCCTACATAGTAACTTGCATCTTTGAATGAGAATCTGCTTGCTTACAGCAACGTGCTATATGTTCTGAATGCCCGAATTGGGAATCTGTGTCAAAACTTTGTTAGGAATTATGTGATCCTTACTAGCTGGAAGTAAGGGAGATGGGGCATGAAGTTATTTCTAGGAGTTGGACACATACCAAGTTTAGCTCAGTTCTGGGCATCTTTGAAATACCTATACAAACTTGTTCCTACATAGTAACTTGCAACTTTGAATGAAAATGTGCTTGCTTACAGCAACGTGCTATATGTTCTGAATGCCCGAATTGGGAATCTGTGTCAAAACTTTGTTAGGAATTATGTGATCCTTACTAGCTGGAAGTAAGGGAGATGGGGCATGAAGTTATTTCTAGGAGTTGGACACATACCAAGTTTAGCTCAGTTCTGGGCATCTTTGAAATACCTATACAAACTTGTTCCTACATAGTAACTTGCAACTTTGAATGAAAATGTGCTTGCTTACAGCAACGTGCTATATGTTCTGAATGCCCGAATTGGGAATCTGTGTCAAAACTTTGTTAGGAATTATGTGATCCTTACTAGCTGGAAGTAAGGGAGATGGGGCATGAAGTTATTTCTAGGAGTTGGACACATACCAAGTTTAGCTCAGTTCTGGGCATCTTTGAAATACCTATACAAACTTGTTCCTACATAGTAACTTGCATCTTTGAATGAGAATGTGCTTGCTTACAGCAACGTGCTATATGTTCTGAATGCCCGAATTGGGAATCTGTGTCAAAACTTTGTTAGGAATTATGTGATCCTTACTAGCTGGAAGTAAGGGAGATGGGGCATGAAGTTATTTCTAGGAGTTGGACACATACCAAGTTTAGCTCAGTTCTGGGCATCTTTGAAATACCTATACAAACTTGTTCCTACATAGTAACTTGCATCTTTGAATGAGAATGTGCTTGCTTACAGCAACGTGCTATATGTTCTGAATGCCCGAATTGGGAATCTGTGTCAAAACTTTGTTAGGAATTATGTGATCCTTACTAGCTGGAAGTAAGGGAGATGGGGCATGAAGTTATTTCTAGGAGTTGGACACATACCAAGTTTAGCTCAGTTCTGGGCATCTTTGAAATACCTATACAAACTTGTTCCTACATAGTAACTTGCATCTTTGAATGAGAATGTGCTTGCTTACAGCAACGTGCTATATGTTCTGAATGCCCGAATTGGCAATCTGTGTCAAAACTTTGTTAGGAATTATGTGATCCTTACTAGCTGGAAGTAAGGGAGATGGGGCATGAAGTTATTTCTAGGAGTTGGACACATACCAAGTTTAGCTCAGTTCTGGGCATCTTTGAAATACCTATACAAACTTGTTCCTACATAGTAACTTGCAACTTTGAATGAGAATGTGCTTGCTTACAGCAACGTGCTATATGTTCTGAATGCCCGAATTGGGAATCTGTGTCAAAACTTTGTTAGGAATTATGTGATCCTTACTAGCTGGAAGTAAGGGAGATGGGGCACGAAGTTATTTCTAGGAGTTGGACACATACCAAGTTTAGCTCAGTTCTGGGCATCTTTGAAATACCTATACAAACTTGTTCCTACATAGTAACTTGCATCTTTGAATGAGAATCTGCTTGCTTACAGCAACGTGCTATATGTTCTGAATGCCCGAATTGGGAATCTGTGTCAAAACTTTGTTAGGAATTATGTGATCCTTACTAGCTGGAAGTAAGGGAGATGGGGCATGAAGTTATTTCTAGGAGTTGGACACATACCAAGTTTAGCTCAGTTCTGGGCATCTTTGAAATACCTATACAAACTTGTTCCTACATAGTAACTTGCATCTTTGAATGAGAATGTGCTTGCTTACAGCAACGTGCTATATGTTCTGAATGCCCGAATTGGGAATCTGTGTCAAAACTTTGTTAGGAATTATGTGATCCTTACTAGCTGGAAGTAAGGGAGATGGGGCATGAAGTTATTTCTAGGAGTTGGACACATACCAAGTTTAGCTCAGTTCTGGGCATCTTTGAAATACCTATACAAACTTGTTCCTACATAGTAACTTGCATCTTTGAATGAGAATGTGCTTGCTTACAGCAACGTGCTATATGTTCTGAATGCCCGAATTGGGAATCTGTGTCAAAACTTTGTTAGGAATTATGTGATCCTTACTAGCTGGAAGTAAGGGAGATGGGGCATGAAGTTATTTCTAGGAGTTGGACACATACCAAGTTTAGCTCAGTTCTGGGCATCTTTGAAATACCTATACAAACTTGTTCCTACATAGTAACTTGCATCTTTGAATGAGAATGTGCTTGCTTACAGCAACGTGCTATATGTTCTGAATGCCCGAATTGGCAATCTGTGTCAAAACTTTGTTAGGAATTATGTGATCCTTACTAGCTGGAAGTAAGGGAGATGGGGCATGAAGTTATTTCTAGGAGTTGGACACATACCAAGTTTAGCTCAGTTCTGGGCATCTTTGAAATACCTATACAAACTTGTTCCTACATAGTAACTTGCAACTTTGAATGAGAATGTGCTTGCTTACAGCAACGTGCTATATGTTCTGAATGCCCGAATTGGGAATCTGTGTCAAAACTTTGTTAGGAATTATGTGATCCTTACTAGCTGGAAGTAAGGGAGATGGGGCACGAAGTTATTTCTAGGAGTTGGACACATACCAAGTTTAGCTCAGTTCTGGGCATCTTTGAAATACCTATACAAACTTGTTCCTACATAGTAACTTGCATCTTTGAATGAGAATCTGCTTGCTTACAGCAACGTGCTATATGTTCTGAATGCCCGAATTGGGAATCTGTGTCAAAACTTTGTTAGGAATTATGTGATCCTTACTAGCTGGAAGTAAGGGAGATGGGGCATGAAGTTATTTCTAGGAGTTGGACACATACCAAGTTTAGCTCAGTTCTGGGCATCTTTGAAATACCTATACAAACTTGTTCCTACATAGTAACTTGCAACTTTGAATGAAAATGTGCTTGCTTACAGCAACGTGCTATATGTTCTGAATGCCCGAATTGGGAATCTGTGTCAAAACTTTGTTAGGAATTATGTGATCCTTACTAGCTGGAAGTAAGGGAGATGGGGCATGAAGTTATTTCTAGGAGTTGGACACATACCAAGTTTAGCTCAGTTCTGGGCATCTTTGAAATACCTATACAAACTTGTTCCTACATAGTAACTTGCAACTTTGAATGAGAATGTGCTTGCTTACAGCAACGTGCTATATGTTCTGAATGCCCGAATTGGGAATCTGTGTCAAAACTTTGTTAGGAATTATGTGATCCTTACTAGCTGGAAGTAAGGGAGATGGGGCATGAAGTTATTTCTAGGAGTTGGACACATACCAAGTTTAGCTCAGTTCTGGGCATCTTTGAAATACCTATACAAACTTGTTCCTACATAGTAACTTGCATCTTTGAATGAGAATGTGCTTGCTTACAGCAACGTGCTATATGTTCTGAATGCCCGAATTGGGAATCTGTGTCAAAACTTTGTTAGGAATTATGTGATCCTTACTAGCTGGAAGTAAGGGAGATGGGGCATGAAGTTATTTCTAGGAGTTGGACACATACCAAGTTTAGCTCAGTTCTGGGCATCTTTGAAATACCTATACAAACTTGTTCCTACATAGTAACTTGCATCTTTGAATGAGAATGTGCTTGCTTACAGCAACGTGCTATATGTTCTGAATGCCCGAATTGGCAATCTGTGTCAAAACTTTGTTAGGAATTATGTGATCCTTACTAGCTGGAAGTAAGGGAGATGGGGCATGAAGTTATTTCTAGGAGTTGGACACATACCAAGTTTAGCTCAGTTCTGGGCATCTTTGAAATACCTATACAAACTTGTTCCTACATAGTAACTTGCAACTTTGAATGAGAATGTGCTTGCTTACAGCAACGTGCTATATGTTCTGAATGCCCGAATTGGGAATCTGTGTCAAAACTTTGTTAGGAATTATGTGATCCTTACTAGCTGGAAGTAAGGGAGATGGGGCATGAAGTTATTTCTAGGAGTTGGACACATACCAAGTTTAGCTCAGTTCTGGGCATCTTTGAAATACCTATACAAACTTGTTCCTACATAGTAACTTGCATCTTTGAATGAGAATCTGCTTGCTTACAGCAACGTGCTATATGTTCTGAATGCCCGAATTGGGAATCTGTGTCAAAACTTTGTTAGGAATTATGTGATCCTTACTAGCTGGAAGTAAGGGAGATGGGGCATGAAGTTATTTCTAGGAGTTGGACACATACCAAGTTTAGCTCAGTTCTGGGCATCTTTGAAATACCTATACAAACTTGTTCCTACATAGTAACTTGCAACTTTGAATGAAAATGTGCTTGCTTACAGCAACGTGCTATATGTTCTGAATGCCCGAATTGGGAATCTGTGTCAAAACTTTGTTAGGAATTATGTGATCCTTACTAGCTGGAAGTAAGGGAGATGGGGCATGAAGTTATTTCTAGGAGTTGGACACATACCAAGTTTAGCTCAGTTCTGGGCATCTTTGAAATACCTATACAAACTTGTTCCTACATAGTAACTTGCAACTTTGAATGAAAATGTGCTTGCTTACAGCAACGTGCTATATGTTCTGAATGCCCGAATTGGGAATCTGTGTCAAAACTTTGTTAGGAATTTTGTGATCCTTACTAGCTGGAAGTAAGGGAGATGGGGCATGAAGTTATTTCTAGGAGTTGGACACATACCAAGTTTAGCTCAGTTCTGGGCATCTTTGAAATACCTATACAAACTTGTTCCTACATAGTAACTTGCATCTTTGAATGAGAATGTGCTTGCTTACAGCAACGTGCTATATGTTCTGAATGCCCGAATTGGGAATCTGTGTCAAAACTTTGTTAGGAATTATGTGATCCTTACTAGCTGGAAGTAAGGGAGATGGGGCATGAAGTTATTTCTAGGAGTTGGACACATACCAAGTTTAGCTCAGTTCTGGGCATCTTTGAAATACCTATACAAACTTGTTCCTACATAGTAACTTGCATCTTTGAATGAGAATGTGCTTGCTTACAGCAACGTGCTATATGTTCTGAATGCCCGAATTGGGAATCTGTGTCAAAACTTTGTTAGGAATTATGTGATCCTTACTAGCTGGAAGTAAGGGAGATGGGGCATGAAGTTATTTCTAGGAGTTGGACACATACCAAGTTTAGCTCAGTTCTGGGCATCTTTGAAATACCTATACAAACTTGTTCCTACATAGTAACTTGCAACTTTGAATGAGAATGTGCTTGCTTACAGCAACGTGCTATATGTTCTGAATGCCCGAATTGGCAATCTGTGTCAAAACTTTGTTAGGAATTATGTGATCCTTACTAGCTGGAAGTAAGGGAGATGGGGCATGAAGTTATTTCTAGGAGTTGGACACATACCAAGTTTAGCTCAGTTCTGGGCATCTTTGAAATACCTATACAAACTTGTTCCTACATAGTAACTTGCATCTTTGAATGAGAATGTGCTTGCTTACAGCAACGTGCTATATGTTCTGAATGCCCGAATTGGCAATCTGTGTCAAAACTTTGTTAGGAATTATGTGATCCTTACTAGCTGGAAGTAAGGGAGATGGGGCATGAAGTTATTTCTAGGAGTTGGACACATACCAAGTTTAGCTCAGTTCTGGGCATCTTTGAAATACCTATACAAACTTGTTCCTACATAGTAACTTGCAACTTTGAATGAGAATGTGCTTGCTTACAGCAACGTGCTATATGTTCTGAATGCCCGAATTGGGAATCTGTGTCAGAACTTTGTTAGGAATTATGTGATCCTTACTAGCTGGAAGTAAGGGAGATGGGGCATGAAGTTATTTCTAGGAGTTGGACACATACCAAGTTTAGCTCAGTTCTGGGCATCTTTGAAATACCTATACAAACTTGTTCCTACATAGTAACTTGCATCTTTGAATGAAAATGTGCTTGCTTACAGCAACGTGCTATATGTTCTGAATGCCCGAATTGGCAATCTGTGTCAAAACTTTGTTAGGAATTATGTGATCCTTACTAGCTGGAAGTAAGGGAGATGGGGCATGAAGTTATTTCTAGGAGTTGGACACATACCAAGTTTAGCTCAGTTCTGGGCATCTTTGAAATACCTATACAAACTTGTTCCTACATAGTAACTTGCATCTTTGAATGAGAATGTGCTTGCTTGCAGCAACGTGCTATATGTTCTGAATGCCCGAATTGGCAATCTGTGTCAAAACTTTGTTAGGAATTATGTGATCCTTACTAGCTGGAAGTAAGGGAGATGGGGCATGAAGTTATTTCTAGGAGTTGGACACATACCAAGTTTAGCTCAGTTCTGGGCATCTTTGAAATACCTATACAAACTTGTTCCTACATAGTAACATGCATCTTTGAATGAAAATGTGCTTGCTTACAGCAACGTGCTATATGTTCTGAATGCCCGAATTGGGAATCTGTGTCAAAACTTTGTTAGGAATTATGTGATCCTTACTAGCTGGAAGTAAGGGAGATGGGGCATGAAGTTATTTCTAGGAGTTGGACACATACCAAGTTTAGCTCAGTTCTGGGCATCTTTGAAATACCTATACAAACTTGTTCCTACATAGTAACTTGCATCTTTGAATGAGAATGTGCTTGCTTACAGCAACGTGCTATATGATCTGAATGCCCGAATTGGCAATCTGTGTCAAAACTTTGTTAGGAATTATGTGATCCTTACTAGCTGGAAGTAAGGGAGATGGGGCATGAAGTTATTTCTAGGAGTTGGACACATACCAAGATTAGCTCAGTTCTGGGCATCTTTGAAATACCTATACAAACTTGTTCCTACATAGTAACTTGCAACTTTGAATGAGAATGTGCTTGCTTACAGCAACGTGCTATATGTTCTGAATGCCCAATTTGGGATTCTGTGTCAAAACTTTGTTAGGATTTATGTGATCCTTACTAGCTGGAAGTAAGGGAGATGGAGCATGAAGTTATTTCTAGGAGTTGGACACATACGAAGTTTAGCTTAGTTCTGGGCATCTTTGAAATACCTATACAAACTTGTTCCTACATAGTAACTTGCATCTTTGAATGAGAATGTGCTTGCTTACAGCAACGTGCTATATGTTCTGAATGCCCGAATTGGCAATCTGTGTCAAAACTTTGTTAGGAATTATGTGATCCTTACTAGCTGGAAGTAAGGGAGATGGGGCATGTAGTTATTTCTAGGAGTTGGACACATACCAAGTTTAGCTCAGTTCTGGGCATCTTTGAAATACCTATACAAACTTGTTCCTACATAGTAACTTGCAACTTTGAATGAGAATCTGCTTGCTTACAGCAACGTGCTATATGTTCTGAATTCCCGAATTGGGAATCTGTGTCAAAACTTTGTTAGGAATTATGTGATCCTTACTAGCTGGAAGTAAGGGAGATGGGGCATGAAGTTATTTCTAGGAGTTGGACACATACCAAGTTTAGCTCAGTTCTGGGCATCTTTGAAATACCTATACAAACTTGTTCCTACATAGTAACTTGCATCTTTGAATGAGAATGTGCTTGCTTACAGCAACGTGCTATATGTTCTGAATGCCCGAATTGGCAATCTGTGTCAAAACTTTGTTAGGAATTATGTGATCCTTACTAGCTGGAAGTAAGGGAGATGGGTCATGAAGTTATTTCTAGGAGTTGGACACATACCAAGTTTAGCTCAGTTCTGGGCATCTTTGAAATACCTATACAAACTTGTTCCTACATAGTAACTTGCATCTTTGAATGAGAATGTGCTTGCTTACAGCAACGTGCTATATGTTCTGAATGCCCGAATTGGGAATCTGTGTCAAAACTTTGTTAGGAATTATGTGATCCTTACTAGCTGGAAGTAAGGGAGATGGGGCATGAAGTTATTTCTAGGAGTTGGACACATACCAAGTTTAGCTCAGTTCTGGGCATCTTTGAAATACCTATACAAACTTGTTCCTACATAGTAACTTGCATCTTTGAATGAGAGTCTGCTTGCTTACAGCAACGTGCTATATGTTCTGAATGCCCGAATTGGCAATCTGTGTCAGAACTTTGTTAGGAATTATGTGATCCTTACTAGCTGGAAGTAAGGGAGATGGGGCATGAAGTTATTTCTAGGAGTTGGACACATACCAAGTTTAGCTCAGTTCTGGGCATCTTTGAAATACCTATACAAACTTGTTCCTACATAGTAACATGCATCTTTGAATGAAAATGTGCTTGCTTACAGCAACGTGCTATATGTTCTGAATGCCCGAATTGGGAATCTGTGTCAAAACTTTGTTAGGAATTATGTGATCCTTACTAGCTGGAAGTAAGGGAGATGGGGCATGAAGTTATTTCTAGGAGTTGGACACATACCAAGTTTAGCTCAGTTCTGGGCATCTTTGAAATACCTATACAAACTTGTTCCTACATAGTAACTTGCATCTTTGAATGAGAATGTGCTTGCTTACAGCAACGTGCTATATGATCTGAATGCCCGAATTGGCAATCTGTGTCAAAACTTTGTTAGGAATTATGTGATCCTTACTAGCTGGAAGTAAGGGAGATGGGGCATGAAGTTATTTCTAGGAGTTGGACACATACCAAGATTAGCTCAGTTCTGGGCATCTTTGAAATACCTATACAAACTTGTTCCTACATAGTAACTTGCAACTTTGAATGAGAATGTGCTTGCTTACAGCAACGTGCTATATGTTCTGAATGCCCAATTTGGGATTCTGTGTCAAAACTTTGTTAGGATTTATGTGATCCTTACTAGCTGGAAGTAAGGGAGATGGAGCATGAAGTTATTTCTAGGAGTTGGACACATACGAAGTTTAGCTCAGTTCTGGGCATCTTTGAAATACCTATACAAACTTGTTCCTACATAGTAACTTGCATCTTTGAATGAGAATGTGCTTGCTTACAGCAACGTGCTATATGTTCTGAATGCCCGAATTGGCAATCTGTGTCAAAACTTTGTTAGGAATTATGTGATCCTTACTAGCTGGAAGTAAGGGAGATGGGGCATGAAGTTATTTCTAGGAGTTGGACACATACCAAGTTTAGCTCAGTTCTGGGCGTCTTTGAAATACCTATACAAACTTGTTCCTACATAGTAACTTGCAACTTTGAATGAAAATGTGCTTGCTTACAGCAACGTGCTATATGTTCTGAATGCCCGAATTGGGAATCTGTGTCAAAACTTTGTTAGGAATTTTGTGATCCTTACTAGCTGGAAGTAAGGGGATGGGGCATGAAGTTATTTCTAGGAGTTGGACACATACCAAGTTTAGCTCAGTTCTGGGCATCTTTGAAATACCTATACATACTTGTTCCTACATAGTAACTTGCATCTTTGAATGAGAATGTGCTTGCTTACAGCAACGTGCTATATGTTCTGAATGCCCGAATTGGGAATCTGTGTCAAAACTTTGTTAGGAATTATGTGATCCTTACTAGCTGGAAGTAAGGGAGATGGGGCATGAAGTTATTTCTAGGAGTTGGACACATACCAAGTTTAGCTCAGTTCTGGGCATCTTTGAAATACCTATACAAACTTGTTCCTACATAGTAACTTGCAACCTGAATGAGAATCTGCTTGCTTACAGCAACGTGCTATATGTTCTGAATGCCCGAATTGGGAATCTGTGTCAAAACTTTGTTAGGAATTATGTGATCCTTACTAGCTGGAAGTAAGGGAGATGGGGCATGAAGTTATTTCTAGGAGTTGGACACATACCAAGTTTAGCTCAGTTCTGGGCATCTTTGAAATACCTATACAAACTTGTTCCTACATAGTAACTTGCAACTTTGAATGAGAATCTGCTTGCTTACAGCAACGTGCTATATGTTCTGAATTCCCGAATTGGGAATCTGTGTCAAAACTTTGTTAGGAATTATGTGATCCTTACTAGCTGGAAGTAAGGGAGATGGGGCATGAAGTTATTTCTAGGAGTTGGACACATACCAAGTTTAGCTCAGTTCTGGGCATCTTTGAAATACCTATACAAACTTGTTCCTACATAGTAACTTGCATCTTTGAATGAGAAAGTGCTTGCTTACAGCAACGTGCTATATGTTCTGAATGCCCGAATTGGCAATCTGTGTCAAAACTTTGTTAGGAATTATGTGATCCTTACTAGCTGGAAGTAAGGGAGATGGGGCATGAAGTTATTTCTAGGAGTTGGACACATACCAAGTTTAGCTCAGTTCTGGGCATCTTTGAAATACCTATACAAACTTGTTCCTACATAGTAACTTGCATCTTTGAATGAGAATCTGCTTGCTTACAGCAACGTGCTATATGTTCTGAATGCCCGAATTGGGAATCTGTGTCAAAACTTTGTTAGGAATTATGTGATCCTTACTAGCTGGAAGTAAGGGAGATGGGGCATGAAGTTATTTCTAGGAGTTGGACACACACCAAGTTTAGCTCAGTTCTGGGCATCTTTGAAATACCTATACAAACTTGTTCCTACATAGTAACTTGCATCTTTGAATGAGAATGTGCTTGCTTACAGCAACGTGCTATATGTTCTCAATGCCCGAATTGGGAATCTGTGTCAAAACTTTGTTAGGAATTATGTGATCCTTACTAGCTGGAAGTAAGGGAGATGGGGCATGAAGTTATTTCTAGGAGTTGGACACACACCAAGTTTAGCTCAGTTCTGGGCATCTTTGAAATACCTATACAAACTTGTTCCTACATAGTAACTTGCAACTTTGAATGAGAATGTGCTTGCTTACAGCAGCGTGCTATATGTTCTGAATGCCCGAATTGGGAATCTGTGTCAAAACTTTGTTAGGAATTATGTGATCCTTACTAGCTGGAAGTAAGGGAGATGGGGCATGAAGTTATTTCTAGGAGTTGGACACATACCAAGTTTAGCTCAGTTCTGGGCATCTTTGAAATACCTATACAAACTTGTTCCTACATAGTAACTTGCAACTTTGAATGAGAATGTGCTTGCTTACAGCAACGTGCTATATGTTCTGAATGCCCGAATTGGGAATCTGTGTCAGAACTTTGTTAGGAATTATGTGATCCTTACTAGCTGGAAGTAAGGGAGATGGGGCATGAAGTTATTTCTAGGAGTTGGACACATACCAAGTTTAGCTCAGTTCTGGGCATCTTTGAAATACCTATACAAACTTGTTCCTACATAGTAACTTGCAACTTTGAATGAGAATGTGCTTGCTTACAGCAACGTGCTGTATGTTCTGAATGCCCGAATAGGGAATCTGTGTCAAAACTTTGTTAGGAATTATGTGATCCTTACTAGCTGGAAGTAAGGGAGATGGGGCATGAAGTTATTTCTAGGAGTTGGACACATACCAAGTTTAGCTCAGTTCTGGGCATCTTTGAAATACCTATACAAACTTGTTCCTACATAGTAACTTGCATCTTTGAATGAGAATGTGCTTGCTTACAGCAACGTGCTATATGTTCTGAATGCCCGATTTGGGAATCTGTGTCAAAACTTTGTTAGGAATTATGTGATCCTTACTAGCTGGAAGTAAGGGAGATGGGGCATGAAGTTATTTCTAGGAGTTGGACACATACCAAGTTTAGCTCAGTTCTGGGCATCTTTGAAATACCTATACAAACTTGTTCCTACATAGTAACTTGCAACCTGAATGAGAATCTGCTTGCTTACAGCAACGTGCTATATGTTCTGAATGCCCGAATTGGGAATCTGTGTCAAAACTTTGTTAGGAATTATGTGATCCTTACTAGCTGGAAGTAAGGGAGATGGGGCATGAAGTTATTTCTAGGAGTTGGACACATACCAAGTTTAGCTCAGTTCTGGGCATCTTTGAAATACCTATACAAACTTGTTCCTACATAGTAACTTGCAACTTTGAATGAGAATCTGCTTGCTTACAGCAACGTGCTATATGTTCTGAATTCCCGAATTGGGAATCTGTGTCAAAACTTTGTTAGGAATTATGTGATCCTTACTAGCTGGAAGTAAGGGAGATGGGGCATGAAGTTATTTCTAGGAGTTGGACACATACCAAGTTTAGCTCAGTTCTGGGCATCTTTGAAATACCTATACAAACTTGTTCCTACATAGTAACTTGCATCTTTGAATGAGAATGTGCTTGCTTACAGCAACGTGCTATATGTTCTGAATGCCCGAATTGGCAATCTGTGTCAAAACTTTGTTAGGAATTATGTGATCCTTACTAGCTGGAAGTAAGGGAGATGGGTCATGAAGTTATTTCTAGGAGTTGGACACATACCAAGTTTAGCTCAGTTCTGGGCATCTTTGAAATACCTATACAAACTTGTTCCTACATAGTAACTTGCATCTTTGAATGAGAATGTGCTTGCTTACAGCAACGTGCTATATGTTCTGAATGCCCGAATTGGGAATCTGTGTCAAAACTTTGTTAGGAATTATGTGATCCTTACTAGCTGGAAGTAAGGGAGATGGGGCATGAAGTTATTTATAGGAATTGGACACACACCAAGTTTAGCTCAGTTCTGGGCATCTTTGAAATACCTATACAAACTTGTTCCTACATAGTAACTTGCAACTTTGATTGAAAATGTGCTTGCTTACAGCAACGTGCTATATGTTCTGAATGCCCGAATTGGCAATCTGTGTCAAAACTTTGTTAGGAATTATGTGATCCTTACTAGCTGGAAGTAAGGGAGATGGGGCATGAAGTTATTTCTAGGAGTTGGACACATACCAAGTTTAGCTCAGTTCTGGGCATCTTTGAAATACCTATACAAACTTGTTCCTACATTGTAACTTGCATCTTTGAATGAGAATGTGCTTGCTTACAGCAACGTGCTATATGTTCTGAATGCCCGAATTGGGAATCTGTGTCAAAACTTTGTTAGGAATTATGTGATCCTTACTAGCTGGAAGTAAGGGAGATGGGGCATGAAGTTATTTCTAGGAGTTGGACACATACCAAGTTTAGCTCAGTTCTGGGCATCTTTGAAATACCTATACAAACTTGTTCCTACATAGTAACTTGCAACTTTGAATGAGAATGTGCTTGCTTACAGCAGCGTGCTATATGTTCTGAATGCCCGAATTGGGAATCTGTGTCAAAACTTTGTTAGGAATTATGTGATCCTTACTAGCTGGAAGTAAGGGAGATGGGGCATGAAGTTATTTCTAGGAGTTGGACACATACCAAGTTTAGCTCAGTTCTGGGCATCTTTGAAATACCTATACAAACTTGTTCCTACATAGTAACTTGCAACTTTGAATGAGAATGTGCTTGCTTACAGCAACGTGCTATATGTTCTGAATGCCCGAATTGGGAATCTGTGTCAGAACTTTGTTAGGAATTATGTGATCCTTACTAGCTGGAAGTAAGGGAGATGGGGCATGAAGTTATTTCTAGGAGTTGGACACATACCAAGTTTAGCTCAGTTCTGGGCATCTTTGAAATACCTATACAAACTTGTTCTTACATAGTAACTTGCATCTTTGAATGAGAATGTGCTTGCTTACAGCAAAGTGCTATATATTCTGAATGCCCGAATTGGCAATCTGTGTCAGAACTTTGTTAGGAATTATGTGATCCTTACTAGCTGGAAGTAAGGGAGATGGGGCATGAAGTTATTTCTAGGAGTTGGACACATACCAAGTTTAGCTCAGTTCTGGGCATCTTTGAAACACCTATACAAACTTGTTCCTACATAGTAACTTGCATCTTTGAATGAGAATGTGCTTGCTTAGAGCAACGTGCTATATGTTCTGAATGCCCGAATTGGCAATCTGTGTCAAAACTTTGTTAGGAATTATGTGATCCTTACTAGCTGGAAGTAAGGGAGATGGGGCATGCAGTTATTTCTAGGAGTTGGACACATACCAAGTTTAGCTCAGTTCTGGGCATCTTTGAAATACCTATACAAACTTGTTCCTACATAGTAACTTGCAACCTGAATGAGAATCTGCTTGCTTACAGCAACTTGCTCTATGTTCTGAATGCCCGAATTGGGAATCTGTGTCAAAACTTTGTTAGGAATTATGTGATCCTTACTAGCTGGAAGTAAGGGAGATGGGGCATGAAGTTATTTCTAGGAGTTGGACACATACCAAGTTTAGCTCAGTTCTGGGCATCTTTGAAATACCTATACAAACTTGTTCCTACATAGTAACTTGCAACTTTGAATGAGAATCTGCTTGCTTACAGCAACGTGCTATATGTTCTGAATGCCCGAATTGGGAATCTGTGTCAAAACTTTGTTAGGAATTATGTGATCCTTACTAGATGGAAGTAAGGGAGATGGGGCATGAAGTCATTTCTAGGAGTTGGACACATACCAAGTTTAGCTCAGTTCTGGGCATCTTTGAAATACCTATACAAACTTGTTCCTACATAGTAACTTGCAACTTTGAATGAAAATGTGCTTGCTTACAGCAACGTGCTATATGTTCTCAATGCCCGAATTGGGAATATGTGTCAAACCTTTGTTAGGAATTATGTGATCCTTACTAGCTGGAAGTAAGGGAGATGGGGCACGAAGTTATTTCTAGGAGTTGGACACATACCAAGTTTAGCTCAGTTCTGGGCATCTTTGAAATACCTATACAAACTTGTTCCTACATAGTAACTTGCATCTTTGAATGAGAATCTGCTTGCTTACAGCAACGTGCTATATGTTCTGAATGCCCGAATTGGGAATCTGTGTCAAAACTTTGTTAGGAATTATGTGATCCTTACTAGCTGGAAGTAAGGGAGATGGGGCATGAAGTTATTTCTAGGAGTTGGACACATACCAAGTTTAGCTCAGTTCTGGGCATCTTTGAAATACCTATACAAACTTGTTCCTACATAGTAACTTGCATCTTTGAATGAAAATGTGCTTGCTTACAGCAACGTGCTATATGTTCTGAATGCCCGAATTGGGAATCTGTGTCAAAACTTTGTTAGGAATTATGTGATCCTTACTAGCTGGAAGTAAGGGAGATGGGGCATGAAGTTATTTCTAGGAGTTGGACACATACCAAGTTTAGCTCAGTTCTGGGCATCTTTGAAATACCTATACAAACTTGTTCCTACATAGTAACTTGCATCTTTGAATGAGAATGTGCTTGCTTACAGCAACGTGCTATATGATCTGAATGCCCGAATTGGCAATCTGTGTCAAAACTTTGTTAGGAATTATGTGATCCTTACTAGCTGGAAGTAAGGGAGATGGGGCATGAAGTTATTTCTAGGAGTTGGACACATACCAAGTTTAGCTCAGTTCTGGGCATCTTTGAAATACCTATACAAACGTTTTCCTACATAGTAACTTGCAACTTTGAATGAGAATGTGCTTGCTTACAGCAACGTGCTATATGTTCTGAATGCCCAATTTGGGATTCTGTGTCAAAACTTTGTTAGGATTTATGTGATCCTTACGAGCTGGAAGTAAGGGAGATGGAGCATGAAGTTATTTCTAGGAGTTGGACACATACCAAGTTTAGCTTAGTTCTGGGCATCTTTGAAATACCTATACAAACTTGTTCCTACATAGTAACTTGCATCTTTGAATGAGAATGTGCTTGCTTACAGCAACGTGCTATATGTTCTGAATGCCCGAATTGGCAATCTGTGTCAAAACTTTGTTAGGAATTATGTGATCCTTACTAGCTGGAAGTAAGGGAGATCGGGCATGAAGTTATTTCTAGGAGTTGGACACATACCAAGTTTAGCTCAGTTCTGGGCATCTTTGAAATACCTATACAAACTTGTTCCTACATAGTAACTTGCAACTTTGAATGAGAATGTGCTTGCTTACAGCAACGTGCTATATGTTCTGAATGCCCGAATTGGGAATCTGTGTCAGAACTTTGTTAGGAATTATGTGATCCTTACTAGCGGGAAGTAAGGGAGATGGAGCATGAAGTTATTTCTAGGAGTTGGACACATACCAAGTTTAGCTCAGTTCTGGGCATCTTTGAAATACCTATACACACTTGTTCCTACATAGTAACTTGCAACTTTGAATGAGAATGTGCTTGCTTACAGCAACGTGCTATATGTTCTGAATGCACGAATTGGCAATCTGTGTCAAAACTTTGTTAGGAATTATGTGATCCTTACTAGCTGGAAGTAAGGGAGATGGGGCATGAAGTTATTTCTAGGAGTTGGACACATACCAAGTTTAGCTCAGTTCTGGGCATCTTTGAAATACCTATACAAACTTGTTCCTACATAGTAACTTGCAACTTTGAATGAGACTGTGCTTGCTTACAGCAACGTGCTATATGTTCTGAATGCCCGAATTGGCAATCTGTGTCAGAACTTTTTTAGGAATTATGTGATCCTTACTAGCTGGAAGTAAGGGAGATGGGGCATGAAGTTATTTCTAGGAGTTGGACACATACCAAGTTTAGCTCAGTTCTGGGCATCTTTGAAATACCTATACAAACTTGTTCCTACATAGTAACATGCATCTTTGAATGAAAATGTGCTTGCTTACAGCAACGTGCTATATGTTCTGAATGCCCGAATTGGGAATCTGTGTCAAAACTTTGTTAGGAATTATGTGATCCTTACTAGCTGGAAGTAAGGGAGATGGGGCATGAAGTTATTTCTAGGAGTTGGACACATACCAAGTTTAGCTCAGTTCTGGGCATCTTTGAAATACCTATACAAACTTGTTCCTACATAGTAACTTGCATCTTTGAATGAGAATGTGCTTGCTTACAGCAACGTGCTATATGATCTGAATGCCCGAATTGGCAATCTGTGTCAAAACTTTGTTAGGAATTATGTGATCCTTACTAGCTGGAAGTAAGGGAGATGGGGCATGAAGTTATTTCTAGGAGTTGGACACATACCAAGATTAGCTCAGTTCTGGGCATCTTTGAAATACCTATACAAACTTGTTCCTACATAGTAACTTGCAACTTTGAATGAGAATGTGCTTGCTTACAGCAACGTGCTATATGTTCTGAATGCCCAATTTGGGATTCTGTGTCAAAACTTTGTTAGGATTTATGTGATCCTTACTAGCTGGAAGTAAGGGAGATGGAGCATGATGTTATTTCTAGGAGTTGGACACATACGAAGTTTAGCTCAGTTCTGGGCATCTTTGAAATACCTATACAAACTTGTTCCTACATAGTAACTTGCATCTTTGAATGAGAATGTGCTTGCTTACAGCAACGTGCTATATGTTCTGAATGCCCGAATTGGCAATCTGTGTCAAAACTTTGTTAGGAATTATGTGATCCTTACTAGCTGGAAGTAAGGGAGATGGGGCATGAAGTTATTTCTAGGAGTTGGACACATACCAAGTTTAGCTCAGTTCTGGGCATCTTTGAAATACCTATACAAACTTGTTCCTACATAGTAACTTGCAACTTTGAATGAGAATGTGCTTGCTTACAGCAACGTGCTATATGTTCTGAATGCCCGAATTGGGAATCTGTGTCAGAACTTTGTTAGGAATTATGTGATCCTTACTAGCTGGAAGTAAGGGAGATGGAGCATGAAGTTATTTCTAGGAGTTGGACACATACCAAGTTTAGCTCAGTTCTGGGCATCTTTGAAATTCCTATACACACTTGTTCCTACATAGTAACTTGCAACTTTGAATGAGAATGTGCTTGCTTACAGCAACGTGCTATATGTTCTGAATGCACGAATTGGCAATCTGTGTCAAAACTTTGTTAGGAATTATGTGATCCTTACTAGCTTGAAGTAAGGGAGATGGGGCATGAAGTTATTTCTAGGAGTTGGACACATACCAAGTTTAGCTCAGTTCTGGGCATCTTTGAAATACCTATACAAACTTGTTCCTACATAGTAACTTGCATCTTTGAATGAGAATGTGCTTGCTTACAGCAACGTGCTATATGTTCTGAATGCCCGAATTGGCAATCTGTGTCAAAACTTTGTTAGGAATTATGTGATCCTTACTAGCTGGAAGTAAGGGAGATGGGGCATGAAGTTATTTCTAGGAGTTGGACACATACCAAGTTTAGCTCAGTTCTGTGCATCTTTGAAATACCTATACAAACTTGTTCCTACATAGTAACTTGCATCTTTGAATGAGAATCTGCTTGCTTACAGGAACGTGCTATATGTTCTGAATGCCCGAATTGGGAATCTGTGTCAAAACTTTGTTAGGAATTATGTGATCCTTACTAGCTGGAAGTAAGGGAGATGGGGCATGAAGTTATTTCTAGGAGTTGGACACATACCAAGTTTAGCTCAGTTCTGGGCATCTTTGAAATACCTATACAAACTTGTTCCTACATAGTAACTTGCATCTTTGAATGAGAATCTGCTTGCTTACAGCAACGTGCTATATGTTCTGAATGCCCGAATTGGGAATCTGTGTCAAAACTTTGTTAGGAATTATGTGATCCTTACTAGCTGTAAGTAAGGGAGATGGGGCATGAAGTTATTTCTAGGAGTTGGACACATACCAAGTTTAGCTCAGTTCAGGGCATCTTTGAAATACGTATACAAACTTGTTCCTACATAGTAACTTGCAACTTTGAATGAGAATGTGCTTGCTTAGAGCAACGTGCTATATGTTCTGAATGCCCGAATTGGCAATCTGTGTCAAAACTTTGTTAGGAATTATGTGATCCTTACTAGCTGGAAGTAAGGGAGATGGGGCATGCAGTTATTTCTAGGAGTTGGACACATACCAAGTTTAGCTCAGTTCTGGGCATCTTTGAAATACCTATACAAACTTGTTCCTACATAGTAACTTGCAACTTTGAATGAGAATGTGCTTGCTTACAGCAACGGGCTATATGTTCTGAATGCCCGAATTGGGAATCTGTGTCAAAACTTTGTTAGGAATTATGTGATCCTTACTAGCTGGAAGTAAGGGAGATGGGGCATGAAGTTATTTCTAGGAGTTGGACACATACCAAGTTTAGCTCAGTTCTGGGCATCTTTGAAATACCTATACAAACTTGTTCCTAAATAGTAACTTGCAACTCTGAATGAGAATGTGCTTGCTTACAGCAACGTGCTATATGTTCTGAATGCCCGAATTGGGAATCTGTGTCAAAACTTTGTTAGGAATTATGTGATCCTTACTAGCTGGAAGTAAGGGAGATGGGGCATGAAGTTATTTCTAGGAGTTGGACACATACCAAGTTTAGCTCAGTTCTGGGCATCTTTGAAATACCTATACAAACTTGTTCCTACATAGTAACTTGCAACTTTGAATGAGAATCTGCTTGCTTACAGCAACGTGCTATATGTTCTGAATGCCCGAATTGGGAATCTGTGTCAAAACTTTGTTAGGAATTATGTGATCCTTACTAGATGGAAGTAAGGGAGATGGCGCATGAAGTTATTTCTAGGAGTTGGACACATACCAAGTTTAGCTCAGTTCTGGGCATCTTTGAAATACCTATACAAACTTGTTCCTACATAGTAACTTGCAACTTTGAATGAAAATGTGCTTGCTTACAGCAACGTGCTATATGTTCTGAATGCCCGAATTGGGAATTTGTGTCAAAACTTTGTTAGGAATTATGTGATCCTTACTAGCTGGAAGTAAGGGAGATGGGGCACGAAGTTATTTCTAGGAGTTGGACACATACCAAGTTTAGCTCAGTTCTGGGCATCTTTGAAATGCCTATACAAACTTGTTCCTACATAGTAACTTGCATCTTTCAATGAGAATCTGCTTGCTTACAGCAACGTGCTATATGTTCTGAATGCCCGAATTGGGAATCTGTGTCAAAACTTTGTTAGGAATTATGTGATCCTTACTAGCTGGAAGTAAGGGAGATGGGGCATGAAGTTATTTCTAGGAGTTGGACACATACCAAGTTTAGCTCAGTTCTGGGCATCTTTGAAATACCTATACAAACTTGTTCCTACATAGTAACTTGCAACTTTGAATGAGAATGTGCTTGCTTACAGCAACGTGCTATATGTTCTGAATGCCCGAATTGGCAATCTGTGTCAAAACTTTGTTAGGAATTATGTGATCCTTACTAGCTGGAAGTAAGGGAGATGGGGCATGAAGTTATTTCTAGGAGTTGGACACATACCAAGTTTAGCTCAGTTCTGGGCATCTTTGAAATACCTATACAAACTTGTTCCTACATAGTAACTTGCATCTTTGAATGAGAATGTGCTTGCTTACAGCAACGTGCTCTATGTTCTGAATGCCCGAATTGGCAATCTGTGTCAAAACTTTGTTAGGAATTATGTGATCCTTACTAGCTGTAAGTAAGGGAGATGGGGCATGACGTTATTTCTAGGAGTTGGACACATACCAAGTTTAGCTCAGTTCTGGGCATCTTTGAAATACCTATACAAACTTGTTCCTACATAGTTACTTGCAACTATGAATGAGAATGTGCTTGCTTACAGCAACGTGCTATATGTTCTGAATGCCCGAATTGGCAATCTGTGTCAAAAATTTGTTAGGAATTATGTGATCCTTACTAGCTGGAAGTAAGGGAGATGGGGCATGAAGTTATTTCTAGGAGTTGGACACACACCAAGTTTAGCTCAGTTCTGGGCATCTTTGAAATACCTATACAAACTTGTTCCTACATAGTAACTTGCAACTTTGAATGAAAATGTCCTTGCTTACAGCAACGTGCTATATGTTCTGAATGCCCGAATTGGCAATCTGTGTCAAAACTTTGTTAGGAATTATGTGATCCTTACTAGCTGGAAGTAAGGGAGATGGCGCATGAAGTTATTTCTAGGAGTTGGACACATACCAAGTTTAGCTCAGTTCTGGGCATCTTTGAAATACCTATACAAACTTGTTCCTACATAGTAACTTGCAACTTTGAATGAAAATGTGCTTGCTTACAGCAACGTGCTATATGTTCTGAATGCCCGAATTGGGAATCTGTGTCAAAACTTTGTTAGGAATTATGTGATCCTTACTAGCTGGAAGTAAGGGAGATGGGGCATGAAGTTATTTCTAGGAGTTGGACACATACCAAGTTTAGCTCAGTTCTGGGCATCTTTGAAATACCTATACAAACTTGTTCCTACATAGTAACTTGCATCTTTGAATGAGAATGTGCTTGCTTACAGCAACGTGCTATATGTTCTGAATGCCCGAATTGGGAATCTGTGTCAAAACTTTGTTAGGAATTATGTGATCCTTACTAGCTGGAAGTAAGGGAGATGGGGCATGAAGTTATTTCTAGGAGTTGGACACATACCAAGTTTAGCTCAGTTCTGGGCATCTTTGAAATACCTATACAAACTTGTTCCTACATAGTAACTTGCATCTTTGAATGAGAATCTGCTTGCTTACAGCAACGTGCTATATTTTCTGAATGCCCGAATTGGGAATCTGTGTCAAAACTTTGTTAGGAATTATGTGATCCTTACTAGCTGTAAGTAAGGGAGATGGGGCATGAAGTTATTTCTAGGAGTTGGACACATACCAAGTTTAGCTCAGTTCAGGGCATCTTTGAAATACGTATACAAACTTGTTCCTACATAGTAACTTGCAACTTTGAATGAGAATGTGCTTGCTTAGAGCAACGTGCTATATGTTCTGAATGCCCGAATTGGCAATCTGTGTCAAAACTTTGTTAGGAATTATGTGATCCTTACTAGCTGGAAGTAAGGGAGATGGGGCATGAAGTTATTTCTAGGAGTTGGACACATACCAAGTTTAGCTCAGTTCTGGGCATCTTTGAAATACCTATACAAACTTGTTCCTACATAGTAACTTGCAACTTTGAATGAGAATGTGCTTGCTTACAGCAACGTGCTATATGTTCTGAATGCCCGAATTGGGAATCTGTGTCAAAACTTTGTTAGGAATTATGTGATCCTTACTAGCTGGAAGTAAGGGAGATGGGGCATGAAGTTATTTCTAGGAGTTGGACACATACCAAGTTTAGCTCAGTTCTGGGCATCTTTGAAATACCTATACAAACTTGTTCCTAAATAGTAACTTGCAACTCTGAATGAGAATGTGCTTGCTTACAGCAACGTGCTATATGTTCTGAATGCCCGAATTGGGAATCTGTGTCAGAACTTTGTTAGGAATTATGTGATCCTTACTAGCTGGAAGTAAGGGAGATGGGGCATGAAGTTATTTCTAGGAGTTGGAGACATACCAAGTTTAGCTCAGTTCTGGGCATGTTTGAAATACCTATACAAACTTGTTCCTACATAGTAACTTGCATCTTTGAATGAGAATGTGCTTGCTTGCAGCAACGTGCTATATGTTCTGAATGCCCGATTTGGGAATCTGTGTCAAAACTTTGTTAGGAATTATGTGATCCTTACTAGCTGGATGTAAGGGAGATGGGGCATGAAGTTATTTCTAGGAGTTGGACACATACCAAGTTTAGCTCAGTTCTGGGCATCTTTGAAATACCTATACAAACTTGTTCCTACATAGTAACTTGCATCTTTGAATGAGAATGTGCTTGCTTACAGCAACGTGCTATATTTTCTAAATGCCCGAATTGGCAATCTGTGTCAAAACTTTGTTAGGAATTATGTGATCCTTACTAGCTGCAAGTAAGGGAGATGGGGCATGAAGTTATTTCTAGGAGTTGGACACATACCAAGTTTAGCTCAGTTCTGGGCATCTTTGAAATACCTATACAAACTTGTTCCTACATAGTAACTTGCATCTTTGAATGAGAATCTGCTTGCTTACAGCAACATGCTATATGTTCTGAATGCCCGAATTGGGAATCTGTGTCAAAACTTTGTTAGGAATTATGTGATCCTTACTAGCTGGAAGTAAGGGAGATGGGGCATGAAGTTATTTCTAGGAGTTGGACACATACCAAGTTTAGCTCAGTTCTGGGCATCTTTGAAATACCTATACAAACTTGTTCCTACATAGTAACTTGAATCCTGAATGAGAATCTGCTTGCTTACAGCAACGTGCTATATGTTCTGAATGCCCGAATTGGGAATCTGTGTCAAAACTTTGTTAGGAATTATGTGATCCTTACTAGCTGGAAGTAAGGGAGATGGGGCATGAAGTTATTTCTAGGAGTTGGACACATACCAAGTTTAGCTCAGTTCTGGGCATCTTTGAAATACCTATACAAACTTGTTCCTACATAGTAACTTGCAACTTTGAATGAGAATCTGCTTGCTTACAGCAACGTGCTATATGTTCTTAATGCCCGAATTGGGAATCTGTGTCAAAACTTTGTTAGGAATTATGTGATCCTTACTAGCTGGAAGTAAGGGAGATGGGGCATGAAGTTATTTCTAGGAGTTGGACACATACCAAGTTTAGCTCAGTTCTGGGCATCTTTGAAATACCTATACAAACTTGTTCCTACATAGTAACTTGCATCTTTGAATGAGAATGTGCTTGCTTACAGCAACGTGCTATATGTTCTGAATGCCCGAATTGGCAATCTGTGTCAAAACTTTGTTAGGAATTATGTGATCCTTACTAGCTGGAAGTAAGGGAGATGGGGCATGAAGTTATTTCTAGGAGTTGGACACATACCAAGTTTAGCTCAGTTCTGGGCATCTTTGAAATACCTATACAAACTTGTTCCTACATAGTAACTTGCAACTTTGAATGAAAATGTGCTTGCTTACAGCAACGTGCTATATGTTCTGAATGCCCGAATTGGCAATCTGTGTCAAAACTTTGTTAGGAATTATGTGATCCTTACTAGCTGGAAGTAAGGGAGATGGGGCATGAAGTTATTTCTAGGAGTTGGACACATACCAAGTTTAGCTCAGTTCTGGGCATCTTTGAAGTACCTATACAAACTTGTTCCTACATAGTAACTTGCAACTTTGAATGAAAATGTGCTTGCTTACAGCAACGTGCTATATGTTCTGAATGCCCGAATTGGGAATCTGTGTCAAAACTTTGTTAGGAATTATGTGATCCTTACTAGCTGGAAGTAAGGGAGATGGGGCATGAAGTTATATCTAGGAGTTGGACACATACCAAGTTTAGCTCAGTTCTGGGCATCTTTGAAATACCTATACAAACTTGTTCCTACATAGTAACTTGCATCTTTGAATGAGAATCTGCTTGCTTACAGCAACGTGCTATATGTTCTGAATGCCCGAATTGGGAATCTGTGTCAAAACTTTGTTAGGAATTATGTGATCCTTACTAGCTGGAAGTAAGGGAGATGGGGCATGAAGTTATTTCTAGGAGTTGGACACATACCAAGTTTAGCTCAGTTCTGGGCATCTTTGAAATACCTATACAAACTTGTTCCTACATAGTAACTTGCATCTTTGAATGAGAATCTGCTTGCTTACAGCAACGTGCTATATGTTCTGAATGCCCGAATGGGGAATCTGTGTCAAAACTTTGTTAGGAATTATGTGATCCTTACTAGCTGGAAGTAAGGGAGATGGGGCATGAAGTTATTTCTAGGAGTTGGACACATACCAAGTTTAGCTCAGTTCTGGGCATCTTTGAAATACCTATACAAACTTGTTCCTACATAGTAACTTGCAACTTTGAATGAAAATGTGCTTGCTTAGAGCAACGTGCTATATGTTCTGAATGCCCGAATTGGGAATTTGTGTCAAAACTTTGTTAGGAATTATGTGATCCTTACTAGCTGGAAGTAAGGGAGATGGGGCACGAAGTTATTTCTAGGAGTTGGACACATACCAAGTTTAGCTCAGTTCTGGGCATCTTTGAAATGCCTATACAAACTTGTTCCTACATAGTAACTTGCATCTTTCAATGAGAATCTGCTTGCTTACAGCAACGTGCTATATGTTCTGAATGCCCGAATTGGGAATCTGTGTCAAAACTTTGTTAGGAATTATGTGATCCTTACTAGCTGGAAGTAAGGGAGATGGGGCACGAAGTTATTTCTAGGAGTTGGACACATACCAAGTTTAGCTCAGTTCTGGGCATCTTTGAAATACCTATACAAACTTGTTCCTACATAGTAACTTGCAACTTTGAATGAAAATGTGCTTGCTTACAGCAACGTGCTATATGTTCTGAATGCCCGAATTGGCAATCTGTGTCAAAACTTTGTTAGGAATTATGTGATCCTTACTAGCTGGAAGTAAGGGAGATGGGGCATGAAGTTATTTCTAGGAGTTGGACACATACCAAGTTTAGCTCAGTTCTGGGCATCTTTGAAATACCTATACAAACTTGTTCCTACATAGTAACTTGCATCTTTGAATGAGAATGTGCTTGCTTACAGCAACGTGCTCTATGTTCTGAATGCCCGAATTGGCAATCTGTGTCAAAACTTTGTTAGGAATTATGTGATCCTTACTAGCTGTAAGTAAGGGAGATGGGGCATGAAGTTATTTCTAGGAGTTGGACACATACCAAGTTTAGCTCAGTTCTGGGCATCTTTGAAATACCTATACAAACTTGTTCCTACATAGTTACTTGCAACTATGAATGAGAATGTGCTTGCTTACAGCAACGTGCTATATGTTCTGAATGCCCGAATTGGCAATCTGTGTCAAAAATTTGTTAGGAATTATGTGATCCTTACTAGCTGGAAGTAAGGGAGATGGGGCATGAAGTTATTTCTAGGAGTTGGACACACACCAAGTTTAGCTCAGTTCTGGGCATCTTTGAAATACCTATACAAACTTGTTCCTACATAGTAACTTGCAACTTTGAATGAAAATGTGCTTGCTTACAGCAACGTGCTATATGTTCTGAATGCCCGAATTGGCAATCTGTGTCAAAACTTTGTTAGGAATTATGTGATCCTTACTAGCTGGAAGTAAGGGAGATGGGGCATGAAGTTATTTCTAGGAGTTGGACACATACCAAGTTTAGCTCAGTTCTGGGCATCATTGAAATACCTATACAAACTTGTTCCTACATAGTAACTTGCAACTTTGAATGAAAATGTGCTTGCTTACAGCAACGTGCTATATGTTCTGAATGCCCGAATTGGGAATCTGTGTCAAAACTTTGTTAGGAATTATGTGATCCTTACTAGCTGGAAGTAAGGGAGATGGGGCATGAAGTTATTTCTAGGAGTTGGACACATACAAAGTTTAGCTCAGTTCTGGGCATCTTTGAAATACCTATACAAACTTGTTCCTACATAGTAACTTGCATCTTTGAATGAGAATGTGCTTGCTTACAGCAACGTGCTATATGTTCTGAATGCCCGAATTGGGAATCTGTGTCAAAACTTTGTTAGGAATTATGTGATCCTTACTAGCTGGAAGTAAGGGAGATGGGGCATGAAGTTATTTCTAGGAGTTGGACACATACCAAGTTTAGCTCAGTTCTGGGCATCTTTGAAATACCTATACAAACTTGTTCCTACATAGTAACTTGCATCTTTGAATGAGAATCTGCTTGCTTACAGCAACGTGCTATATTTTCTGAATGCCCGAATTGGGAATCTGTGTCAAAACTTTGTTAGGAATTATGTGATCCTTACTAGCTGTAAGTAAGGGAGATGGGGCATGAAGTTATTTCTAGGAGTTGGACACATACCAAGTTTAGCTCAGTTCAGGGCATCTTTGAAATACGTATACAAACTTGTTCCTACATAGTAACTTGCAACTTTGAATGAGAATGTGCTTGCTTAGAGCAACGTGCTATATGTTCTGAATGCCCGAATTGGCAATCTGTGTCAAAACTTTGTTAGGAATTATGTGATCCTTACTAGCTGGAAGTAAGGGAGATGGGGCATGAAGTTATTTCTAGGAGTTGGACACATACCAAGTTTAGCTCAGTTCTGGGCATCTTTGAAATACCTATACAAACTTGTTCCTACATAGTAACTTGCAACTTTGAATGAGAATGTGCTTGCTTACAGCAACGGGCTATATGTTCTGAATGCCCGAATTGGGAATCTGTGTCAAAACTTTGTTAGGAATTATGTGATCCTTACTAGCTGGAAGTAAGGGAGATGGGGCATGAAGTTATTTCTAGGAGTTGGACACATACCAAGTTTAGCTCAGTTCTGGGCATCTTTGAAATACCTATACAAACTTGTTCCTAAATAGTAACTTGCAACTCTGAATGAGAATGTGCTTGCTTACAGCAACGTGCTATATGTTCTGAATGCCCGAATTGGGAATCTGTGTCAGAACTTTGTTAGGAATTATGTGATCCTTACTAGCTGGAAGTAAGGGAGATGGGGCATGAAGTTATTTCTAGGAGTTGGAGACATACCAAGTTTAGCTCAGTTCTGGGCATGTTTGAAATACCTATACAAACTTGTTCCTACATAGTAACTTGCATCTTTGAATGAGAATGTGCTTGCTTGCAGCAACGTGCTATATGTTCTGAATGCCCGATTTGGGAATCTGTGTCAAAACTTTGTTAGGAATTATGTGATCCTTACTAGCTGGATGTAAGGGAGATGGGGCATGAAGTTATTTCTAGGAGTTGGACACATACCAAGTTTAGCTCAGTTCTGGGCATCTTTGAAATACCTATACAAACTTGTTCCTACATAGTAACTTGCATCTTTGAATGAGAATGTGCTTGCTTACAGCAACGTGCTATATTTTCTAAATGCCCGAATTGGCAATCTGTGTCAAAACTTTGTTAGGAATTATGTGATCCTTACTAGCTGCAAGTAAGGGAGATGGGGCATGAAGTTATTTCTAGGAGTTGGACACATACCAAGTTTAGCTCAGTTCTGGGCATCTTTGAAATACCTATACAAACTTGTTCCTACATAGTAACTTGCATCTTTGAATGAGAATCTGCTTGCTTACAGCAACGTGCTATATGTTCTGAATGCCCGAATTGGGAATCTGTGTCAAAACTTTGTTAGGAATTATGTGATCCTTACTAGCTGGAAGTAAGGGAGATGGGGCATGAAGTTATTTCTAGGAGTTGGACACATACCAAGTTTAGCTCAGTTCTGGGCATCTTTGAAATACCTATACAAACTTGTTCCTACATAGTAACTTGAATCCTGAATGAGAATCTGCTTGCTTACAGCAACGTGCTATATGTTCTGAATGCCCGAATTGGGAATCTGTGTCAAAACTTTGTTAGGAATTGTGTGATCCTTACTAGCTGGAAGTAAGGGAGATGGGGCATGAAGTTATTTCTAGGAGTTGGACACATACCAAGTTTAGCTCAGTTCTGGGCATCTTTGAAATACCTATACAAACTTGTTCCTACATAGTAACTTGCAACTTTGAATGAAAATGTGCTTGCTTACAGCAACGTGCTATATGTTCTGAATGCCCGAATTGGCAATCTGTGTCAAAACTTTGTTAGGAATTATGTGATCCTTACTAGCTGGAAGTAAGGGAGATGGGGTATGAAGTTATTTCTAGGAGTTGGACACATACCAAGTTTAGCTCAGTTCTGGGCATCTTTGAAATACCTATACAAACTTGTTCCTACATAGTAACTTGCATCTTTGAATGAGAATGTGCTTGCTTACAGCAACGTGCTCTATGTTCTGAATGCCCGAATTGGGAATCTGTGTCAAAACTTTGTTAGGAATTATGTGATCCTTACTAGCTGTAAGTAAGGGAGATGGGGCATGAAGTTATTTCTAGGAGTTGGACACATACCAAGTTTAGCTCAGTTCTGGGCATCTTTGAAATACCTATACAAACTTGTTCCTACATAGTTACTTGCAACTATGAATGAGAATGTGCTTGCTTACAGCAACGTGCTATATGTTCTGAATGCCCGAATTGGCAATCTGTGTCAAAAATTTGTTAGGAATTATGTGATCCTTACTAGCTGGAAGTAAGGGAGATGGGGCATGAAGTTATTTCTAGGAGTTGGACACACACCAAGTTTAGCTCAGTTCTGGGCATCTTTGAAATACCTATACAAACTTGTTCCTACATAGTAACTTGCAACTTTGAATGAAAATGTGCTTGCTTACAGCAACGTGCTATATGTTCTGAATGCCCGAATTGGCAATCTGTGTCAAAACTTTGTTAGGAATTATGTGATCCTTACTAGCTGGAAGTAAGGGAGATGGGGCATGAAGTTATTTCTAGGAGTTGGACACATACCAAGTTTAGCTCAGTTCTGGGCATCTTTGAAATACCTATACAAACTTGTTCCTACATAGTAACTTGCAACTTTGAATGAAAATGTGCTTGCTTACAGCAACGTGCTATATGTTCTGAATGCCCGAATTGGGAATCTGTGTCAAAACTTTGTTAGGAATTATGTGATCCTTACTAGCTGGAAGTAAGGGAGATGGGGCATGAAGTTATTTCTAGGAGTTGGACACATACCAAGTTTAGCTCAGTTCTGGGCATCTTTGAAGTACCTATACAAACTTGTTCCTACATAGTAACTTGCAACTTTGAATGAAAATGTGCTTGCTTACAGCAACGTGCTATATGTTCTGAATGCCCGAATTGGGAATCTGTGTCAAAACTTTGTTAGGAATTATGTGATCCTTACTAGCTGGAAGTAAGGGAGATGGGGCATGAAGTTATTTCTAGGAGTTGGACACATACCAAGTTTAGCTCAGTTCTGGGCATCTTTGAAATACCTATACAAACTTGTTCCTACATAGTAACTTGCAACTCTGAATGAGAATGTGCTTGCTTAGAGCAACGTGCTATATGTTCTGAATGCCCGAATTGGGAATCTGTGTCAAAACTTTGTTAGGAATTATGTGATCCTTACTAGCTGGAAGTAAGGGAGATGGGGCATGCAGTTATTTCTAGGAGTTGGACACATACCAAGTTTAGCTCAGTTCTGGGCATCTTTGAAATACCTATACAAACTTGTTCCTACATAGTAACTTGCAACTTTGAATGAGAATGTGCTTGCTTACAGCAACGTGCTATATGTTCTGAATGCCCGAATTGGCAATCTGTGTCAAAACTTTGTTAGGAATTATGTGATCCTTACTAGCTGGAAGTAAGGGAGATGGGGCATGAAGTTATTTCTAGGAGTTGGACACATACCAAGTTTAGCTCAGTTCTGGGCATCTTTGAAATACCTATACAAACTTGTTCCTAAATAGTAACTTGCAACTCTGAATGAGAATGTGCTTGCTTACAGCAACGTGCTATATGTTCTGAATGCCCGAATTGGGAATCTGTGTCAAAACTTTGTTAGGAATTATGTGATCCTTACTAGCTGGAAGTAAGGGAGATGGGGCATGAAGTTATTTCTAGGAGTTGGACACATAC
Organism: Diceros bicornis minor; assembly: GCF_020826845.1. Taxonomy (NCBI): domain Eukaryota; kingdom Metazoa; phylum Chordata; class Mammalia; order Perissodactyla; family Rhinocerotidae; genus Diceros; species Diceros bicornis. Next base: position 694,095 of record NW_026691088.1, on the reverse strand, counting down.
CAAGTATAGCTCAGTTCTGGGCATCTTTGAAATACCTATACAAACTTGTTCCTGCATAGTAACTTGCATCTTTGAATGAGAATCTGCTTGCTTACAGCAACGTGCTATATGTTCTGAATGCCCAAATTGGGAATCTGTGTCAAAACTTTGTTAGGAATTATGTGATCCTTACTAGCTGGAAGTAAGGGAGATGGGGCATGAAGTTATTTCTAGGAGTTGGACACATACCAAGTTTAGCTCAGTTCTGGGCATCTTTGAAATACCTATACAAACTTGTTCCTACATAGTAACTTGCAACCTGAATGAGAATCTGCTTGCTTACAGCAACGTGCTATATGTTCTGAATGCCCGAATTGGGAATCTGTGTCAAAACTTTGTTAGGAATTATGTGATCCTTACTAGCTGGAAGTAAGGGAGATGGGGCATGAAGTTATTTCTAGGAGTTGGACACATACCAAGTTTAGCTCAGTTCTGGGCATCTTTGAAATACCTATACAAACTTGTTCCTACATAGTAACTTGCAACTTTGAATGAGAATCTGCTTGCTTACAGCAACGTGCTATATGTTCTGAATGCCCGAATTGGGAATCTGTGTCAAACCTTTGTTAGGAATTATGTGATCCTTACTAGATGGAAGTAAGGAAGATGGGGCATGAAGTTATTTCTAGGAGTTGGACACATACCAAGTTTAGCTCAGTTCTGGGCATCTTTGAAATACCTATACAAACTTGTTCCTACATAGTAACTTGCAACTTTGAATTAGAATGTGCTTGCTTACAGCAGCGTGCTCTATGTTCTGAATGCCCGAATTGGGAATCTGTGTCAAAACTTTGTTAGGAATTATGTGATCCTTACTAGCTGGAAGTAAGGGAGATGGGGTATGAAGTTATTTCTAGGAGTTGGACACATACCAAGTTTAGCTCAGTTCTGGGCATCTTTGAAATACCTATACAAACTTGTTCCTACATAGTAACTTGCAACTTTGAATGAGAATGTGCTTGCTTACAGCAACGTGCTATATGTTCTGAATGCCCGAATTGGGAATCTGTGTCAGAACTTTGTTAGGAATTATGTGATCCTTACTAGCTGGAAGTAAGGGAGATGGGGCATGAAGTTATTTCTAGGAGTTGGACACATACCAAGTTTAGCTCAGTTCTCGGCATCTTTGAAATACCTATACAAACTTGTTCCTACATAGTAACTTGCATCTTTGAATGAGAATGTGCTTGCTTACAGCAAGGTGCTATATGTTCTGAATGCCCGAATTGGCAATCTGTGTCAGAACTTTGTTAGGAATTATGTGATCCTTACTAGCTGGAAGTAAGGGAGATGGGGCATGAAGTTATTTCTAGGAGTTGGACACATACCAAGTTTAGCTCAGTTCTGGGCATCTTTGAAATACCTATACAAACTTGTTCCTACATAGTAACTTGCATCTTTGAATGAGAATGTGCTTGCTTACAGCAACGTGCTATATGTTCTGAATGCCCGAATTGGCAATCTGTGTCAAAACTTTGTTAGGAATTATGTGATCCTTACTAGCTGGAAGTAAGGGAGATGGGGCATGAAGTTATTTCTAGGAGTTGGACACATACCAAGTTTAGCTCAGTTCTGGGCATCTTTGAAATACCTATACAAACTTGTTCCTACATAGTAACTTGCAACTTTGAATGAGAATCTGCTTGCTTACAGCAACGTGCTATATGTTCTGAATGCCCGAATTGGGAATCTGTGTCAAAACTTTGTTAGGAATTATGTGATCCTTACTAGATGGAAGTAAGGGAGATGGCGCATGAAGTTATTTCTAGGAGTTGGACACATACCAAGTTTAGCTCAGTTCTGGGCATCTTTGAAATACCTATACAAACTTGTTCCTACATAGTAACTTGCAACTTTGAATGAAAATGTGCTTGCTTACAGCAACGTGCTATATGTTCTGAATGCCCGAATTGGGAATCTGTGTCAAAACTTTGTTAGGAATTATGTGATCCTTACTAGCTGGAAGTAAGGGAGATGGGGCACGAAGTTATTTCTAGGAGTTGGACACATACCAAGTTTAGCTCAGTTCTGGGCATCTTTGAAATGCCTATACAAACTTGTTCCTACATAGTAACTTGCATCTTTCAATGAGAATCTGCTTGCTTACAGCAACGTGCTCTATGTTCTGAATGCCCGAATTGGGAATCTGTGTCAAAACTTTGTTAGGAATTATGTGATCCTTACTAGCTGGAAGTAAGGGAGATGGGGCATGAAGTTATTTCTAGGAGTTGGACACATACCAAGTTTAGCTCAGTTCTGGGCATCTTTGAAATACCTATACAAACTTGTTCCTACATAGTAACTTGCAACTTTGAATGAAAATGTGCTTGCTTACAGCAACGTGCTATATGTTCTGAATGCCCGAATTGGCAATCTGTGTCAAAACTTTGTTAGGAATTATGTGATCCTTACTAGCTGGAAGTAAGGGAGATGGGGCATGAAGTTATTTCTAGGAGTTGGACACATACCAAGTTTAGCTCAGTTCTGGGCATCTTTGAAATACCTATACAAACTTGTTCCTACATAGTAACTTGCATCTTTGAATGAGAATGTGCTTGCTTACAGCAACGTGCTCTATGTTCTGAATGCCCGAATTGGCAATCTGTGTCAAAACTTTGTTAGGAATTATGTGATCCTTACTAGCTGGAAGTAAGGGAGATGGGGCATGAAGTTATTTCTAATAGTTGGACACACACCAAGTTTAGCTCAGTTCTGGGCATCTTTGAAATACCTATACAAACTTGTTCCTACATAGTAACTTGCAACTTTGAATGAAAATGTGCTTGCTTACAGCAACGTGCTATATGTTCTGAATGCCCGAATTGGGAATCTGTGTCAAAACTTTGTTAGGAATTATGTGATCCTTACTAGCTGGAAGTAAGGGAGATGGGGCATGAAGTTATTTCTAGGAGTTGGACACATACCAAGTTTAGCTCAGTTCTGGGCATCTTTGAAATACCTATACAAACTTGTTCCTAAATAGTAACTTGCAACTCTGAATGAGAATGTGCTTGCTTACAGCAACGTGCTATATGTTCTGAATGCCCGAATTGGGAATCTGTGTCAGAACTTTGTTAGGAATTATGTGATCCTTACTAGCTGGAAGTAAGGGAGATGGGGCATGAAGTTATTTCTAGGAGTTGGACACATACCAAGTTTAGCTCAGTTCTGGGCATGTTTGAAATACCTATACAAACTTGTTCCTACATAGTAACTTGCATCTTTGAATGAGAATGTGCTTGCTTGCAGCAACGTGCTATATGTTCTGAATGCCCGAATTGGGAATCTGTGTCAAAACTTTGTTAGGAATTATGTGATCCTTACTAGCTGGATGTAAGGGAGATGGGGCATGAAGTTATTTCTAGGAGTTGGACCCATACCAAGTTTAGCTCAGTTCTGGGCATCTTTGAATTACCTATACAAACTTGTTCCTACATAGTAACTTGCATCTTTGAATGAGAATGTGCTTGCTTACAGCAACGTGCTATATTTTCTGAATGCCCGAATTGGCAATCTGTGTCAAAACTTTGTTAGGAATTATGTGATCCTTACTAGCTGGAAGTAAGGGAGATGGGGCATGAAGTTATTTCTAGGAGTTGGACACATACCAAGTTTAGCTCAGTTCTGGGCATCTTTGAAATACGTATACAAACTTGTTCCTACATAGTAACTTGCATCTTTGAATGAGAATCTGCTTGCTTACAGCAACGTGCTATATGTTCTGAATGCCCGAATTGGGAATCTGTGTCAAAACTTTGTTAGGAATTATGTGATCCTTACTAGCTGGAAGTAAGGGAGATGGGGCATGAAGTTATTTCTAGGAGTTGGACACATACCAAGTTTAGCTCAGTTCTGGGCATCTTTGAAATACCTATACAAACTTGTTCCTACATAGTAACTTGAATCCTGAATGAGAATCTGCTTGCTTACAGCAACGTGCTATATGTTCTGAATGCCCGAATTGGGAATCTGTGTCAAAACTTTGTTAGGAATTATGTGATCCTTACTAGCTGGAAGTAAGGGAGATGGGGCATGAAGTTATTTCTAGGAGTTGGACACATACCAAGTTTAGCTCAGTTCTGGGCATCTTTGAAATACCTATACAAACTTGTTCCTACATAGTAACTTGCAACTTTGAATGAGAATCTGCTTGCTTACAGCAACGTGCTATATGTTCTGAATGCCCGAATTGGGAATCTGTGTCAAAACTTTGTTAGGAATTATGTGATCCTTACTAGATGGAAGTAAGGGAGATGGCGCATGAAGTTATTTCTAGGAGTTGGACACATACCAAGTTTAGCTCAGTTCTGGGCATCTTTGAAATACCTATACAAACTTGTTCCTACATAGTAACTTGCAACTTTGAATGAAAATGTGCTTGCTTACAGCAACGTGCTATATGTTCTGAATGCCCGAATTGGGAATCTGTGTCAAAACTTTGTTAGGAATTATGTGATCCTTACTAGCTGGAAGTAAGGGAGATGGGGCACGAAGTTATTTCTAGGAGTTGGACACATACCAAGTTTAGCTCAGTTCTGGGCATCTTTTAAATGCCTATACAAACTTGTTCCTACATAGTAACTTGCATCTTTCAATGAGAATCTGCTTGCTTACAGCAACGTGCTATATGTTCTGAATGCCCGAATTGGGAATCTGTTTCAAAACTTTGTTAGGAATTATGTGATCCTTACTAGCTGGAAGTAAGGGAGATGGGGCATGAAGTTATTTCTAGGAGTGGGACACATACCAAGTTTAGCTCAGTTCTGGGCATCTTTGAAATACCTATACAAACTTGTTCCTACATAGTAACTTGCAACTTTGAATGAAAATGTGCTTGCTTACAGCAACGTGCTATATGTTCTGAATGCCCGAATTGGCAATCTGTGTCAAAACTTTGTTAGGAATTATGTGATCCTTACTAGCTGGAAGTAAGGGAGATGGGGCATGAAGTTATTTCTAGGAGTTGGACACATACCAAGTTTAGCTCAGTTCTGGGCATCTTTGAAATACCTATACAAACTTGTTCCTACATAGTAACTTGCATCTTTGAATGAGAATGTGCTTGCTTACAGCAACGTGCTCTATGTTCTGAATGCCCGAATTGGCAATCTGTGTCAAAACTTTGTTAGGAATTATGTGATCCTTACTAGCTGTAAGTAAGGGAGATGGGGCATGAAGTTATTTCCAGGAGTTGGACACATCCCAAGTTTAGCTCAGTTCTGGGCATCTTTGAAATACCTATACAAACTTGTTCCTACATAGTTACTTGCAACTATGAATGAGAATGTGCTTGCTTACAGCAACGTGCTATATGTTCTGAATGCCCGAATTGGCAATCTGTGTCAAAAATTTGTTAGGAATTATGTGATCCTTACTAGCTGGAAGTAAGGGAGATGGGGCATGAAGTTATTTCTAGGAGTTGGAAACACACCAAGTTTAGCTCAGTTCTGGGCATCTTTGAAATACCTATACAAACTTGTTCCTACATAGTAACTTGCAACTTTGAATGAAAATGTGCTTGCTTACAGCAACGTGCTATATGTTCTGAATGCCCGAATTGGCAATCTGTGTCAAAACTTTGTTAGGAATTATGTGATCCTTACTAGCTGGAAGTAAGGGAGATGGGGCATGAAGTTATTTCTAGGAGTTGGACACATACCAAGTTTAGCTCAGTTCTGGGCATCTTTGAAATACCTATACAAACTTGTTCCTACATAGTAACTTGCAACTTTGAATGAAAATGTGCTTGCTTACAGCAACGTGCTATATGTTCTGAATGCCCGAATTGGGAATCTGTGTCAAAACTTTGTTAGGAATTATGTGATCCTTACTAGCTGGAAGTAAGGGAGATGGGGCATGAAGTTATTTCTAGGAGTTGGACACATACCAAGTTTAGCTCAGTTCTGGGCATCTTTGAAATACCTATACAAACTTGTTCCTACATAGTAACTTGCATCTTTGAATGAGAATGTGCTTGCTTACAGCAACGTGCTATATGTTCTGAATGCCCGAATTGGGAATCTGTGTCAAAACTTTGTTAGGAATTATGTGATCCTTACTAGCTGGAAGTAAGGGAGATGGGGCATGAAGTTATTTCTAGGAGTTGGACACATACCAAGTTTAGCTCAGTTCTGGGCATCTTTGAAATACCTATACAAACTTGTTCCTACATAGTAACTTGCATCTTTGAATGAGAATCTGCTTGCTTACAGCAACGTGCTATATGTTCTGAATGCCCGAATGGGGAATCTGTGTCAAAACTTTGTTAGGAATTATGTGATCCTTACTAGCTGGAAGTAAGGGAGATGGGGCATGAAGTTATTTCTAGGAGTTGGACACATACCAAGTTTAGCTCAGTTCTGGGCATCTTTGAAATACCTATACAAACTTGTTCCTACATAGTAACTTGCAACTCTGAATGAGAATGTGCTTGCTTAGAGCAACGTGCTATATGTTCTGAATGCCCGAATTGGGAATCTGTGTCAAAACTTTGTTAGGAATTATGTGATCCTTACTAGCTGGAAGTAAGGGAGATGGGGCATGCAGTTATTTCTAGGAGTTGGACACATACCAAGTTTAGCTCAGTTCTGGGCATCTTTGAAATACCTATACAAACTTGTTCCTACATAGTAACTTGCAACTTTGAATGAGAATGTGCTTGCTTACAGCAACGTGCTATATGTTCTGAATGCCCGAATTGGCAATCTGTGTCAAAACTTTGTTAGGAATTATGTGATCCTTACTAGCTGGAAGTAAGGGAGATGGGGCATGAAGTTATTTCTAGGAGTTGGACACATACCAAGTTTAGCTCAGTTCTGGGCATCTTTGAAATACCTATACAAACTTGTTCCTAAATAGTAACTTGCAACTCTGAATGAGAATGTGCTTGCTTACAGCAACGTGCTATATGTTCTGAATGCCCGAATTGGGAATCTGTGTCAAAACTTTGTTAGGAATTATGTGATCCTTACTAGCTGGAAGTAAGGGAGATGGGGCATGAAGTTATTTCTAGGAGTTGGACACATACCAAGTATAGCTCAGTTCTGGGCATCTTTGAAATACCTATACAAACTTGTTCCTGCATAGTAACTTGCATCTTTGAATGAGAATCTGCTTGCTTACAGCAACGTGCTATATGTTCTGAATGCCCGAATTGGGAATCTGTGTCAAAACTTTGTTAGGAATTATGTGATCCTTACTAGCTGGAAGTAAGGGAGATGGGGCATGAAGTTATTTCTAGGAGTTGGACACATACCAAGTTTAGCTCAGTTCTGGGCATCTTTGAAATACCTATACAAACTTGTTCCTACATAGTAACTTGCAACTTTGAATGAAAATGTGCTTGCTTACAGCAACGTGCTATATGTTCTGAATGCCCGAATTGGGAATCTGTGTCAAAACTTTGTTAGGAATTATGTGATCCTTACTAGCTGGAAGTAAGGGAGATGGGGCACGAAGTTATTTCTAGGAGTTGGACACATACCAAGTTTAGCTCAGTTCTGGGCATCTTTTAAATGCCTATACAAACTTGTTCCTACATAGTAACTTGCATCTTTCAATGAGAATCTGCTTGCTTACAGCAACGTGCTATATGTTCTGAATGCCCGAATTGGCAATCTGTGTCAAAAATTTGTTAGGAATTATGTGATCCTTACTAGCTGGAAGTAAGGGAGATGGGGCATGAAGTTATTTCTAGGAGTTGGAAACACACCAAGTTTAGCTCAGTTCCGGGCATCTTTGAAATACCTATACAAACTTGTTCCTACATAGTAACTTGCAACTTTGAATGAAAATGTGCTTGCTTACAGCAACGTGCTATATGTTCTGAATGCCCGAATTGGCAATCTGTGTCAAAACTTTGTTAGGAATTATGTGATCCTTACTAGCTGGAAGTAAGGGAGATGGGGCATGAAGTTATTTCTAGGAGTTGGACACATACCAAGTTTAGCTCAGTTCTGGGCATCTTTGAAATACCTATACAAACTTGTTCCTACATAGTAACTTGCAACTTTGAATGAAAATGTGCTTGCTTACAGCAACGTGCTATATGTTCTGAATGCCCGAATTGGGAATCTGTGTCAAAACTTTGTTAGGAATTATGTGATCCTTACTAGCTGGAAGTAAGGGAGATGGGGCATGAAGTTATTTCTAGGAGTTGGACACATACCAAGTTTAGCTCAGTTCTGGGCATCTTTGAAATACCTATACAAACTTGTTCCTACATAGTAACTTGCATCTTTGAATGAGAATCTGCTTGCTTACAGCAACGTGCTATATGTTCTGAATGCCCGAATTGGGAATCTGTGTCAAAACTTTGTTAGGAATTATGTGATCCTTACTAGCTGGAAGTAAGGGAGATGGGGCATGAAGTTATTTCTAGGAGTTGGACACATACCAAGTTTAGCTCAGTTCTGGGCATCTTTGAAATACCTATACAAACTTGTTCCTACATAGTAACTTGCATCTTTGAATGAGAATCTGCTTGCTTACAGCAACGTGCTATATGTTCTGAATGCCCGAATGGGGAATCTGTGTCAAAACTTTGTTAGGAATTATGTGATCCTTACTAGCTGGAAGTAAGGGAGATGGGGCATGAAGTTATTTCTAGGAGTTGGACACATACCAAGTTTAGCTCAGTTCTGGGCATCTTAGAAATACCTATACAAACTTGTTCCTACATAGTAACTTGCAACTCTGAATGAGAATGTGCTTGCTTAGAGCAACGTGCTATATGTTCTGAATGCCCGAATTGGGAATCTGTGTCAAAACTTTGTTAGGAATTATGTGATCCTTACTAGCTGGAAGTAAGGGAGATGGGGCATGCAGTTATTTCTAGGAGTTGGACACATACCAAGTTTAGCTCAGTTCTGGGCATCTTTGAAATACCTATACAAACTTGTTCCTACATAGTAACTTGCAACTTTGAATGAGAATGTGCTTGCTTACAGCAACGTGCTATAGGTTCTGAATGCCCGAATTGGCAATCTGTGTCAAAACTTTGTTAGGAATTATGTGATCCTTACTAGCTGGAAGTAAGGGAGATGGGGCATGCAGTTATTTCTAGGAGTTGGACACATACCAAGTTTAGCTCAGTTCTGGGCATCTTTGAAATACCTATACAAACTTGTTCCTAAATAGTAACTTGCAACTCTGAATGAGAATGTGCTTGCTTACAGCAACGTGCTATATGTTCTGAATGCCCGAATTGGGAATCTGTGTCAAAACTTTGTTAGGAATTATGTGATCCTTACTAGCTGGAAGTAAGGGAGATGGGGCATGAAGTTATTTCTAGGAGTTGGACACATACCAAGTATAGCTCAGTTCTGGGCATCTTTGAAATACCTATACAAACTTGTTCCTGCATAGTAACTTGCATCTTTGAATGAGAATCTGCTTGCTTACAGCAACGTGCTATATGTTCTGAATGCCCGAATTGGGAATCTGTGTCAAAACTTTGTTAGGAATTATGTGATCCTTACTAGCTGGAAGTAAGGGAGATGGGGCATGAAGTTATTTCTAGGAGTTGGACACATACCAAGTTTAGCTCAGTTCTGGGCATCTTTGAAATACCTATACAAACTTGTTCCTACATAGTAACTTGCAACCTGAATGAGAATCTGCTTGCTTACAGCAACGTGCTATATGTTCTGAATGCCCGAATTGGGAATCTGTGTCAAAACTTTGTTAGGAATTATGTGATCCTTACTAGCTGGAAGTAAGGGAGATGGGGCATGAAGTTATTTCTAGGAGTTGGACACATACCAAGTTTAGCTCAGTTCTGGGCATCTTTGAAATACCTATACAAACTTGTTCCTACATAGTAACTTGCAACTTTGAATGAGAATCTGCTTGCTTACAGCAACGTGCTATATGTTCTGAATGCCCGAATTGGGAATCTGTGTCAAACCTTTGTTAGGAATTATGTGATCCTTATTAGATGGAAGTAAGGAAGATGGGGCATGAAGTTATTTCTAGGAGTTGGACACATACCAAGTTTAGCTCAGTTCTGGGCATCTTTGAAATACCTATACAAACTTGTTCCTACATAGTAACTTGCAACTTTGAATTAGAATGTGCTTGCTTACAGCAGCGTGCTCTATGTTCTGAATGCCCGAATTGGGAATCTGTGTCAAAACTTTGTTAGGAATTATGTGATCCTTACTAGCTGGAAGTAAGGGAGATGGGGTATGAAGTTATTTCTAGGAGTTGGACACATACCAAGTTTAGCTCAGTTCTGGGCATCTTTGAAATACCTATACAAACTTGTTCCTACATAGTAACTTGCAACTTTGAATGAGAATGTGCTTGCTTACAGCAACGTGCTATATGTTCTGAATGCCCGAATTGGGAATCTGTGTCAGAACTTTGTTAGGAATTATGTGATCCTTACTAGCTGGAAGTAAGGGAGATGGGGCATGAAGTTATTTCTAGGAGTTGGACACATACCAAGTTTAGCTCAGTTCTCGGCATCTTTGAAATACCTATACAAACTTGTTCCTACATAGTAACTTGCATCTTTGAATGAGAATGTGCTTGCTTACAGCAAGGTGCTATATGTTCTGAATGCCCGAATTGGCAATCTGTGTCAGAACTTTGTTAGGAATTATGTGATCCTTACTAGCTGGAAGTAAGGGAGATGGGGCATGAAGTTATTTCTAGGAGTTGGACACATACCAAGTTTAGCTCAGTTCTGGGCATCTTTGAAATACCTATACAAACTTGTTCCTACATAGTAACTTGCATCTTTGAATGAGAATGTGCTTGCTTACAGCAACGTGCTATATGTTCTGAATGCCCGAATTGGCAATCTGTGTCAAAACTTTGTTAGGAATTATGTGATCCTTACTAGCTGGAAGTAAGGGAGATGGGGCATGAAGTTATTTCTAGGAGTTGGACACATACCAAGTTTAGCTCAGTTCTGGGCATCTTTGAAATACCTATACAAACTTGTTCCTACATAGTAACTTGCAACTTTGAATGAGAATCTGCTTGCTTACAGCAACGTGCTATATGTTCTGAATGCCCGAATTGGGAATCTGTGTCAAAACTTTGTTAGGAATTATGTGATCCTTACTAGATGGAAGTAAGGGAGATGGCGCATGAAGTTATTTCTAGGAGTTGGACACATACCAAGTTTAGCTCAGTTCTGGGCATCTTTGAAATACCTATACAAACTTGTTCCTACATAGTAACTTGCAACTTTGAATGAAAATGTGCTTGCTTACAGCAACGTGCTATATGTTCTGAATGCCCGAATTGGGAATTTGTGTCAAAACTTTGTTAGGAATTATGTGATCCTTACTAGCTGGAAGTAAGGGAGATGGGGCACGAAGTTATTTCTAGGAGTTGGACACATACCAAGTTTAGCTCAGTTCTGGGCATCTTTGAAATGCCTATACAAACTTGTTCCTACATAGTAACTTGCATCTTTCAATGAGAATCTGCTTGCTTACAGCAACGTGCTCTATGTTCTGAATGCCCGAATTGGGAATCTGTGTCAAAACTTTGTTAGGAATTATGTGATCCTTACTAGCTGGAAGTAAGGGAGATGGGGCATGAAGTTATTTCTAGGAGTTGGACACATACCAAGTTTAGCTCAGTTCTGGGCATCTTTGAAATACCTATACAAACTTGTTCCTACATAGTAACTTGCAACTTTGAATGAAAATGTGCTTGCTTACAGCAACGTGCTATATGTTCTGAATGCCCGAATTGGCAATCTGTGTCAAAACTTTGTTAGGAATTATGTGATCCTTACTAGCTGGAAGTAAGGGAGATGGGGCATGAAGTTATTTCTAGGAGTTGGACACATACCAAGTTTAGCTCAGTTCTGGGCATCTTTGAAATACCTATACAAACTTGTTCCTACATAGTAACTTGCATCTTTCAATGAGAATGTGCTTGCTTACAGCAACGTGCTATATGTTCTGAATGCCCGAATTGGGAATCTGTGTCAGAACTTTGTTAGGAATTATGTGATCCTTACTAGCTGGAAGTAAGGGAGATGGGGCATGAAGTTATTTCTAGGAGTTGGACACATACCAAGTTTAGCTCAGTTCTCGGCATCTTTGAAATACCTATACAAACTTGTTCCTACATAGTAACTTGCATCTTTGAATGAGAATGTGCTTGCTTACAGCAAGGTGCTATATGTTCTGAATGCCCGAATTGGCAATCTGTGTCAGAACTTTGTTAGGAATTATGTGATCCTTACTAGCTGGAAGTAAGGGAGATGGGGCATGAAGTTATTTCTAGGAGTTGGACACATACCAAGTTTAGCTCAGTTCTGGGCATCTTTGAAATACCTATACAAACTTGTTCCTACATAGTAACTTGCATCTTTGAATGAGAATGTGCTTGCTTACAGCAACGTGCTATATGTTCTGAATGCCCGAATTGGCAATCTGTGTCAAAACTTTGTTAGGAATTATGTGATCCTTACTAGCTGGAAGTAAGGGAGATGGGGCATGAAGTTATTTCTAGGAGTTGGACACATACCAAGTTTAGCTCAGTTCTGGGCATCTTTGAAATACCTATACAAACTTGTTCCTACATAGTAACTTGCAACTTTGAATGAGAATCTGCTTGCTTACAGCAACGTGCTATATGTTCTGAATGCCCGAATTGGGAATCTGTGTCAAAACTTTGTTAGGAATTATGTGATCCTTACTAGATGGAAGTAAGGGAGATGGCGCATGAAGTTATTTCTAGGAGTTGGACACATACCAAGTTTAGCTCAGTTCTGGGCATCTTTGAAATACCTATACAAACTTGTTCCTACATAGTAACTTGCAACTTTGAATGAAAATGTGCTTGCTTACAGCAACGTGCTATATGTTCTGAATGCCCGAATTGGGAATTTGTGTCAAAACTTTGTTAGGAATTATGTGATCCTTACTAGCTGGAAGTAAGGGAGATGGGGCACGAAGTTATTTCTAGGAGTTGGACACATACCAAGTTTAGCTCAGTTCTGGGCATCTTTGAAATGCCTATACAAACTTGTTCCTACATAGTAACTTGCATCTTTCAATGAGAATCTGCTTGCTTACAGCAACGTGCTCTATGTTCTGAATGCCCGAATTGGGAATCTGTGTCAAAACTTTGTTAGGAATTATGTGATCCTTACTAGCTGGAAGTAAGGGAGATGGGGCATGAAGTTATTTCTAGGAGTTGGACACATACCAAGTTTAGCTCAGTTCTGGGCATCTTTGAAATACCTATACAAACTTGTTCCTACATAGTAACTTGCAACTTTGAATGAAAATGTGCTTGCTTACAGCAACGTGCTATATGTTCTGAATGCCCGAATTGGCAATCTGTGTCAAAACTTTGTTAGGAATTATGTGATCCTTACTAGCTGGAAGTAAGGGAGATGGGGCATGAAGTTATTTCTAGGAGTTGGACACATACCAAGTTTAGCTCAGTTCTGGGCATCTTTGAAATACCTATACAAACTTGTTCCTACATAGTAACTTGCATCTTTGAATGAGAATGTGCTTGCTTACAGCAACGTGCTCTATGTTCTGAATGCCCGAATTGGCAATCTGTGTCAAAACTTTGTTAGGAATTATGTGATCCTTACTAGCTGGAAGTAAGGGAGATGGGGCATGAAGTTATTTCTAATAGTTGGACACACACCAAGTTTAGCTCAGTTCTGGGCATCTTTGAAATACCTATACAAACTTGTTCCTACATAGTAACTTGCAACTTTGAATGAAAATGTGCTTGCTTACAGCAACGTGCTATATGTTCTGAATGCCCGAATTCGGAATCTGTGTCAAAACTTTGTTAGGAATTATGTGATCCTTACTAGCTGGAAGTAAGGGAGATGGGGCATGAAGTTATTTCTAGGAGTTGGACACATACCAAGTTTAGCTCAGTTCTGGGCATCTTTGAAATACCTATACAAACTTGTTCCTAATTAGTAACTTGCAACTCTGAATGAGAATGTGCTTGCTTACAGCAACGTGCTATATGTTCTGAATGCCCGAATTGGGAATCTGTGTCAGAACTTTGTTAGGAATTATGTGATCCTTACTAGCTGGAAGTAAGGGAGATGGGGCATGAAGTTATTTCTAGGAGTTGGAGACATACCAAGTTTAGCTCAGTTCTGGGCATGTTTGAAATACCTATACAAACTTGTTCCTACATAGTAACTTGCATCTTTGAATGAGAATGTGCTTGCTTGCAGCAACGTGCTATATGTTCTGAATGCCCGAATTGGGAATCTGTGTCAAAACTTTGTTAGGAATTATGTGATCCTTACTAGCTGGATGTAAGGGAGATGGGGCATGAAGTTATTTCTAGGAGTTGGACCCATACCAAGTTTAGCTCAGTTCTGGGCATCTTTGAATTACCTATACAAACTTGTTCCTACATAGTAACTTGCATCTTTGAATGAGAATGTGCTTGCTTACAGCAACGTGCTATATTTTCTGAATGCCCGAATTGGCAATCTGTGTCAAAACTTTGTTAGGAATTATGTGATCCTTACTAGCTGGAAGTAAGGGAGATGGGGCATGAAGTTATTTCTAGGAGTTGGACACATACCAAGTTTAGCTCAGTTCTGGGCATCTTTGAAATACGTATACAAACTTGTTCCTACATAGTAACTTGCATCTTTGAATGAGAATCTGCTTGCTTACAGCAACGTGCTATATGTTCTGAATGCCCGAATTGGGAATCTGTGTCAAAACTTTGTTAGGAATTATGTGATCCTTACTAGCTGGAAGTAAGGGAGATGGGGCATGAAGTTATTTCTAGGAGTTGGACACATACCAAGTTTAGCTCAGTTCTGGGCATCTTTGAAATACCTATACAAACTTGTTCCTACATAGTAACTTGAATCCTGAATGAGAATCTGCTTGCTTACAGCAACGTGCTATATGTTCTGAATGCCCGAATTGGGAATCTGTGTCAAAACTTTGTTAGGAATTATGTGATCCTTACTAGCTGGAAGTAAGGGAGATGGGGCATGAAGTTATTTCTAGGAGTTGGACACATACCAAGTTTAGCTCAGTTCTGGGCATCTTTGAAATACCTATACAAACTTGTTCCTACATAGTAACTTGCAACTTTGAATGAGAATCTGCTTGCTTACAGCAACGTGCTATATGTTCTGAATGCCCGAATTGGGAATCTGTGTCAAAACTTTGTTAGGAATTATGTGATCCTTACTAGATGGAAGTAAGGGAGATGGCGCATGAAGTTATTTCTAGGAGTTGGACACATACCAAGTTTAGCTCAGTTCTGGGCATCTTTGAAATACCTATACAAACTTGTTCCTACATAGTAACTTGCAACTTTGAATGAAAATGTGCTTGCTTACAGCAACGTGCTATATGTTCTGAATGCCCGAATTGGGAATCTGTGTCAAAACTTTGTTAGGAATTATGTGATCCTTACTAGCTGGAAGTAAGGGAGATGGGGCACGAAGTTATTTCTAGGAGTTGGACACATACCAAGTTTAGCTCAGTTCTGGGCATCTTTTAAATGCCTATACAAACTTGTTCCTACATAGTAACTTGCATCTTTCAATGAGAATCTGCTTGCTTACAGCAACGTGCTATATGTTCTGAATGCCCGAATTGGGAATCTGTTTCAAAACTTTGTTAGGAATTATGTGATCCTTACTAGCTGGAAGTAAGGGAGATGGGGCATGAAGTTATTTCTAGGAGTGGGACACATACCAAGTTTAGCTCAGTTCTGGGCATCTTTGAAATACCTATACAAACTTGTTCCTACATAGTAACTTGCAACTTTGAATGAAAATGTGCTTGCTTACAGCAACGTGCTATATGTTCTGAATGCCCGAATTGGCAATCTGTGTCAAAACTTTGTTAGGAATTATGTGATCCTTACTAGCTGGAAGTAAGGGAGATGGGGCATGAAGTTATTTCTAGGAGTTGGACACATACCAAGTTTAGCTCAGTTCTGGGCATCTTTGAAATACCTATACAAACTTGTTCCTACATAGTAACTTGCATCTTTGAATGAGAATGTGCTTGCTTACAGCAACGTGCTCTATGTTCTGAATGCCCGAATTGGCAATCTGTGTCAAAACTTTGTTAGGAATTATGTGATCCTTACTAGCTGTAAGTAAGGGAGATGGGGCATGAAGTTATTTCCAGGAGTTGGACACATCCCAAGTTTAGCTCAGTTCTGGGCATCTTTGAAATACCTATACAAACTTGTTCCTACATAGTTACTTGCAACTATGAATGAGAATGTGCTTGCTTACAGCAACGTGCTATATGTTCTGAATGCCCGAATTGGCAATCTGTGTCAAAAATTTGTTAGGAATTATGTGATCCTTACTAGCTGGAAGTAAGGGAGATGGGGCATGAAGTTATTTCTAGGAGTTGGAAACACACCAAGTTTAGCTCAGTTCTGGGCATCTTTGAAATACCTATACAAACTTGTTCCTACATAGTAACTTGCAACTTTGAATGAAAATGTGCTTGCTTACAGCAACGTGCTATATGTTCTGAATGCCCGAATTGGCAATCTGTGTCAAAACTTTGTTAGGAATTATGTGATCCTTACTAGCTGGAAGTAAGGGAGATGGGGCATGAAGTTATTTCTAGGAGTTGGACACATACCAAGTTTAGCTCAGTTCTGGGCATCTTTGAAATACCTATACAAACTTGTTCCTACATAGTAACTTGCAACTCTGAATGAGAATGTGCTTGCTTAGAGCAACGTGCTATATGTTCTGAATGCCCGAATTGGGAATCTGTGTCAAAACTTTGTTAGGAATTATGTGATCCTTACTAGCTGGAAGTAAGGGAGATGGGGCATGAAGTTATTTCTAGGAGTTGGACACATACCAAGTTTAGCTCAGTTCTGGGCATCTTTGAAATACCTATACAAACTTGTTCCTACATAGTAACTTGCATCTTTGAATGAGAATGTGCTTGCTTACAGCAACGTGCTATATGTTCTGAATGCCCGAATTGGGAATCTGTGTCAAAACTTTGTTAGGAATTATGTGATCCTTACTAGCTGGAAGTAAGGGAGATGGGGCATGAAGTTATTTCTAGGAGTTGGACACATACCAAGTTTAGCTCAGTTCTGGGCATCTTTGAAGTACCTATACAAACTTGTTCCTACATAGTAACTTGCAACTTTGAATGAAAATGTGCTTGCTTACAGCAACGTGCTATATGTTCTGAATGCCCGAATTGGGAATCTGTGTCAAAACTTTGTTAGGAATTATGTGATCCTTACTAGCTGGAAGTAAGGGAGATGGGGCATGAAGTTATTTCTAGGAGTTGGACACATACCAAGTTTAGCTCAGTTCTGGGCATCTTTGAAATACCTATACAAACTTGTTCCTACATAGTAACTTGCAACTCTGAATGATAATGTGCTTGCTTAGAGCAACGTGCTATATGTTCTGAATGCCCGAATTGGGAATCTGTGTCAAAACTTTGTTAGGAATTATGTGATCCTTACTAGCTGGAAGTAAGGGAGATGGGGCATGCAGTTATTTCTAGGAGTTGGACACATACCAAGTTTAGCTCAGTTCTGGGCATCTTTGAAATACCTATACAAACTTGTTCCTACATAGTAACTTGCAACTTTGAATGAGAATGTGCTTGCTTACAGCAACGTGCTGTATGTTCTGAATGCCCGAATTGGGAATCTGTGTCAAAACTTTGTTAGGAATTATGTGATCCTTACTAGCTGGAAGTAAGGGAGATGGGGCATGAAGTTATTTCTAGGAGTTGGACACATACCAAGTTTAGCTCAGTTCTGGGCATCTTTGAAATACCTATACAAACTTGTTCCTAAATAGTAACTTGCAACTCTGAATGAGAATGTGCTTGCTTACAGCAACGTGCTATATGTTCTGAATGCCCGAATTGGGAATCTGTGTCAAAACTTTGTTAGGAATTATGTGATCCTTACTAGCTGGAAGTAAGGGAGATGGGGCATGAAGTTATTTCTAGGAGTTGGACACATACCAAGTTTAGCTCAGTTCTGGGCATCTTTGAAATACCTATACAAACTTGTTCCTACATAGTAACTTGCAACCTGAATGAGAATCTGCTTGCTTACAGCAACGTGCTATATGTTCTGAATGCCCGAATTGGGAATCTGTGTCAAAACTTTGTTAGGAATTATGTGATCCTTACTAGCTGGAAGTAAGGGAGATGGGGCATGAAGTTATTTCTAGGAGTTGGACACATACCAAGTTTAGCTCAGTTCTGGGCATCTTTGAAATACCTATACAAACTTGTTCCTACATAGTAACTTGCAACTTTGAATGAGAATCTGCTTGCTTACAGCAACGTGCTATATGTTCTGAATGCCCGAATTGGGAATCTGTGTCAAAACTTTGTTAGGAATTATGTGATCCTTACTAGATGGAAGTAAGGAAGATGGGGCATGAAGTTATTTCTAGGAGTTGGACACATACAAAGTTTAGCTCAGTTCTGGGCATCTTTGAAATACTTATACAAACTTGTTCCTAAATAGTAACTTGCAACTTTGAATTAGAATGTGCTTGCTTACAGCAACGTGCTATATGTTCTGAATGCCCGAATTGGGAATCTGTGTCAAAACTTTGTTAGGAATTACGTGATCCTTACTAGCTGAAAGTAAGGGAGATGGGGCATGAAGTTATTTCTAGGAGTTGGAGACATACCAAGTTTAGCTCAGTTCTGGGCATCTTTGAAATACCTATACAAACTTGTTCCTACATAGTAACTTGCAACTTTGAATGAAAATGTGCTTGCTTACAGCAACGTGCTATATGTTCTGAATGCCCGAATTGGGAATCTGTGTCAAAACTTTGTTAGGAATTATGTGATCCTTACTAGCTGGAAGTAAGGGAGATGGGGCATGAAGTTATTTCTAGGAGTTGGACACATACCAAGTTTAGCTCAGTTCTGGGCATCTTTGAAATACCTATACAAACTTGTTCCTACATAGTAACTTGCAACTCTGAATGATAATGTGCTTGCTTAGAGCAACGTGCTATATGTTCTGAATGCCCGAATTGGGAATCTGTGTCAAAACTTTGTTAGGAATTATGTGATCCTTACTAGCTGGAAGTAAGGGAGATGGGGCATGCAGTTATTTCTAGGAGTTGGACACATACCAAGTTTAGCTCAGTTCTGGGCATCTTTGAAATACCTATACAAACTTGTTCCTACATAGTAACTTGCAACTTTGAATGAGAATGTGCTTGCTTACAGCAACGTGCTGTATGTTCTGAATGCCCGAATTGGGAATCTGTGTCAAAACTTTGTTAGGAATTATGTGATCCTTACTAGCTGGAAGTAAGGGAGATGGGGCATGAAGTTATTTCTAGGAGTTGGACACATACCAAGTTTAGCTCAGTTCTGGGCATCTTTGAAATACCTATACAAACTTGTTCCTAAATAGTAACTTGCAACTCTGAATGAGAATGTGCTTGCTTACAGCAACGTGCTATATGTTCTGAATGCCCGAATTGGGAATCTGTGTCAAAACTTTGTTAGGAATTATGTGATCCTTACTAGCTGGAAGTAAGGGAGATGGGGCATGAAGTTATTTCTAGGAGTTGGACACATACCAAGTTTAGCTCAGTTCTGGGCATCTTTGAAATACCTATACAAACTTGTTCCTACATAGTAACTTGCAACCTGAATGAGAATCTGCTTGCTTACAGCAACGTGCTATATGTTCTGAATGCCCGAATTGGGAATCTGTGTCAAAACTTTGTTAGGAATTATGTGATCCTTACTAGCTGGAAGTAAGGGAGATGGGGCATGAAGTTATTTCTAGGAGTTGGACACATACCAAGTTTAGCTCAGTTCTGGGCATCTTTGAAATACCTATACAAACTTGTTCCTACATAGTAACTTGCAACTTTGAATGAGAATCTGCTTGCTTACAGCAACGTGCTATATGTTCTGAATGCCCGAATTGGGAATCTGTGTCAAAACTTTGTTAGGAATTATGTGATCCTTACTAGATGGAAGTAAGGAAGATGGGGCATGAAGTTATTTCTAGGAGTTGGACACATACAAAGTTTAGCTCAGTTCTGGGCATCTTTGAAATACTTATACAAACTTGTTCCTAAATAGTAACTTGCAACTTTGAATTAGAATGTGCTTGCTTACAGCAACGTGCTATATGTTCTGAATGCCCGAATTGGGAATCTGTGTCAAAACTTTGTTAGGAATTACGTGATCCTTACTAGCTGAAAGTAAGGGAGATGGGGCATGAAGTTATTTCTAGGAGTTGGAGACATACCAAGTTTAGCTCAGTTCTGGGCATCTTTGAAATACCTATACAAACTTGTTCCTACATAGTAACTTGCATCTTTGAATGAGTATGTGTTTGCTTACAGCAACGTGCTATATGTTCTGAATGCCCGAATTGGGAATCTGTGTCAAAACTTTGTTAGGAATTACGTGATCCTTACTAGCTGGAAGTAAGGGAGATGGGGCATGAAGATATTTCTAGGAGTTGGACACATACCAAGTTTAGCTCAGTTCTGGGCATCTTTGAATTACCTATACAAACTTGTTCCTACATAGTAACTTGCAACTTTGAATGAGAATGTGCTTGCTTACAGCAGCGTGCTCTATGTTCTGAATGCCCGAATTGGGAATCTGTGTCAAAACTTTGTTAGGAATTATGTGATCCTTACTAGCTGGAAGTAAGGGAGATGGGGTATGAAGTTATTTCTAGGAGTTGGACACATACCAAGTTTAGCTCAGTTCTGGGCATCTTTGAAATA
Organism: Diceros bicornis minor; assembly: GCF_020826845.1. Taxonomy (NCBI): domain Eukaryota; kingdom Metazoa; phylum Chordata; class Mammalia; order Perissodactyla; family Rhinocerotidae; genus Diceros; species Diceros bicornis. The sequence continues at coordinate 673,319 of NW_026691088.1, read as the reverse complement.
CCTATACAAACTTGTTCCTACATAGTAACTTGCAACTTTGAATGAGAATGTGCTTGCTTACAGCAACGTGCTATATGTTCTGAATGCCCGAATTGGGAATCTGTGTCAGAACTTTGTTAGGAATTATGTGATCCTTACTAGCTGGAAGTAAGGGAGATGGGGCATGAAGTTATTTCTAGGAGTTGGACACATACCAAGTTTAGCTCAGTTCTCGGCATCTTTGAAATACCTATACAAACTTGTTCCTACATAGTAACTTGCATCTTTGAATGAGAATGTGCTTGCTTACATCAAGGTGCTATATGTTCTGAATGCCCGAATTGGCAATCTGTGTCAGAAATTTGTTAGGAATTATGTGATCCTTACTAGCTGGAAGTAAGGGAGATGGGGCATGAAGTTATTTCTAGGAGTTGGACACATACCAAGTTTAGCTCAGTTCTGGGCATCTTTGAAATACCTATACAAACTTGTTCCTACATAGTAACTTGCAACTTTGAATGAGAATGTGCTTGCTTACAGCAACGTGCTATATGTTCTGAATGCCCGAATTGGCAATCTGTGTCAGAACTTTGTTAGGAATTATGTGATCCTTACTAGCTGGAAGTAAGGGAGATGGAGCATGAAGTTATTTCTAGGAGTTGGACACATATCAAGTTTAGCTCAGTTCTGGGCATCTTTGAAATACCTATACACACTTGTTCCTACATAGTAACTTGCATCTTTGAATGAGAATGTGCTTGCTTACAGCAACGTGCTATATGTTCTGAATGCCCGAATTGGCAATCTGTGTCAAAACTTTGTTAGGAATTATCTGATCCTTACTAGCTGGAAGTAAGGGAGATGGGGCATGAAGTTATTTCTAGGAGTTGGACACATACCAAGTTTAGCTCAGTTCTGGGCATCTTTGAAATACCTATACAAACTTGTTCCTACATAGTAACTTGCATCTTTGAATGAGAATGTGCTTGCTTACAGCAACGTGCTATATGTTCTGAATGCCCGAATTGGCAATCTGTGTCAAAACTTTGTTAGGAATTATGTGATCCTTACTAGCTGGAAGTAAGGGAGATGGGGCATGAAGTTATTTCTAGGAGTTGGACACATACCAAGTTTAGCTCAGTTCTGGGCATCTTTGAAATACCTATACAAACTTGTTCCTACATAGTAACTTGCAACTTTGAATGAAAATGTGCTTGCTTACAGCAACGTGCTATATGTTCTGAATTCCCGAATTGGGAATCTGTGTCAAAACTTCGTTAGGAATTATGTGATCCTTACTAGCTGGAAGTAAGGGAGATGGGGCATGAAGTTATTTCTAGGAGTTGGACACATACCAATTTAGCTCAGTTCTGTGCATCTTTGAAATACCTATACAAACTTGTTCCTACATAGTAACTTGCATCTTTGAATGAGAATGTGCTTGCTTACAGCAACGTGCTATATGTTCTGAATGCCCGAATTGGGAATCTGTGTCAAAACTTTGTTAGGAATTATGTGATCCTTACTAGCTGGAAGTAAGGGAGATGGGGCATGAAATTATTTCTAGGAGTTGGACACATACCAAGTTTAGCTCAGTTCTGGGCATCTTTGAAATACCTATACAAACTTGTTCCTACATAGTAACTTGCAACTTTGAATGAGAATGTGCTTGCTTACAGCAACGTGCTATATGTTCTGAATGCCCGAATTGGGAATCTGTGTCAAAACTTTGTTAGGAATTATGTGATCCTTACTAGCTGGAAGTAAGGGAGATGGGGCATGAAGTTATTTCTAGGAGTTGGACACATACCAAGTTTAGCTCAGTTCTGGGCATCTTTGAAATACCTATACAAACTTGTTCCTACATAGTAACTTGCAACTTTGAATGAAAATGTGCTTGCTTACAGCAACGTGTTATATGTTCTGAATGCCCGAATTGGGAATCTGTGTCAAAACTTTGTTAGGAATTATGTGATCCTTACTAGCTGGAAGTAAGGGAGATGGGGCATGAAGTTATTTCTAGGAGTTGGACACATACCAAGTTTAGCTCAGTTCTGGGCATCTTTGAAATACCTATACAAACTTGTTCCTACATAGTAACTTGCAACCTAAATGAGAATCTGCTTGCTTACAGCAACGTGCTATATGTTCTGAATGCCCGAATTGGGAATCTGTGTCAAAACTTTGTTAGGAATTATGTGATCCTTACTAGCTGGAAGTAAGGGAGATGGGGCATGAAGTTATTTCTAGGAGTTGGACACATACCAAGTTTAGCTCAGTTCTGGGCATCTTTGAAATACCTATACAAACTTGTTCCTACATAGTAACTTGCAACTTTGAATGAGAATCTGCTTGCTTACAGCAACGTGCTATATGTTCTGAATGCCCGAATTGGGAATCTGTGTCAAAACTTTGTTAGGAATTATGTGATCCTTACTAGATGGAAGTAAGGAAGATGGGGCATGAAGTTATTTCTAGGAGTTGGACACATACAAAGTTTAGCTCAGTTCTGGGCATCTTTGAAATACCTATACAAACTTGTTCCTACATAGTAACTTGCAACTTTGAATTAGAATGTGCTTGCTTACAGCAACGTGCTATATGTTCTGAATGCCCGAATTGGGAATCTGTGTCAAAACTTTGTTAGGAATTACGTGATCCTTACTAGCTGAAAGTAAGGGAGATGGGGCATGAAGTTATTTCTAGGAGTTGGAGACATACCAAGTTTAGCTCAGTTCTGGGCATCTTTGAAATACCTATACAAACTTGTTCCTACATAGTAACTTGCATCTTTGAATGAGAATGTGCTTGCTTACAGCAACGTGCTATATGTTCTGAATGCCCGAATTGGGAATCTGTGTCAAAACTTTGTTAGGAATTACGTGATCCTTACTAGCTGGAAGTAAGGGAGATGGGGCATGAAGTTATTTCTAGGAGTTGGACACATACCAAGTTTAGCTCAGTTCTGGGCATCTTTGAAATACCTATACAAACTTGTTCCTACATAGTAACTTGCAACTTTGAATGAGAATGTGCTTGCTTACAGCAGCGTGCTCTATGTTCTGAATGCCCGAATTGGGAATCTGTGTCAAAACTTTGTTAGGAATTATGTGATCCTTACTAGCTGGAAGTAAGGGAGATGGGGTATGAAGTTATTTCTAGGAGTTGGACACATACCAAGTTTAGCTCAGTTCTGGGCATCTTTGAAATACCTATACAAACTTGTTCCTACATAGTAACTTGCAACTTTGAATGAGAATGTGCTTGCTTACAGCAACGTGCTATATGTTCTGAATGCCCGAATTGGGAATCTGTGTCAGAACTTTGTTAGGAATTATGTGATCCTTACTAGCTGGAAGTAAGGGAGATGGGGCATGAAGTTATTTCTAGGAGTTGGACACATACCAAGTTTAGCTCAGTTCTCGGCATCTTTGAAATACCTATACAAACTTGTTCCTACATAGTAACTTGCATCTTTGAATGAGAATGTGCTTGCTTACAGCAAGGTGCTATATGTTCTGAATGCCCGAATTGGCAATCTGTGTCAGAACTTTGTTAGGAATTATGTGATCCTTACTAGCTGGAAGTAAGGGAGATGGGGCATGAAGTTATTTCTAGGAGTTGGACACATACCAAGTTTAGCTCAGTTCTGGGCATCTTTGAAATACGTATACAAACTTGTTCCTACATAGTAACTTGCATCTTTGAATGAGAATGTGCTTGCTTACAGCAACGTGCTATATGTTCTGAATGCCCGAATTGGCAATCTGTGTCAAAACTTTGTTAGGAATTATGTGATCCTTACTAGCTGGAAGTAAGGGAGATGGGGCATGAAGTTATTTCTAGGAGTTGGACACATACCAAGTTTAGCTCAGTTCTGGGCATCTTTGAAATACCTATACAAACTTGTTCCTACATAGTAACTTGCAACTTTGAATGAGAATGTGCTTGCTTACAGCAACGTGCTATATGTTCTGAATGCCCGAATTGGCAATCTGTGTCAGAACTTTGTTAGGAATTATGTGATCCTTACTAGCTGGAAGTAAGGGAGATGGAGCATGAAGTTATTTCTAGGAGTTGGACACATATCAAGTTTAGCTCAGTTCTGGGCATCTTTGAAATACCTATACACACTTGTTCCTACATAGTAACTTGCATCTTTGAATGAGAATGTGCTTGCTTACAGCAACGTGCTATATGTTCTGAATGCCCGAATTGGCAATCTGTGTCAAAACTTTGTTAGGAATTATCTGATCCTTACTAGCTGGAAGTAAGGGAGATGGGGCATGAAGTTATTTCTAGGAGTTGGACACATACCAAGTTTAGCTCAGTTCTGGGCATCTTTGAAATACCTATACAAACTTGTTCCTACATAGTAACTTGCATCTTTGAATGAGAATGTGCTTGCTTACAGCAACGTGCTATATGTTCTGAATGCCCGAATTGGCAATCTGTGTCAAAACTTTGTTAGGAATTATGTGATCCTTACTAGCTGGAAGTAAGGGAGATGGGGCATGAAGTTATTTCTAGGAGTTGGACACATACCAATTTAGCTCAGTTCTGTGCATCTTTGAAATACCTATACAAACTTGTTCCTACATAGTAACTTGCATCTTTGAATGAGAATCTGCTTGCTTACAGCAACGTGCTATATGTTCTGAATGCCCGAATTGGGAATCTGTGTCAAAACTTTGTTAGGAATTATGTGATCCTTACTAGCTGGAAGTAAGGGAGATGGGGCTTGAAATTATTTCTAGGAGTTGGACACATACCAAGTTTAGCTCAGTTCTGGGCATCTTTGAAATACCTATACAAACTTGTTCCTACATAGTAACTTGCAACTTTGAATGAGAATGTGCTTGCTTACAGCAACGTGCTATATGTTCTGAATGCCCGAATTGGGAATCTGTGTCAAAACTTTGTTAGGAATTATGTGATCCTTACTAGCTGGAAGTAAGGGAGATGGGGCATGAAGTTATTTCTAGGAGTTGGACACATACCAAGTTTAGCTCAGTTCTGGGCATCTTTGAAATACCTATACAAACTTGTTCCTACATTGTAACTTGCAACTTTGAATGAAAATGTGCTTGCTTACAGCAACGTGCTATATGTTCTGAATGCCCGAATTGGGAATCTGTGTCAAAACTTTGTTAGGAATTATGTGATCCTTACTAGCTGGAAGTAAGGGAGATGGGGCATGAAGTTATTTCTAGGAGTTGGACACATACCAAGTTTAGCTCAGTTCTGGGCATCTTTGAAATACCTATACAAACTTGTTCCTACATAGTAACTTGCATCTTTGAATGAGAATGTGCTTGCTTACAGCAACGTGCTATATGTTCTGAATGCCCGAATTGGGAATCTGTGTCAAAACTTTGTTAGGAATTATGTGATCCTTACTAGCTGGAAGTAAGGGAGATGGGGCATGAAGTTATTTCTAGGAGTTGGACACATACCAAGTTTAGCTCAGTTCTGGGCATCTTTGAAATACCTATACAAACTTGTTCCTACATAGTAACTTGCAACCTGAATGAGAATCTGCTTGCTTACAGCAACGTGCTATATGTTCTGAATGCCCGAATTGGGAATCTGTGTCAAAACTTTGTTAGGAATTATGTGATCCTTACTAGCTGGAAGTAAGGGAGATGGGGCATGCAGTTATTTCTAGGAGTTGGACACATACCAAGTTTAGCTCAGTTCTGGGCATCTTTGAAATACCTATACAAACTTGTTCCTACATAGTAACTTGCAACTTTGAATGAGAATGTGCTTGCTTACAGCAACGTGCTATATGTTCTGAATGCCCGAATTGGGAATCTGTGTCAAAACTTTGTTAGGAATTATGTGATCCTTACTAGCTGGAAGTAAGGGAGATGGGGCATGAAGTTATTTCTAGGAGTTGGACACATACCAAGTTTAGCTCAGTTCTGGGCATCTTTGAAATACCTATACAAACTTGTTCCTAAATAGTAACTTGCAACTCTGAATGAGAATGTGCTTGCTTACAGCAACGTGCTATATGTTCTGAATGCCCGAATTGGGAATCTGTGTCAAAACTTTGTTAGGAATTATGTGATCCTTACTAGCTGGAAGTAAGGGAGATGGGGCATGAAGTTATTTCTAGGAGTTGGACACATACCAAGTATAGCTCAGTTCTGGGCATCTTTGAAATACCTACACAAACTTGTTCCTGCATAGTAACTTGCATCTTTGAATGAGAATCTGCTTGCTTACAGCAACGTGCTATATGTTCTGAATGCCCGAATTGGGAATCTGTGTCAAAACTTTGTTAGGAATTATGTGATCCTTACTAGCTGGAAGTAAGGGAGATGGGGCATGAAGTTATTTCTAGGAGTTGGACACATACCAAGTTTAGCTCAGTTCTGGGCATCTTTGAAATACCTATACAAACTTGTTCCTACATAGTAACTTGCAACCTAAATGAGAATCTGCTTGCTTACAGCAACGTGCTATATGTTCTGAATGCCCGAATTGGGAATCTGTGTCAAAACTTTGTTAGGAATTATGTGATCCTTACTAGCTGGAAGTAAGGGAGATGGGGCATGAAGTTATTTCTAGGAGTTGGACACATACCAAGTTTAGCTCAGTTCTGGGCATCTTTGAAATACCTATACAAACTTGTTCCTACATAGTAACTTGCAACTTTGAATGAGAATCTGCTTGCTTACAGCAACGTGCTATATGTTCTGAATGCCCGAATTGGGAATCTGTGTCAAACCTTTGTTAGGAATTATGTGATCCTTACTAGCTGGAAGTAAGGGAGATGGGGCATGAAGTTATTTCTAGGAGTTGGACACACACCAAGTTTAGCTCAGTTCTGGGCATCTTTGAAATACCTATACAAACTTGTTCCTACATAGTAACTTGCAACTTTGAATGAAAATGTGCTTGCTTACAGCAACGTGCTATATGTTCTGAATGCCCGAATTGGCAATCTGTGTCAAAACTTTGTTAGGAATTATGTGATCCTTACTAGCTGGAAGTAAGGGAGATGGGGCATGAAGTTATTTCTAGGAGTTGGACACATACCAAGTTTAGCTCAGTTCTGGGCATCTTTGAAATACCTATACAAACTTGTTCCTACATAGTAACTTGCAACTTTGAATGAAAATGTGCTTGCTTACAGCAACGTGCTATATGTTCTGAATGCCCGAATTGGGAATCTGTGTCAAAACTTTGTTAGGAATTATGTGATCCTTACTAGCTGGAAGTAAGGGAGATGGGGCATGAAGTTATTTCTAGGAGTTGGACACATACCAAGTTTAGCTCAGTTCTGGGCATCTTTGAAATACCTATACAAACTTGTTCCTACATAGTAACTTGCATCTTTGAATGAGAATCTGCTTGCTTACAGCAACGTGCTATATGTTCTGAATGCCCGAATGGGGCATCTGTGTCAAAACTTTGTTAGGAATTATGTGATCCTTACTAGCTGGAAGTAAGGGAGATGGGGCATGAAGTTATTTCTAGGAGTTGGACACATACCAAGTTTAGCTCAGTTCTGGGCATCTTTGAAATACCTATACAAACTTGTTCCTACATAGTAACTTGCAACTCTGAATGAGAATGTGCTTGCTTAGAGCAACGTGCTATATGTTCTGAATGCCCGAATTGGGAATCTGTGTCAAAACTTTGTTAGGAATTATGTGATCCTTACTAGCTGGAAGTAAGGGAGATGGGGCATGCAGTTATTTCTAGGAGTTGGACACATACCAAGTTTAGCTCAGTTCTGGGCATCTTTGAAATACCTATACAAACTTGTTCCTACATAGTAACTTGCATCTTTGAATGAGAATCTGCTTGCTTACAGCAACGTGCTATATGTTCTGAATGCCCGAATTGGGAATCTGTGTCAAAACTTTGTTAGGAATTATGTGATCCTTACTAGCTGGAAGTAAGGGAGATGGGGCATGAAGTTATTTCTAGGAGTTGGACACATACCAAGTTTAGCTCAGTTCTGGGCATCTTTGAAATACCTATACAAACTTGTTCCTAAATAGTAACTTGCAACTCTGAATGAGAATGTGCTTGCTTACAGCAACGTGCTATATGTTCTGAATGCCCGAATTGGGAATCTGTGTCAAAACTTTGTTAGGAATTATGTGATCCTTACTAGCTGGAAGTAAGGGAGATGGGGCATGAAGTTATTTCTAGGAGTTGGACACATACCAAGTTTAGCTCAGTTCTGGGCATCTTTGAAATACCTATACAAACTTGTTCCTGCATAGTAACTTGCATCTTTGAATGAGAATCTGCTTGCTTACAGCAACGTGGTATATGTTCTGAATGCCCGAATTGGGAATCTGTGTCAAAACTTTGTTAGGAATTATGTGATCCTTACTAGCTGGAAGTAAGGGAGATGGGGCATGAAGTTATTTCTAGGAGTTGGACACATACCAAGTTTAGCTCAGTTCTGGGCATCTTTGAAATACCTATACAAACTTGTTCCTACATAGTAACTTGCAACCTGAATGAGAATGTGCTTGCTTGCAGCAACGTGCTATATGTTCTGAATGACCGAATTGGGAATCTGTGTCAAAGCTTTGTTAGGAATTATGTGATCCTTACTAGCTGGAAGTAAGGGAGATGGGGCATGAAGTTATTTCTAGGAGTTGGACACATACCAAGTTTAGCTCAGTTCTGGGCATCTTTGAAATACCTATACAAACTTGTTCCTACATAGTAACTTGCAACTTTGAATGAGAATCTGCTTGCTTACAGCAACGTGCTATATGTTCTGGATGCCCGAATTGGGAATCTGTGTCAAACCTTTGTTAGGAATTACGTGATCCTTACTAGATGGAAGTAAGGAAGATGGGGCATGAAGTTATTTCTAGGAGTTGGACACATACCAAGTTTAGCTCAGTTCTGGGCATCTTTAAAATACCTATACAAACTTGTTCCTACATAGTAACTTGCAACTTTGAATTAGAATGTGCTTGCTTACAGCAACGTGCTATATGTTCTGAATGCCCGAATTGGGAATCTGTGTCAAAACTTTGTTAGGAATTACGTGATCCTTACTAGCTGAAAGTAAGGGAGATGGGGCATGAAGTTATTTCTAGGAGTTGGAGACATACCAAGTTTAGCTCAGTTCTGGGCATCTTTGAAATACCTATACAAACTTGTTCCTACATAGTAACTTGCATCTTTGAATGAGAATGTGCTTGCTTACAGCAACGTGCTATATGTTCTGAATGCCCGAATTGGGAATCTGTGTCAAAACTTTGTTAGGAATTACGTGATCCTTACTAGCTGGAAGTAAGGGAGATGGGGCATGAAGTTATTTCTAGGAGTTGGACACATACCAAGTTTAGCTCAGTTCTGGGCATCTTTGAAATACCTATACAAACTTGTTCCTACATAGTAACTTGCAACTTTGAATGAGAATGTGCTTGCTTACAGCAGCGTGCTCTATGTTCTGAATGCCCGAATTGGGAATCTGTGTCAAAACTTTGTTAGGAATTATGTGATCCTTACTAGCTGGAAGTAAGGGAGATGGGGTATGAAGTTATTTCTAGGAGTTGGACACATACCAAGTTTAGCTCAGTTCTGGGCATCTTTGAAATACCTATACAAACTTGTTCCTACATAGTAACTTGCAACTTTGAATGAGAATGTGCTTGCTTACAGCAACGTGCTATATGTTCTGAATGCCCGAATTGGGAATCTGTGTCAGAACTTTGTTAGGAATTATGTGATCCTTACTAGCTGGAAGTAAGGGAGATGGGGCATGAAGTTATTTCTAGGAGTTGGACACATACCAAGTTTAGCTCAGTTCTCGGCATCTTTGAAATACCTATACAAACTTGTTCCTACATAGTAACTTGCATCTTTGAATGAGAATGTGCTTGCTTACAGCAAGGTGCTATATGTTCTGAATGCCCGAATTGGCAATCTGTGTCAGAACTTTGTTAGGAATTATGTGATCCTTACTAGCTGGAAGTAAGGGAGATGGGGCATGAAGTTATTTCTAGGAGTTGGACACATACCAAGTTTAGCTCAGTTCTGGGCATCTTTGAAATACCTATACAAACTTGTTCCTACATAGTAACTTGCATCTTTGAATGAGAATGTGCTTGCTTACAGCAACGTGCTATATGTTCTGAATGCCCGAATTGGCAATCTGTGTCAAAACTTTGTTAGGAATTATGTGATCCTTACTAGCTGGAAGTAAGGGAGATGGGGCATGAAGTTATTTCTAGGAGTTGGACACATACCAAGTTTAGCTCAGTTCTGGGCATCTTTGAAATACCTATACAAACTTGTTCCTAAATAGTAACTTGCAACTCTGAATGAGAATGTGCTTGCTTACAGCAACGTGCTATGTGTTCTGAATGCCCGAATTGGGAATCTGTGTCAAAACTTTGTTAGGAATTATGTGATCCTTACTAGCTGGAAGTAAGGGAGATGGGGCATGGAGTTATTTCTAGGAGTTGGACACATACCAAGTTTAGCTCAGTTCTGGGCATCTTTGAAATACCTATACAAACTTGTTCCTGCATAGTAACTTGCATGTTTGAATGAGAATCTGCTTGCTTACAGCAACGTGCTATATGTTCTGAATGCCCGAATTGGGAATCTGTGTCAAAACTTTGTTAGGAATTATGTGATCCTTACTAGCTGGAAGTAAGGTAGATGGGGCATGAAGTTATTTCTAGGAGTTGGACACATACCAAGTTTAGCTCAGTTCTGGGCATCTTTGAAATACCTATACAAACTTGTTCCTACATAGTAACTTGCAAGCTGAATGAGAATGTGCTTGCTTGCAGCAACGTGCTATATGTTCTGAATGCCCGAATTGGGAATCTGTGTCAAAACTTTGTTAGGAATTATGTGATCCTTACTAGCTGGAAGTAAGGGAGATGGGGCATGAAGTTATTTCTAGGAGTTGGACACATACCAAGTTTAGCTCAGTTCTGGGCATCTTTGAAATACCTATACAAACTTGTTCCTACATAGTAACTTGCAACTTTGAATGAGAATGTGCTTGCTTACAGCAACGTGCTATATGTTCTGAATGCCCGAATTGGGAATCTGTGTCAAACCTTTGTTAGGAATTATGTGATGCTTACTAGATGGAAGTAAGGAAGATGGGGCATGAAGTTATTTCTAGGAGTTGGACACATACCAAGTTTAGCTCAGTTCTGGGCATCTTTGAAATACCTATACAAACTTGTTCCTACATAGTAACTTGCAACTTTGAATTAGAATGTGCTTGCTTACAGCAACGTGCTATATGTTCTGAATGCACGAATTGGGAATCTGTGTCAAAACTTTGTTAGGAATTACGTGATCCTTACTAGCTGTAAGTAAGGGAGATGGGGCATGAAGTTATTTCTAGGAGTTGGAGACATACCAAGTTTAGCTCAGTTCTGGGCATCTTTGAAATACCTATACAAACTTGTTCCTACATAGTAACTTGCATCTTTGAATGAGAATGTGCTTGCTTACAGCAACGTGCTATATGTTCTGAATGCCCGAATTGGGAATCTGTGTCAAAACTTTGTTAGGAATTACGTGATCCTTACTAGCTGGAAGTAAGGGAGATGGGGCATGAAGTTATTTCTAGGAGTTGGACACATACCAAGTTTAGCTCAGTTCTGGGCATCTTTGAAATACCTATACAAAATTGTTCCTACATAGTAACTTGCATCTTTGAATGAGAATCTGCTTGCTTACAGCAACGTGCTATATGTTCTGAATGCCCGAATTGGGAATCTGTGTCAAAACTTTGTTAGGAATTATGTGATCCTTACTAGCTGGAAGTAAGGGAGATGGGGCATGAAATTATTTCTAGGAGTTGGACACATACCAAGTTTAGCTCAGTTCTGGGCATCTTTGAAATACCTATACAAACTTGTTCCTACATAGTAACTTGCAACTTTGAATGAGAATGTGCTTGCTTACAGCAACGTGCTATATGTTCTGAATGCCCGAATTGGGAATCTGTGTCAAAACTTTGTTAGGAATTTTGTGATCCTTACTAGCTGGAAGTAAGGGAGATGGGGCATGAAGTTATTTCTAGGAGTTGGACACATACCAAGTTTAGCTCAGTTCTGGGCGTCTTTGAAATACCTATACAAACTTGTTCCTACATAGTAACTTGCAACTTTGAATGAAAATGTGCTTGCTTACAGCAACGTGCTATATGTTCTGAATGCCCGAATTGGGAATCTGTGTCAAAACTTTGTTAGGAATTTTGTGATCCTTACTAGCTGGAAGTAAGGGGATGGGGCATGAAGTTATTTCTAGGAGTTGGACACATAACAAGTTTAGCTCAGTTCTGGGCATCTTTGAAATACCTATACATACTTGTTCCTACATAGTAACTTGCATCTTTGAATGAGAATGTGCTTGCTTACAGCAACGTGCTATATGTTCTGAATGCCCGAATTGGGAATCTGTGTCAAAACTTTGTTAGGAATTATGTGATCCTTACTAGCTGGAAGTAAGGGAGATGGGGCATGAAGTTATTTCTAGGAGTTGGACACATACCAAGTTTAGCTCAGTTCTGGGCATCTTTGAAATACCTATACAAACTTGTTCCTACATAGTAACTTGCAACCTGAATGAGAATCTGCTTGCTTACAGCAACGTGCTATATGTTCTGAATGCCCGAATTGGGAATCTGTGTCAAAACTTTGTTAGGAATTATGTGATCCTTACTAGCTTTAAGTAAGGGAGATGGGGCATGAAGTTATTTCTAGGAGTTGGACACATACCAAGTTTAGCTCAGTTCTGGGCATCTTTGAAATACCTATACAAACTTGTTCCTACATAGTAACTTGCAACTTTGAATGAGAATCTGCTTGCTTACAGCAACGTGCTATATGTTCTGAATGCCCGAATTGGCAATCTGTGTCAAAACTTTGTTAGGAATTATGTGATCCTTACTAGCTGGAAGTAAGTGAGATGGGGCATGAAGTTATTTCTAGGAGTTGGACTCATACCAAGTTTAGCTCAGTTCTGGGCATCTTTGAAATACCTATACAAACTTGTTCCTACATAGTAACTTGCATCTTTGAATGAGAAAGTGCTTGCTTACAGCAACGTGCTATATGTTCTGAATGCCCGAATTGGCAATCTGTGTCAAAACTTTGTTAGGAATTATGTGATCCTTACTAGCTGGAAGTAAGGGAGATGGGGCATGAAGTTATTTCTAGGAGTTGGACACATACCAAGTTTAGCTCAGTTCTGGGCATCTTTGAAATACCTATACAAACTTGTTCCTACATAGTAACTTGCATCTTTGAATGAGAATGTGCTTGCTTACAGCAACGTGCTATATGTTCTGAATGCCCGAATTGGGAATCTGTGTCAAAACTTTGTTAGGAATTATGTGATCCTTACTAGCTGGAAGTAAGGGAGATGGGGCATGAAGTTATTTCTAGGAATTGGACACACACCAGTTTAGCTCAGTTCTGGGCATCTTTGAAATACCTATACAAACTTGTTCCTACATAGTAACTTGCAAATTTGATTGAAAATGTGCTTGCTTACAGCAACGTGCTATATGTTCTGAATGCCCGAATTGGCAATCTGTGTCAAAACTTTGTTAGGAATTATGTGATCCTTACTAGCTGGAAGTAAGGGAGATGGGGCATGAAGTTATTTCTAGGAGTTGGACACATACCAAGTTTAGCTCAGTTCTGGGCATCTTTGAAATACCTATACAAACTTGTTCCTACATAGTAACTTGCATCTTTGAATGAGAATGTGCTTGCTTACAGCAACGTGCTATATGTTCTGAATGCCCGAATTGGGAATCTGTGTCAAAACTTTGTTAGGAATTATGTGATCCTTACTAGCTGGAAGTAAGGGAGATGGGGCATGAAGTTATTTCTAGGAGTTGGACACATACCAAGTTTAGCTCAGTTCTGGGCATCTTTGAAATACCTATACAAACTTGTTCCTACATAGTAACTTGCAACTTTGAATGAGAATGTGCTTGCTTACAGCAGCGTGCTATATGTTCTGAATGCCCGAATTGGGAATCTGTGTCAAAACTTTGTTATGAATTATGTGATCCTTACTAGCTGGAAGTAAGGGAGATGGGGCATGAAGTTATTTCTAGGAGTTGGACACATACCAAGTTTAGCTCAGTTCTGGGCATCTTTGAAATACCTATACAAACTTGTTCCTACATAGTAACTTGCAACTTTGAATGAGAATGTGCTTGCTTACAGCAACGTGCTATATGTTCTGAATGCCCGAATTGGGAATCTGTGTCAGAACTTTGTTAGGAATTATGTGATCCTTACTAGCTGGAAGTAAGGGAGATGGGGCATGAAGTTATTTCTAGGAGTTGGACACATACCAAGTTTAGCTCAGTTCTGGGCATCTTTGAAATACCTATACAAACTTGTTCCTACATAGTAACTTGCAACTTTGAATGAAAATGTGCTTGCTTACAGCAACGTGCTATATGTTCTGAATGCCCGAATTGGGAATCTGTGTCAAAACTTTGTTAGGAATTATGTGATCCTTACTAGCTGGAAGTAAGGGAGATGGGGCATGAAGTTATTTCTAGGAGTTGGACACATACCAAGTTTAGCTCAGTTCTGGGCATCTTTGAAATACCTATACAAACTTGTTCCTACATAGTAACTTGCATCTTTGAATGAGAATGTGCTTGCTTACAGCAACGTGCTATATGTTCTGAATGCCCGAATTGGGAATCTGTGTCAAAACTTTGTTAGGAATTATGTGATCCTTACTAGCTGGAAGTAAGGGAGATGGGGCATGAAGTTATTTCTAGGAGTTGGACACATACCAAGTTTAGCTCAGTTCTGGGCATCTTTGAAATACCTATACAAACTTGTTCCTACATAGTAACTTGCAACCTGAATGAGAATCTGCTTGCTTACAGCAACGTGCTATATGTTCTGAATGCCCGAATTGGGAATCTGTGTCAAAACTTTGTTAGGAATTATGTGATCCTTACTAGCTGGAAGTAAGGGAGATGGGGCATGAAGTTATTTCTAGGAGTTGGACACATACCAAGTTTAGCTCAGTTCTGGGCATCTTTGAAATACCTATACAAACTTGTTCCTACATAGTAACTTGCAACTTTGAATGAGAATGTGCTTGCTTACAGCAACGTGCTATATGTTCTGAATGCCCGAATTGGGAATCTGTGTCAGAACTTTGTTAGGAATTATGTGATCCTTACTAGCTGGAAGTAAGGGAGATGGGGCATGAAGTTATTTCTAGGAGTTGGACACATACCAAGTTTAGCTCAGTTCTGGGCATCTTTGAAATACCTATACAAACTTGTTCCTACATAGTAACTTGCATCTTTGAATGAGAATGTGCTTGCTTACAGCAAAGTGCTATATATTCTGAATGCCCGAATTGGCAATCTGTGTCAGAACTTTGTTAGGAATTATGTGATCCATACTAGCTGGAAGTAAGGGAGATGGGGCATGAAGTTATTTCTAGGAGTTGGACACATACCAAGTTTAGCTCAGTTCTGGGCATCTTTGAAATACCTATACAAACTTGTTCCTACATAGTAACTTGCATCTTTGAATGAGAATGTGCTTGCTTGCAGCAACGTGCTATATGTTCTGAATGCCCGAATTGGCAATCTGTGTCAAAACTTTGTTAGGAATTATGTGATCCTTACTAGATGGAAGTAAGGGTGATGGGGCATGAAGTTATTTCTAGGAGTTGGACACATACCAAGTTTAGCTCAGTTCTGGGCATCTTTGAAATACCTATACAAACTTGTTCCTACATAGTAACTTGCAACTTTGAATGAGAATCTGCTTGCTTACAGCAACGTGCTATATGTTCTGAATGCCCGAATTGGGAATCTGTGTCAAAACTTTGTTAGGAATTATGTGATCCTTACTAGACGGAAGTAAGGGAGATGGGGCATGAAGTTATTTCTAGGAGTTGGACACATACCAAGTTTAGCTCAGTTCTGGGCATCTTTGAAATACCTATACAAACTTGTTCCTACATCGTAACTTGCAACTTTGAATGAAAATGTGCTTGCTTACAGCAACGTGCTATATGTTCTGAATACCCGAATTGGGAATATGTGTCAAACCTTTGTTAGGAATTATGTGATCCTTACTAGCTGGAAGTAAGGGAGATGGGGCACGAAGTTATTTCTAGGAGTTGGACACATACCAAGTTTAGCTCAGTTCTGGGCATCTTTGAAATACCTATACAAACTTGTTCCTACATAGTAACTTGCATCTTTGAATGAGAATCTGCTTGCTTACAGCAACGTGCTATATGTTCTGAATGCCCGAATTGGGAATCTGTGTCAAAACTTTGTTAGGGATTATGTGATCCTTACTAGCTGGAAGTAAGCGAGATGGGGCATGAAGTTATTTCTAGGAGTTGGACACATACCAAGTTTAGCTCAGTTCTGGGCATCTTTGAAATACCTATACAAACTTGTTCCTACATAGTAACTTGCAACTTTGAATGAAAATGTGCTTGCTTACAGCAACGTGCTATATGTTCTGAATGCCCGAATTGGGAATCTGTGTCAAAACTTTGTTAGGGATTATGTGATCCTTACTAGCTGGAAGTAAGGGAGATGGGGCATGAAGTTATTTCTAGGAGTTGGACACATACCAAGTTTAGCTCAGTTCTGGGCATCTTTGAAATACCTATACAAACTTGTTCCTACATAGTAACTTGCAACTTTGAATGAAAATGTGCTTGCTTACAGCAACGTGCTATATGTTCTGAATGCCCGAATTGGGAATCTGTGTCAAAACTTTGTTAGGAATTATGTGATCCTTACTAGCTGAAAGTAAGGGAGATGGGGCATGAAGTTATTTCTAGGAGTTGGACACATACCAAGTTTAGCTCAGTTCTGGGCATCTTTGAAATACCTATACAAACTTGTTCCTACATAGTAACTTGCATCTTTGAATGAGAATGTGCTTGCTTACAGCAACGTGCTATATGTTCTGAATGCCCGAATTGGGAATCTGTGTCAAAACTTTGTTAGGAATTATGTGATCCTTACTAGCTGGAAGTAAGGGAGATGGGGCATGAAGTTATTTCTAGGAGTTGGACACATACCAAGTTTAGCTCAGTTCTGGGCATCTTTGAAATACCTATACAAACTTGTTCCTACATAGTAACTTGCATCTTTGAATGAGAATGTGCTTGCTTACAGCAACGTGCTATATGTTCTGAATGCCCGAATTGGCAATCTGTGTCAAAACTTTGTTAGGAATTATGTGATCCTTACTAGCTGGAAGTAAGGGAGATGGGGCATGAAGTTATTTCTAGGAGTTGGACAGATACCAAGTTTAGCTCAGTTCTGGGCATCTTTGAAATACCTATACAAACTTGTTCCTACATAGTAACTTGCAACTTTGAATGAGAATGTGCTTGCTTACAGCAACGTGCTATATGTTCTGAATGCCCGAATTGGGAATCTGTGTCAGAACTTTGTTAGGAATTATGTGATCCTTACTAGCTGGAAGTAAGGGAGATGGGGCATGAAGTTATTTCTAGGAGTTGGACACATACCAAGTTTAGCTCAGTTCTGGGCATCTTTGAAATACCTATACAAACTTGTTCCTACATAGTAACTTGCATCTTTGAATGAGAGTCTGCTTGCTTACAGCAACGTGCTATATGTTCTGAATGCCCGAATTGGCAATCTGTGTCAGAACTTTGTTAGGAATTATGTGATCCTTACTAGCTGGAAGTAAGGGAGATGGGGCATGAAGTTATTTCTAGGAGTTGGACACATACCAAGTTTAGCTCAGTTCTGGGCATCTTTGAAATACCTATACAAACTTGTTCCTACATAGTAACTTGCATCTTTGAATGAAAATGTGCTTGCTTACAGCAACGTGCTATATGTTCTGAATGCCCGAATTGGGAATCTGTGTCAAAACTTTGTTAGGAATTATGTGATCCTTACTAGCTGGAAGTAAGGGAGATGGGGCATGAAGTTATTTCTAGGAGTTGGACACATACCAAGTTTAGCTTAGTTCTGGGCATCTTTGAAATACCTATACAAACTTGTTCCTACATAGTAACTTGCATCTTTGAATGAGAATGTGCTTGCTTACAGCAACGTGCTATATGATCTGAATGCCCGAATTGGCAATCTGTGTCAAAACTTTGTTAGGAATTATGTGATCCTTACTAGCTGGAAGTAAGGGAGATGGGGCATGAAGTTATTTCTAGGAGTTGGACACATACCAAGTTTAGCTCAGTTCTGGGCATCTTTGAAATACCTATACAAACTTGTTCCTACATAGTAACTTGCAACTTTGAATGAGAATGTGCTTGCTTACAGCAACGTGCTATATGTTCTGAATGCCCAATTTGGGATTCTGTGTCAAAACTTTGTTAGGATTTATGTGATCCTTACTAGCTGGAAGTAAGGGAGATGGAGCATGAAGTTATTTCTAGGAGTTGGACACATACCAAGTTTAGCTTAGTTCTGGGCATCTTTGAAATACCTATACAAACTTGTTCCTACATAGTAACTTGCATCTTTGAATGAGAATGTGCTTGCTTACAGCAACGTGCTATATGTTCTGAATGCCCGAATTGGCAATCTGTGTCAAAACTTTGTTAGGAATTATGTGATCCTTACTAGCTGGAAGTAAGGGAGATGGGGCATGAAGTTATTTCTAGGAATTGGACACATACCAAGTTTAGCTCAGTTCTGGGCATCTTTGAAATACCTATACAAACTTGTTCCTACATAGTAACTTGCAACTTTGAATGAGAATGTGCTTGCTTACAGCAACGTGCTATATGTTCTGAATGCCCGAATTGGCAATCTGTGTCAGAACTTTGTTAGGAATTATGTGATCCTTACTAGCTGGAAGTAAGGGAGATGGAGCATGAAGTTATTTCTAGGAGTTGGACACATACCAAGTTTAGCTCAGTTCTCGGCATCTTTGAAATACCTATACACACTTGTTCCTACATAGTAACTTGCAACTTTGAATGAGAATGTGCTTGCTTACAGCAACGTGCTATATGTTCTGAATGCCCGAATTGGCAATCTGTGTCAAAACTTTGTTAGGAATTATGTGATCCTTACTAGCTGGAAGTAAGGGAGATGGGGCATGAAGTTATTTCTAGGAGTTGGACACATACCAAGTTTAGCTCAGTTCTGGGCATCTTTGAAATACCTATACAAACTTGTTCCTACATAGTAACTTGCATCTTTGAATGAGAGTCTGCTTGCTTACAGCAACGTGCTATATGTTCTGAATGCCCGAATTGGCAATCTGTGTCAGAACTTTGTTAGGAATTATGTGATCCTTACTAGCTGGAAGTAAGGGAGATGGGGCATGAAGTTATTTCTAGGAGTTGGACACATACCAAGTTTAGCTCAGTTCTGGGCATCTTTGAAATACCTATACAAACTTGTTCCTACATAGTAACATGCATCTTTTAATGAAAATGTGCTTGCTTACAGCAACGTGCTATATGTTCTGAATGCCCGAATTGGGAATCTGTGTCAAAACTTTGTTAGGAATTATGTGATCCTTACTAGCTGGAAGTAAGGGAGATGGGGCATGAAGTTATTTCTAGGAGTTGGACACATACCAAGTTTAGCTCAGTTCTGGGCATCTTTGAAATACCTATACAAACTTGTTCCTACATAGTAACTTGCATCTTTGAATGAGAATGTGCTTGCTTACAGCAACGTGCTATATGATCTGAATGCCCGAATTGGCAATCTGTGTCAAAACTTTGTTAGGAATTATGTGATCCTTACTAGCTGGAAGTAAGGGAGATGGGGCATGAAGTTATTTCTAGGAGTTGGACACATACCAAGATTAGCTCAGTTCTGGGCATCTTTGAAATACCTATACAAACTTGTTCCTACATAGTAACTTGCAACTTTGAATGAGAATGTGCTTGCTTACAGCAACGTGCTATATGTTCTGAATGCCCAATTTGGGATTCTGTGTCAAAACTTTGTTAGGATTTATGTGATCCTTACTAGCTGGAAGTAAGGGAGATGGAGCATGAAGTTATTTATAGGAGTTGGACACATACCAAGTTTAGCTTAGTTCTGGGCATCTTTGAAATAACTATACAAACTTGTTCCTACATAGTAACTTGCATCTTTGAATGAGAATGTGCTTGCTTACAGCAACGTGCTATATGTTCTGAATGCCCGAATTGGCAATCTGTGTCAAAACTTTGTTAGGAATTATGTGATCCTTACTAGCTGGAAGTAAGGGAGATGGGGCATGAAGTTATTTCTAGGAGTTGGACACATACCAAGTTTAGCTCAGTTCTGGGCATCTTTGAAATACCTATACAAACTTGTTCCTACATAGTAACTTGCAACTTTGAATGAGAATGTGCTTGCTTACAGCAACGTGCTATATGTTCTGAATGCCAGAATTGGGAATCTGTGTCAGAACTTTGTTAGGAATTATATGATCCTTACTAGCTGGAAGTAAGGGAGATGGAGCATGAAGTTATTTCTAGGAGTTGGACACATACCAAGTTTAGCTCAGTTCTGGGCATCTTTGAAATACCTATACACACTTGTTCCTACATAGTAACTTGCAACTTTGAATGAGAATGTGCTTGCTTACAGCAACGTGCTATATGTTCTGAATGCACGAATTGGCAATCTGTGTCAAAACTTTGTTAGGAATTATGTGATCCTTACTAGCTGGAAGTAAGGGAGATGGGGCATGAAGTTATTTCTAGGAGTTGGACACATACCAAGTTTAGCTCAGTTCTGGGCATCTTTGAAATACCTATACAAACTTGTTCCTACATAGTAACTTGCATCTTTGAATGAGAATGTGCTTGCTTACAGCAACGTGCTATATGTTCTGAATGCCCGAATTGGCAATCTGTGTCAAAACTTTGTTAGGAATTATGTGATCCTTACTAGCTGGAAGTAAGGGAGATGGGGCATGAAGTTATTTCTAGGAGTTGGACACATACCAAGTTTAGCTCAGTTCTGTGCATCTTTGAAATACCTATACAAACTTGTTCCTACATAGTAACTTGCATCTTTGAATGAGAATCTGCTTGCTTACAGCAACGTGCTATATGTTCTGAATGCCCGAATTGGGAATCTGTGTCAAAACTTTGTTAGGAATTATGTGATCCTTACTAGCTGGAAGTAAGGGTGATGGGGCATGAAGTTATTTCTAGGAGTTGGACACATACCAAGTTTAGCTCAGTTCTGGGCATCTTTGAAATACCTATACAAACTTGTTCCTACATAGTAACTTGCATCTTTGAATGAGAATCTGCTTGCTTACAGCAACGTGCTATATTTTCTGAATGCCCGAATTGGGAATCTGTGTCAAAACTTTGTTAGGAATTATGTGATCCTTACTAGCTGTAAGTAAGGGAGATGGGGCATGAAGTTATTTCTAGGAGTTGGACACATACCAAGTTTAGCTCAGTTCAGGGCATCTTTGAAATACGTATACAAACTTGTTTCTACATAGTAACTTGCAACTTTGAATGAGAATGTGCTTGCTTAGAGCAACGTGCTATATGTTCTGAATGCCCGAATTGGCAATCTGTGTCAAAACTTTGTTAGGAATTATGTGATCCTTACTAGCTGGAAGTAAGGGAGATGGGGCATGCAGTTATTTCTAGGAGTTGGACACACACCAAGTTTAGCTCAGTTCTGGGCATCTTTGAAATACCTATACAAGCTTGTTCCTACATAGTAACTTGCAACTTTGAATGAGAATGTGCTTGCTTACAGCAACGGGCTATATGTTCTGAATGCCCGAATTGGGAATCTGTGTCAAAACCTTGTTAGGAATTATGTGATCCTTACTAGCTGGAAGTAAGGGAGATGGGGCATGAAGTTATTTCTAGGAGTTGGACACATACCAAGTTTAGCTCAGTTCTGGGCATCTTTGAAATACCTATACAAACTTGTTCCTAAATAGTAACTTGCATCTTTGAATGAGAATCTGCTTGCTTACAGCAACGTGCTATATGTTCTGAATGCCCGAATTGGGAATCTGTGTCAAAACTTTGTTAGGAATTATGTGATCCTTACTAGCTGGAAGTAAGGGAGATGGGGCATGAAGTTATTTCTAGGAGTTGGACACATACCAAGTTTAGCTCAGTTCTGGGCATCTTTGAAATACCTATACAAACTTGTTCCTACATAGTAACTTGAATCCTGAATGAGAATCTGCTTGCTTACAGCAACGTGCTATATGTTCTGAATGCCCGAATTGGGAATCTGTGTCAAAACTTTGTTAGGAATTATGTGATCCTTACTAGCTGGAAGTAAGTGAGATGGGGCATGAAGTTATTTCTAGGAGTTGGACACATACCAAGTTTAGCTCAGTTCTGGGCATCTTTGAAATACCTATACAAACTTGTTCCTACATAGTAACTTGCAACTTTGAATGAGAATCTGCTTGCTTACAGCAACGTGCTATATGTTCTGAATGCCCGAATTGGGAATCTGTGTCAAAACTTTGTTAGGAATTATGTGATCCTTACTAGATGGAAGTAAGGGAGATGGCGCATGAAGTTATTTCTAGGAGTTGGACACATACCAAGTTTAGCTCAGTTCTGGGCATCTTTGAAATACCTATACAAACTTGTTCCTACATAGTAACTTGCAACTTTGAATGAAAATGTGCTTGCTTACAGCAACGTGCTATATGTTCTGAATGCCCGAATTGGGAATTTGTGTCAAAACTTTGTTAGGAATTATGTGATCCTTACTAGCTGGAAGTAAGGGAGATGGGGCACGAAGTTATTTCTAGGAGTTGGACACATACCAAGTTTAGCTCAGTTCTGGGCATCTTTGAAATGCCTATACAAACTTGTTCCTACATAGTAACTTGCAACTTTGAATGAAAATGTGCTTGCTTACAGCAACGTGCTATATGTTCTGAATGCCCGAATTGGCAATCTGTGTCAAAACTTTGTTAGGAATTATGTGATCCTTACTAGCTGGAAGTAAGGGAGATGGGGCATGAAGTTATTTCTAGGAGTTGGACACATACCAAGTTTAGCTCAGTTCTGTGCATCTTTGAAATACCTATACAAACTTGTTCCTACATAGTAACTTGCATCTTTGAATGAGAATGTCCTTGCTTACAGCAACGTGCTCTATGTTCTGAATGCCCGAATTGGCAATCTGTGTCAAAACTTTGTTAGGAATTATGTGATCCTTACTAGCTGGAAGTAAGGGAGATGGGGCATGAAGTTATTTCTAGGAGATGGACACATACCAAGTTTAGCTCAGTAATGGGCATCTTTGAAATACCTATACAAACTTGTTCCTACATAGTTACTTGCAACTATGAATGAGAATGTGCTTGCTTACAGCAACGTGCTATATGTTCTGAATGCCCGAATTGGCAATCTGTGTCAAAAATTTGTTAGGAATTATGTGATCCTTACTAGCTGGAAGTAAGGGAGATGGGGCATGAAGTTATTTCTAGGAGTTGGACACACACCAAGTTTAGCTCAGTTCTGGGCATCTTTGAAATACCTATACAAACTTGTTCCTACATAGTAACTTGCAACTTTGAATGAAAATGTGCTTGCTTACAGCAACGTGCTATATGTTCTGAATGCCCGAATTGGCAATCTGTGTCAAAACTTTGTTAGGAAT
The DNA here is from genome assembly GCF_020826845.1 of Diceros bicornis minor. Lineage (NCBI taxonomy): Eukaryota > Metazoa > Chordata > Mammalia > Perissodactyla > Rhinocerotidae > Diceros > Diceros bicornis. Next base: position 649,723 of record NW_026691088.1, on the reverse strand, counting down.
TATGTGATCCTTACTAGCTGGAAGTAAGGGAGATGGGGCATGAAGTTATTTCTAGGAGTTGGACACATACCAAGTTTAGCTCAGTTCTGGGCATCTTTGAAATACCTATACAAACTTGTTCCTACATAGTAACTTGCAACTTTGAATGAAAATGTGCTTGCTTACAGCAACGTGCTATATGTTCTGAATGCCCGAATTGGGAATCTGTGTCAGAACTTTGTTAGGAATTATGTGATCCTTACTAGCTGGAAGTAAGGGAGATGGGGCATGAAGTTATTTCTAGGAGTTGGACAAATACCAAGTTTAGCTCAGTTCTGGGCATCTTTGAAATACCTATACAAACTTGTTCCTACATAGTAACTTGCATCTTTGAATGAGAATGTGCTTGCTTACAGCAACGTGCTATATGTTCTGAATGCCCGAATTGGGAATCTGTGTCAAAACTTTGTTAGGAATTATGTGATCCTTACTAGCTGGAAGTAAGGGAGATGGGGCATGAAGTTATTTCTAGGAGTTGGACACATACCAAGTTTAGCTCAGTTCTGGGCATCTTTGAAGTACCTATACAAACTTGTTCCTACATAGTAACTTGCAACTTTGAATGAAAATGTGCTTGCTTACAGCAACGTGCTATATGTTCTGAATGCCCGAATTGGGAATCTGTGTCAAAACTTTGTTAGGAATTATGTGATCCTTACTAGCTGGAAGTAAGGGAGATGGGGCATGAAGTTATATCTAGGAGTTGGACACATACCAAGTTTAGCTCAGTTCTGGGCATCTTTGAAATACCTATACAAACTTGTTCCTACATAGTAACTTGCATCTTTGAATGAGAATCTGCTTGCTTACAGCAACGTGCTATATGTTCTGAATGCCCGAATTGGGAATCTGTGTCAAAACTTTGTTAGGAATTATGTGATCCTTACTAGCTGGAAGTAAGGGAGATGGGGCATGAAGTTATTTCTAGGAGTTGGACACATACCAAGTTTAGCTCAGTTCTGGGCATCTTTGAAATACCTATACAAACTTGTTCCTACATAGTAACTTGCATCTTTGAATGAGAATCTGCTTGCTTACAGCAACGTGCTATATGTTCTGAATGCCCGAATGGGGAATCTGTGTCAAAACTTTGTTAGGAATTATGTGATCCTTACTAGCTGGAAGTAAGGGAGATGGGGCATGAAGTTATTTCTAGGAGTTGGACACATACCAAGTTTAGCTCAGTTCTGGGCATCTTTGAAATACCTATACAAACTTGTTCCTACATAGTAACTTGCAACTCTGAATGAGAATATGCTTGCTTAGAGCAACGTGCTATATGTTCTGAATGCCCGAATTGGGAATCTGTGTCAAAACTTTGTTAGGAATTATGTGATCCTTACTAGCTGGAAGTAAGGGAGATGGGGCATGAAGTTATTTCTAGGAGTTGGACACATACCAAGTTTAGCTCAGTTCTGGGCATCTTTGAAATACCTATACAAACTTGTTCCTACATAGTAACTTGCAACTTTGAATGAGAATGTGCTTGCTTACAGCAACGTGCTATATGTTCTGAATGCGCGAATTGGGAATCTGTGTCAAAACTTTGTTAGGAATTATGTGATCCTTACTAGCTGGAAGTAAGGGAGATGGGGCATGAAGTTATTTCTAGGAGTTGGACACATACCAAGTTTAGCTCAGTTCTGGGCATCTTTGAAATACCTATACAAACTTGTTCCTAAATAGTAACTTGCAACTCTGAATGAGAATGTGCTTGCTTACAGCAACGTGCTATATGTTCTGAATGCCCGAATTGGGAATCTGTGTCAAAACTTTGTTAGGAATTATGTGATCCTTACTAGCTGGAAGTAAGGGAGATGGGGCATGAAGTTATTTCTAGGAGTTGGACACATACCAAGTATAGCTCAGTTCTGGGCATCTTTGAAATACCTATACAAACTTGTTCCTGCATAGTAACTTGCATCTTTGAATGAGAATCTGCTTGCTTACAGCAACGTGCTATATGTTCTGAATGCCCGAATTGGGAATCTGTGTCAAAACTTTGTTAGGAATTATGTGATCCTTACTAGCTGGAAGTAAGGGAGATGGGGCATGAAGTTATTTCTAGGAGTTGGACACATACCAAGTTTAGCTCAGTTCTGGGCATCTTTGAAATACCTATACAAACTTGTTCCTACATAGTAACTTGCAACCTGAATGAGAATCTGCTTGCTTACAGCAACGTGCTATATGTTCTGAATGCCCGAATTGGGAATCTGTGTCAAAACTTTGTTAGGAATTATGTGATCCTTACTAGCTGGAAGTAAGGGAGATGGGGCATGAAGTTATTTCTAGGAGTTGGACACATACCAAGTTTAGCTCAGTTCTGGGCATCTTTGAAATACCTATACAAACTTGTTCCTACATAGTAACTTGCAACTTTGAATGAGAATCTGCTTGCTTACAGCAACGTGCTATATGTTCTGAATGCCCGAATTGGGAATCTGTGTCAAACCTTTGTTAGGAATTATGTGATCCTTACTAGATGGAAGTAAGGAAGATGGCGCATGAAGTTATTTCTAGGAGTTGGACACATACCAAGTTTAGCTCAGTTCTGGGCATCTTTGAAATACCTATACAAACTTGTTCCTACATAGTAACTTGCAACTTTGAATGAGAATGTGCTTGCTTACAGCAACGTGCTATATGTTCTGAATGCCCGAATTGGGAATCTGTGTCAAAACTTTGTTAGGAATTATGTGATCCTTACTAGCTGGAAGTAAGGGAGATGGGGCATGAAGTTATTTCTAGGAGTTGGACACATACCAAGTTTAGCTCAGTTCTGGGCATCTTTGAAATACCTATACAAACTTGTTCCTAAATAGTAACTTGCAACTCTGAATGAGAATGTGCTTGCTTACAGCAACGTGCTATATGTTCTGAATGCCCGAATTGGGAATCTGTGTCAAAACTTTGTTAGGAATTATGTGATCCTTACTAGCTGGAAGTAAGGGAGATGGGGCATGAAGTTATTTCTAGGAGTTGGACACATACCAAGTTTAGCTCAGTTCTGGGCATCTTTGAAATACCTATACAAACTTGTTCCTGCATAGTAACTTGCATCTTTGAATGAGAATCTGCTTGCTTACAGCAACGTGCTATATGTTCTGATTGCCCGAATTGGGAATCTGTGTCAAAACTTTGTTAGGAATTATGTGATCCTTACTAGCTGGAAGTAAGGGAGATGGGGCATGAAGTTATTTCTAGGAGTTGGACACATACCAAGTTTAGCTCAGTTCTGGGCATCTTTGAAATACCTATACAAACTTGTTCCTACATAGTAACTTGCAACTTTGAATGAGAATGTGCTTGCTTACAGCAACGTGCTATATGTTCTGAATGCCCGAATTGGGAATCTGTGTCAAAACTTTGTTAGGAATTATGTGATCCTTACTAGCTGGAAGTAAGGGAGATGGGGCATGAAGTTATTTCTAGGAGTTGGACACATACCAAGTATAGCTCAGTTCTGGGCATCTTTGAAATACCTATACAAACTTGTTCCTGCATAGTAACTTGCATCTTTGAATGAGAATCTGCTTGCTTACAGCAACGTGCTATATGTTCTGAATGCCCGAATTGGGAATCTGTGTCAAAACTTTGTTAGGAATTATGTGATCCTTACTAGCTGGAAGTAAGGGAGATGGGGCATGCAGTTATTTCTAGGAGTTGGACACATACCAAGTTTAGCTCAGTTCTGGGCATCTTTGAAATACCTATACAAACTTGTTCCTACATAGTAACTTGCAACCTGAATGAGAATCTGCGTGCTTACAGCAACGTGCTATATGTTCTGAATGCCCGAATTGGGAATCTGTGTCAAAACTTTGTTAGGAATTATGTGATCCTTACTAGCTGGAAGTAAGGGAGATGGGGCATGAAGTTATTTCTAGGAGTTGGACACATACCAAGTTTAGCTCAGTTCTGGGCATCTTTGAAATACCTATACAAACTTGTTCCTACATAGTAACTTGCAACTTTGAATGAGAATCTGCTTGCTTACAGCAACGTGCTATATGTTCTGAATGCCCGAATTGGGAATCTGTGTCAAACCTTTGTTAGGAATTATGTGATCCTTACTAGATGGAAGTAAGGAAGATGGGGCATGAAGTTATTTCTAGGAGTTGGACACATACCAAGTTTAGCTCAGTTCTGGGCATCTTTGAAATACCTATACAAACTTGTTCCTACATAGTAACTTGCAACTCTGAATGAGAATGTGCTTGCTTACAGCAACGTGCTATATGTTCTGAATGCCCGAATTGGGAATCTGTGTCAAAACTTTGTTAGGAATTATGTGATCCTTACTAGCTGGAAGTAAGGGAGATGGGGCATGAAGTTATTTCTAGGAGTTGGACACATACCAAGTATAGCTCAGTTCTGGGCATCTTTGAAATACCTATACAAACTTGTTCCTGCATAGTAACTTGCATCTTTGAATGAGAATCTGCTTGCTTACAGCAACGTGCTATATGTTCTGAATGCCCGAATTGGGAATCTGTGTCAAAACTTTGTTAGGAATTATGTGATCCTTACTAGCTGGAAGTAAGGGAGATGGGGCATGAAGTTATTTCTAGGAGTTGGACACATACCAAGTTTAGCTCAGTTCTGGGCATCTTTGAAATACCTATACAAACTTGTTCCTACATAGTAACTTGCAACCTGAATGAGAATCTGCTTGCTTACAGCAACGTGCTATATGTTCTGAATGCCCGAATTGGGAATCTGTGTCAAAACTTTGTTAGGAATTATGTGATCCTTACTAGCTGGAAGTAAGGGAGATGGGGCATGAAGTTATTTCTAGGAGTTGGACACATACCAAGTTTAGCTCAGTTCTGGGCATCTTTGAAATACCTATACAAACTTGTTCCTACATAGTAACTTGCAACTTTGAATGAGAATCTGCTTGCTTACAGCAACGTGCTATATGTTCTGAATGCCCGAATTGGGAATCTGTGTCAAACCTTTGTTAGGAATTATGTGATCCTTACTAGATGGAAGTAAGGAAGATGGGGCATGAAGTTATTTCTAGGAGTTGGACACATACCAAGTTTAGCTCAGTTCTGGGCATCTTTGAAATACCTATACAAACTTGTTCCTACATAGTAACTTGCAACTTTGAATTAGAATGTGCTTGCTTACAGCAACGTGCTATATGTTCTGAATGCCCGAATTGGGAATCTGTGTCAAAACTTTGTTAGGAATTATGTGATCCTTAGTAGCTGGAAGTAAGGGAGATGGGGCATGAAGTTATTTCTAGGAGTTGGACACATACCAAGTTTATCTCAGTTCTGGGCATCTTTGAAATACCTATACAAACTTGTTCCTACATAGTAACTTGCAACTTTGAATGAGAATGTGCTTGCTTACAGCAACGTGCTATATGTTCTGAATGCCCGAATTGGCAATCTGTGTCAAAACTTTGTTAGGAATTATGTGATCCTTACTAGCTGGAATTAAGGGAGATGGGGCATGAAGTTATTTCTAGGAGTTGGACACATACCAAGTTTAGCTCAGTTCTGGGCATCTTTGAAATACCTATACAAACTTGTTCCTACATAGTAACTTGCATCTTTGAATGAGAATGTGCTTGCTTGCAGCAACGTGCTATATGTTCTGAATGCCCGAATTGGCAATCTGTGTCAAAACTTTGTTAGGAATTATGTGATCCTTACTAGATGGAAGTAAGGGAGATGGGGCATGAAGTTATTTCTAGGAGTTGGACACATACCAAGTTTAGCTCAGTTCTGGGCATCTTTGAAATACCTATACAAACTTGTTCCTACATAGTAACTTGCAACTTTGAATGAGAATCTGCTTGCTTACAGCAACGTGCTATATGTTCTGAATGCCCGAATTGGGAATCTGTGTCAGAACTTTGTTAGGAATTATGTGATCCTTACTAGCTGGAAGTAAGGGAGATGGGGCATGAAGTTATTTCTAGGAGTTGGACACATACCAAGTTTAGCTCAGTTCTGGGCATCTTTGAAATACCTATACAAACTTGTTCCTACATCGTAACTTGCAACTTTGAATGAAAATGTGCTTGCTTACAGCAACGTGCTATATGTTCTGAATACCCGAATTGGGAAAATGTGTCAAACCTTTGTTAGGAATTATGTGATCCTTACTAGCTGGAAGTAAGGGAGATGGGGCACGAAGTTATTTCTAGGAGTTGGACACATACCAAGTTTAGCTCAGTTCTGGGCATCTTTGAAATACCTATACAAACTTGTTCCTACATAGTAACTTGCATCTTTGAATGAGAATCTGCTTGCTTACAGCAACGTGCTATATGTTCTGAATGCCCGAATTGGGAATCTGTGTCAAAACTTTGTTAGGAATTATGTGATCCTTACTAGCTGGAAGTAAGGGAGATGGGGCATGAAGTTATTTCTAGGAGTTGGACACATACCAAGTTTAGCTCAGTTCTGGGCATCTTTGAAATACCTATACAAACTTGTTCCTACATAGTAACTTGCAACTTTGAATGAAAATGTGCTTGCTTACAGCAACGTGCTATATGTTCTGAATGCCCGAATTGGGAATCTGTGTCAAAACTTTGTTAGGAATTATGTGATCCTTACTAGCTGAAAGTAAGGGAGATGGGGCATGAAGTTATTTCTAGGAGTTGGACACATACCAAGTTTAGCTCAGTTCTGGGCATCTTTGAAATACCTATACAAACTTGTTCCTACATAGTAACTTGTAACTTTGAATGAAAATGTGCTTGCTTACAGCAACGTGCTATATGTTCTGAATGCCCGAATTGGGAATCTGTGTCAAAACTTTGTTAGGAATTATGTGATCCTTACTAGCTGAAAGTAAGGGAGATGGGGCATGAAGTTATTTCTAGGAGTTGGACACATACCAAGTTTAGCTCAGTTCTGGGCATCTTTGAAATACCTATACAAACTGGTACCTACATAGTAACTTGCATCTTTGAATGAGAACGTGCTTGCTTACAGCAACGTGCTATATGTTCTGAATGCCCGAATTGGGAATCTGTGTCAAAACTTTGTTAGGAATTATGTGATCCTTACTAGCTGGAAGTAAGGGAGATGGGGCATGAAGTTATTTCTAGGAGTTGGACACATACCAAGTTTAGCTCAGTTCTGGGCATCTTTGAAATACCTATACAAACTTGTTCCTACATAGTAACTTGCATCTTTGAATGAGAATGTGCTTGCTTACAGCAACGTGCTATATGTTCTGAATGCCCGAATTGGGAATCTGTGTCAAAACTTTGTTAGGAATTATGTGATCCTTACTAGCTGGAAGTAAGGGAGATGGGGCATGAAGATATTTCTAGGAGTTGGACACATACCAAGTTTAGCTCAGTTCTGGGCATCTTTGAAATACCTATACAAACTTGTTCCTACATAGTAACTTGCAACTTTGAATGAGAATGTGCTTGCTTACAGCAACGTGCTATATGTTCTGAATGCCCGAATTGGGAATCTGTGTCAGAACTTTGTTAGGAATTATGTGATCCTTACTAGCTGGAAGTAAGGGAGATGGGGCATGAAGATATTTCTAGGAGTTGGACACATACCAAGTTTAGCTCAGTTCTGGGCATCTTTGAAATACCTATACAAACTTGTTCCTACATAGTAACTTGCATCTTTGAATGAGAGTCTGCTTGCTTACAGCAACGTGCTATATGTTCTGAATGCCCGAATTGGGAATCTGTGTCAGAACTTTGTTAGGAATTATGTGATCCTTACTAGCTGGAAGTAAGGGAGATGGGGCATGAAGTTATTTCTAGGAGTTGGACACATACCAAGTTTAGCTCAGTTCTGGGCATCTTTGAAATACCTATACAAACTTGTTCCTACATAGTAACTTGCATCTTTGAATGAAAATGTGCTTGCTTACAGCAACGTGCTATATGTTCTGAATGCCCGAATTGGGAATCTGTGTCAAAACTTTGTTAGGAATTATGTGATCCTTACTAGCTGGAAGTAAGGGAGATGGGGCATGAAGTTATTTCTAGGAGTTGGACACATACCAAGTTTAGCTCAGTTCTGGGCATCTTTGAAATACCTATACAAACTTGTTCCTACATAGTAACTTGCATCTTTGAATGAGAATGTGCTTGCTTACAGCAACGTGCTATATGATCTGAATGCCCGAATTGGCAATCTGTGTCAAAACTTTGTTAGGAATTATGTGATCCTTACTAGCTGGAAGTAAGGGAGATGGGGCATGAAGTTATTTCTAGGAGTTGGACACATACCAAGTTTAGCTCAGTTCTGGGCATCTTTGAAATACCTATACAAACTTTTTCCTACATAGTAACTTGCAACTTTGAATGAGAATGTGCTTGCTTACAGCAACGTGCTATATGTTCTGAATGCCCAATTTGGGATTCTGTGTCAAAACTTTGTTAGGATTTATGTGATCCTTACTAGCTGGAAGTAAGGGAGATGGAGCATGAAGTTATTTCTAGGAGTTGGACACATACCAAGTTTAGCTTAGTTCTGGGCATCTTTGAAATACCTATACAAACTTGTTCCTACATAGTAACTTGCATCTTTGAATGAGAATGTGCTTGCTTACAGCAACGTGCTATATGTTCTGAATGCCCGAATTGGCAATCTGTGTCAAAACTTTGTTAGGAATTATGTGATCCTTACTAGCTGGAAGTAAGGGAGATGGGGCATGAAGTTATTTCTAGGAGTTGGACACATACCAAGTTTAGCTCAGTTCTGGGCATCTTTGAAATACCTATACAAACTTGTTCCTACATAGTAACTTGCAACTTTGAATGAGAATGTGCTTGCTTACAGCAACGTGCTATATGTTCTGAATGCCCGAATTGGGAATCTGTGTCAGAACTTTGTTAGGAATTATGTGATCCTTACTAGCTGGAAGTAAGGGAGATGGAGCATGAAGTTATTTCTAGGAGTTGGACACATCCCAAGTTTAGCTCAGTTCTGGGCATCTTTGAAATACCTATACACACTTGTTCCTACATAGTAACTTGCAACTTTGAATGAGAATGTGCTTGCTTACAGCAACGTGCTATATGTTCTGAATGCACGAATTGGCAATCTGTGTCAAAACTTTGTTAGGAATTATGTGATCCTTACTAGCTGGAAGTAAGGGAGATGGGGCATGAGTTATTTCTAGGAGTTGGACACACACCAAGTTTAGCTCAGTTCTGGGCATCTTTGAAATACCTATACAAACTTGTTCCTACATAGTAACTTGCATCTTTGAATGAGAGTCTGCTTGCTTACAGCAACGTGCTATATGTTCTGAATGCCCGAATTGGCAATCTGTGTCAGAACTTTGTTAGGAATTATGTGATCCTTACTAGCTGGAAGTAAGGGAGATGGGGCATGAAGTTATTTCTAGGAGTTGGACACATACCAAGTTTAGCTCAGTTCTGGGCATCTTTGAAATACCTATACAAACTTGTTCCTACATAGTAACATGCATCTTTGAATGAAAATGTGCTTGCTTACAGCAACGTGCTATATGTTCTGAATGCCCGAATTGGGAATCTGTGTCAAAACTTTGTTAGGAATTATGTGATCCTTACTAGCTGGAAGTAAGGGAGATGGGGCATGAAGTTATTTCTAGGAGTTGGACACATACCAAGTTTAGCTCAGTTCTGGGCATCTTTGAAATACCTATACAAACTTGTTCCTACATAGTAACTTGCATCTTTGAATGAGAATGTGCTTGCTTACAGCAACGTGCTATATGATCTGAATGCCCGAATTGGCAATCTGTGTCAAAACTTTGTTAGGAATTATGTGATCCTTACTAGCTGGAAGTAAGGGAGATGGGGCATGAAGTTATTTCTAGGAGTTGGACACATACCAAGATTAGCTCAGTTCTGGGCATCTTTGAAATACATATACAAACTTGTTCCTACATAGTAACTTGCAACTTTGAATGAGAATGTGCTTGCTTACAGCAACGTGCTATATGTTCTGAATGCCCAATTTGGGATTCTGTGTCAAAACTTTGTTAGGATTTATGTGATCCTTACTAGCTGGAAGTAAGGGAGATGGAGCATGAAGTTATTTCTAGGAGTTGGACACATACCAAGTTTAGCTTAGTTCTGGGCATCTTTGAAATACCTATACAAACTTGTTCCTACATAGTAACTTGCATCTTTGAATGAGAATGTGCTTGCTTACAGCAACGTGCTATATGTTCTGAATGCCCGAATTGGCAATCTGTGTCAAAACTTTGTTAGGAATTATGTGATCCTTACTAGCTGGAAGTAAGGGAGATGGGGCATGAAGTTATTTCTAGGAGTTGGACACATACCAAGTTTAGCTCAGTTCTGGGCATCTTTGAAATACCTATACAAACTTGTTCCTACATAGTAACTTGCAACTTTGAATGAGAATGTGCTTGCTTACAGCAACGTGCTATATGTTCTGAATGCCCGAATTGGGAATCTGTGTCAGAACTTTGTTAGGAATTATGTGATCCTTACTAGCTGGAAGTAAGGGAGATGGAGCATGAAGTTATTTCTAGGAGTTGGACACATACCAAGTTTAGCTCAGTTTTGGGCATCTTTGAAATACCTATACACACTTGTTCCTACATAGTAACTTGCAACTTTGAATGAGAATGTGCTTGCTTACAGCAACGTGCTATATGTTCTGAATGCACGAATTGGCAATCTGTGTCAAAACTTTGTTAGGAATTATGTGATCCTTACTAGCTTGAAGTAAGGGAGATGGGGCATGAAGTTATTTCTAGGAGTTGGACACATACCATGTTTAGCTCAGTTCTGGGCATCTTTGAAATACCTATACAAACTTGTTCCTACATAGTAACTTGCATCTTTGAATGAGAATGTGCTTGCTTACAGCAACGTGCTATATGTTCTGAATGCCCGAATTGGCAATCTGTGTCAAAACTTTGTTAGGAATTATGTGATCCTTACTAGCTGGAAGTAAGGGAGATGGGGCATGAAGTTATTTCTAGGAGTTGGACACATACCAAGTTTAGCTCAGTTCTGTGCATCTTTGAAATACCTATACAAACTTGTTCCTACATAGTAACTTGCATCTTTGAATGAGAATCAGCTTGCTTACAGCAACGTGCTATATGTTCTGAATGCCCGAATTGGGAATCTGTGTCAAAACTTTGTTAGGAATTATGTGATCCTTACTAGCTGGAAGTAAGGGAGATGGGGCATGAAGTTATTTCTAGGAGTTGGACACATACCAAGTTTAGCTCAGTTCTGGGCATCTTTGAAATACCTATACAAACTTGTTCCTACATAGTAACTTGCATCTTTGAATGAGAATCTGCTTGCTTACAGCAACGTGCTATATTTTCTGAATGCCCGAATTGGGAATCTGTGTCAAAACTTTGTTAGGAATTATGTGATCCTTACTAGCTGGAAGTAAGGGAGATGGGGCATGAAGTTATTTCTAGGAGTTGGACACATACCAAGTTTAGCTCAGTTCAGGGCATCTTTGAAATACGTATACAAACTTGTTCCTACATAGTAACTTGCAACTTTGAATGAGAATGTGCTTGCTTAGAGCAACGTGCTATATGTTCTGAATGCCCGAATTGGCAATCTGTGTCAAAACTTTGTTAGGAATTATGTGATCCTTACTAGCTGGAAGTAAGGGAGATGGGGCATGCAGTTATTTCTAGGAGTTGGACACATACCAAGTTTAGCTCAGTTCTGGGCATCTTTGAAATACCTATACAAACTTGTTCCTACATAGTAACTTGCAACTTTGAATGAGAATGTGCTTGCTTACAGCAACGGGCTATATGTTCTGAATGCCCGAATTGGGAATCTGTGTCAAAACTTTGTTAGGAATTATGTGATCCTTACTAGCTGGAAGTAAGGGAGATGGGGCATGAAGTTATTTCTAGGAGTTGGACACATACCAAGTTTAGCTCAGTTCTGGGCATCTTTGAAATACCTATACAAACTTGTTCCTAAATAGTAACTTGCAATTCTGAATGAGAATGTGCTTGCTTACAGCAACGTGCTATATGTTCTGAATGCCCGAATTGGGAATCTGTGTCAGAACTTTGTTAGGAATTATGTGATCCTTACTAGCTGGAAGTAAGGGAGATGGGGCATGAAGTTATTTCTAGGAGTTGGAGACATACCAAGTTTAGCTCAGTTCTGGGCATGTTTGAAATACCTATACAAACTTGTTCCTACATAGTAACTTGCATCTTTGAATGAGAATGTGCTTGCTTGCAGCAACGTGCTATATGTTCTGAATGCCCGATTTGGGAATCTGTGTCAAAACTTTGTTAGGAATTATGTGATCCTTACTAGCTGGATGTAAGGGAGATGGGGCATGAAGTTATTTCTAGGAGTTGGACACATACCAAGTTTAGCTCAGTTCTGGGCATCTTTGAAATGCCTATACAAACTTGTTCCTACATAGTAACTTGCATCTTTCAATGAGAATCTGCTTGCTTACAGCAACGTGCTATATGTTCTGAATGCCCGAATGGGGAATCTGTGTCAAAACTTTGTTAGGAATTATGTGATCCTTACTAGCTGGAAGTAAGGGAGATGGGGCATGAAGTTATTTCTAGGAGTTGGACACATACCAAGTTTAGCTCAGTTCTGGGCATCTTTGAAATACCTATACAAACTTGTTCCTACATAGTAACTTGCAACTTTGAATGAAAATGTGCTTGCTTACAGCAACGTGCTATATGTTCTGAATGCCCGAATTGGCAATCTGTGTCAAAACTTTGTTAGGAATTATGTGATCCTTACTAGCTGGAAGTAAGGGAGATGGGGCATGAAGTTATTTCTAGGAGTTGGACACATACCAAGTTTAGCTCAGTTCTGGGCATCTTTGAAATACCTATACAAACTTGTTCCTACATAGTAACTTGCAACTTTGAATGAGAATGTGCTTGCTTACAGCAACGTGCTCTATGTTCTGAATGCCCGAATTGGCAATCTGTGTCAAAACTTTGTTAGGAATTATGTGATCCTTACTAGCTGGAAGTAAGGGAGATGGGGCATGAAGTTATTTCTAGGAGTTGGACACATACCAAGTTTAGCTCAGTTCTGGGCATCTTTGAAATACCTATACAAACTTGTTCCTACATAGTTACTTGCATCTTTGAATGAGAATGTGCTTGCTTACAGCAACGTGCTCTATGTTCTGAATGCCCGAATTGGCAATCTGTGTCAAAACTTTGTTAGGAATTATGTGATCCTTACTAGCTGGAAGTAAGGGAGATGGGGCATGAAGTTATTTCTAGGAGTTGGACACATACCAAGTTTAGCTCAGTTCTGGGCATCTTTGAAATACCTATACAAACATGTTCCTACATAGTTACTTGCAACTATGAATGAGAATGTGCTTGCTTACAGCAACGTGCTATATGTTCTGAATGCCCGAATTGGCAATCTGTGTCAAAAATTTGTTAGGAATTATGTGATCCTTACTAGCTGGAAGTAAGGGAGATGGGGCATGAAGTTATTTCTAGGAGTTGGACACACACCAAGTTTAGCTCAGTTCTGGGCATCTTTGAAATACCTATACAAACTTGTTCCTACATAGTAACTTGCAACTTTGAATGAAAATGTGCTTGCTTACAGCAACGTGCTATATGTTCTGAATGCCCGAATTGGGAATCTGTGTCAAAACTTTGTTAGGAATTATGTGATCCTTACTAGCTGGAAGTAAGGGAGATGGGGCATGAAGTTATTTCTAGGAGTTGGACACATACCAAGTTTAGCTCAGTTCTGGGCATCTTTGAAATACCTATACAAACTTGTTCCTACATAGTAACTTGCATCTTTGAATGAGAATGTGCTTGCTTACAGCAACGTGCTATATGTTCTGAATGCCCGAATTGGGAATCTGTGTCAAAACTTTGTTAGGAATTATGTGATCCTTACTAGCTGGAAGTAAGGGAGATGGGGCATGAAGTTATTTCTAGGAGTTGGACACATACCAAGTTTAGCTCAGTTCTGGGCATCTTTGAAGTACCTATACAAACTTGTTCCTACATAGTAACTTGCAACTTTGAATGAAAATGTGCTTGCTTACAGCAACGTGCTATATGTTCTGAATGCCCGAATTGGGAATCTGTGTCAAAACTTTGTTAGGAATTATGTGATCCTTACTAGCTGGAAGTAAGGGAGATGGGGCATGAAGTTATATCTAGGAGTTGGACACATACCAAGTTTAGCTCAGTTCTGGGCATCTTTGAAATACCTATACAAACTTGTTCCTACATAGTAACTTGCATCTTTGAATGAGAATCTGCTTGCTTACAGCAACGTGCTATATGTTCTGAATGCCCGAATTGGGAATCTGTGTCAAAACTTTGTTAGGAATTATGTGATCCTTACTAGCTGGAAGTAAGGGAGATGGGGCATGAAGTTATTTCTAGGAGTTGGACACATACCAAGTTTAGCTCAGTTCTGGGCATCTTTGAAATACCTATACAAACTTGTTCCTACATAGTAACTTGCATCTTTGAATGAGAATCTGCTTGCTTACAGCAACGTGCTATATGTTCTGAATGCCCGAATGGGGAATCTGTGTCAAAACTTTGTTAGGAATTATGTGATCCTTACTAGCTGGAAGTAAGGGAGATGGGGCATGAAGTTATTTCTAGGAGTTGGACACATACCAAGTTTAGCTGAGTTCTGGGCATCTTTGAAATACCTATACAAACTTGTTCCTACATAGTAACTTGCAACTCTGAATGAGAATGTGCTTGCTTAGAGCAACGTGCTATATGTTCTGAATGCCCGAATTGGCAATCTGTGTCAAAACTTTGTTAGGAATTATGTGATCCTTACTAGCTGGAAGTAAGGGAGATGGGGCATGAAGTTATTTCTAGGAGTTGGACACATACCAAGTTTAGCTCAGTTCTGGGCATCTTTGAAATACCTATACAAACATGTTCCTACATAGTTACTTGCAACTATGAATGAGAATGTGCTTGCTTACAGCAACGTGCTATATGTTCTGAATGCCCGAATTGGCAATCTGTGTCAAAAATTTGTTAGGAATTATGTGATCCTTACTAGCTGGAAGTAAGGGAGATGGGGCATGAAGTTATTTCTAGGAGTTGGACACACACCAAGTTTAGCTCAGTTCTGGGCATCTTTGAAATACCTATACAAACTTGTTCCTACATAGTAACTTGCAACTTTGAATGAAAATGTGCTTGCTTACAGCAACGTGCTATATGTTCTGAATGCCCGAATTGGCAATCTGTGTCAAAACTTTGTTAGGAATTATGTGATCCTTACTAGCTGGAAGTAAGGGAGATGGGGCATGAATTTATTTCTAGGAGTTGGACACATACCAAGTTTAGCTCAGTTCTGGGCATCTTTGAAATACCTATACAAACTTGTTCCTACATAGTAACTTGCAACTTTGAATGAAAATGTGCTTGCTTACAGCAACGTGCTATATGTTCTGAATGCCCGAATTGGGAATCTGTGTCAAAACTTTGTTAGGAATTATGTGATCCTTACTAGCTGGAGGTAAGGGAGATGGGGCATGAAGTTATTTCTAGGAGTTGAACACATACCAAGTTTAGCTCAGTTCTGGGCATCTTTGAAATACCTATACAAACTTGTTCCTACATAGTAACTTGCATCTTTGAATGAGAATCTGCTTGCTTACAGCAACGTGCTATATGTTCTGAATGCCCGAATTGGGAATCTGTGTCAAAACTTTGTTAGGAATTATGTGATCCTTACTAGCTGGAAGTAAGGGAGATGGGGCATGAAGTTATTTCTAGGAGTTGGACACATACCAAGTTTAGCTCAGTTCTGGGCATCTTTGAAATACCTATACAAACTTGTTCCTACATAGTAACTTGCATCTTTGAATGAGAATCTGCTTGCTTACAGCAACGTGCTATATGTTCTGAATGCCCGAATGGGGAATCTGTGTCAAAACTTTGTTAGGAATTATGTGATCCTTACTAGCTGGAAGTAAGGGAGATGGGGCATGAAGTTATTTCTAGGAGTTGGACACATACCAAGTTTAGCTCAGTTCTGGGCATCTTTGAAATACCTATACAAACTTGTTCCTACATAGTAACTTGCAACTCTGAATGAGAATGTGCTTGCTTAGAGCAACGTGCTATATGTTCTGAATGCCCGAATTGGGAATCTGTGTCAAAACTTTGTTAGGAATTATGTGATCCTTATTAGCTGGAAGTAAGGGAGATGGGGCATGCAGTTATTTCTAGGAGTTGGACACATACCAAGTTTAGCTCAGTTCTGGGCATCTTTGAAATACCTATACAAACTTGTTCCTACATAATAACTTGCAACTTTGAATGAGAATGTGCTTGCTTACAGCAACGTGCTATATGTTCTGAATGCCCGAATTGGGAATCTGTGTCAAAACTTTGTTAGGAATTATGTGATCCTTACTAGCTGGAAGTAAGGGAGATGGGGCATGAAGTTATTTCTAGGAGTTGGACACATACCAAGTTTAGCTCAGTTCTGGGCATCTTTGAAATACCTATACAAACTTGTTCCTAAATAGTAACTTGCAACTCTGAATGAGAATGTGCTTGCTTACAGCAACGTGCTATATGTTCTGAATGCCCGAATTGGGAATCTGTGTCAAAACTTTGTTAGGAATTATGTGATCCTTACTAGCTGGAAGTAAGGGAGATGGGGCATGAAGTTATTTCTAGGAGTTGGACACATACCAAGTATAGCTCAGTTCTGGGCATCTTTGAAATACCTATACAAACTTGTTCCTGCATAGTAACTTGCATCTTTGAATGAGAATCTGCTTGCTTACAGCAACGTGCTATATGTTCTGAATGCCCGAATTGGGAATCTGTGTCAAAACTTTGTTAGGAATTATGTGATCCTTACTAGCTGGAAGTAAGGGAGATGGGGCATGAAGTTATTTCTAGGAGTTGGACACATACCAAGTTTAGCTCAGTTCTGGGCATCTTTGAAATACCTATACAAACTTGTTCCTACATAGTAACTTGCAACCTGAATGAGAATCTGCTTGCTTACAGCAACGTGCTATATGTTCTGAATGCCCGAATTGGGAATCTGTGTCAAAACTTTGTTAGGAATTATGTGATCCTTACTAGCTGGAAGTAAGGGAGATGGGGCATGAAGTTATTTCTAGGAGTTGGACACATACCAAGTTTAGCTCAGTTCTGGGCATCTTTGAAATACCTATACAAACTTGTTCCTACATAGTAACTTGCAACTTTGAATGAGAATCTGCTTGCTTACAGCAACGTGCTATATGTTCTGAATGCCCGAATTGGGAATCTGTGTCAAACCTTTGTTAGGAATTATGTGATCCTTACTAGCTGGAAGCAAGGGAGATGGGGCATGAAGTTATTTCTAGGAGTTGGACACACACCAAGTTTAGCTCAGTTCTGGGCATCTTTGAAATACCTATACAAACTTGTTCCTACATAGTAACTTGCAACTTTGAATGAAAATGTGCTTGCTTACAGCAACGTGCTATATGTTCTGAATGCCCGAATTGGCAATCTGTGTCAAAACTTTGTTAGGAATTATGTGATCCTTACTAGCTGGAAGTAAGGGAGATGGGGCATGAAGTTATTTCTAGGAGTTGGACACATACCAAGTTTAGCTCAGTTCTGGGCATCTTTGAAATACCTATACAAACTTGTTCCTACATAGTAACTTGCATCTTTGAATGAGAATGTGCTTGCTTACAGCAACGTGCTATATGTTCTGAATGCCCGAATTGGGAATCTGTGTCAAAACTTTGTTAGGAATTATGTGATCCTTACTAGCTGGAAGTAAGGGAGATGGGGCATGAAGTTATTTCTAGGAGTTGGACACATACCAAGTTTAGCTCAGTTCTGGGCATCTTTGAAGTACCTATACAAACTTGTTCCTACATAGTAACTTGCAACTTTGAATGAAAATGTGCTTGCTTACAGCAACGTGCTATATGTTCTGAATGCCCGAATTGGGAATCTGTGTCAAAACTTTGTTAGGAATTATGTGATCCTTACTAGCTGGAAGTAAGGGAGATGGGGCATGAAGTTATATCTAGGAGTTGGACACATACCAAGTTTAGCTCAGTTCTGGGCATCTTTGAAATACCTATACAAACTTGTTCCTACATAGTAACTTGCATCTTTGAATGAGAATCTGCTTGCTTACAGCAACGTGCTATATGTTCTGAATGCCCGAATTGGGAATCTGTGTCAAAACTTTGTTAGGAATTATGTGATCCTTACTAGCTGGAAGTAAGGGAGATGGGGCATGAAGTTATTTCTAGGAGTTGGACACATACCAAGTTTAGCTCAGTTCTGGGCATCTTTGAAATACCTATACAAACTTGTTCCTACATAGTAACTTGCATCTTTGAATGAGAATCTGCTTGCTTACAGCAACGTGCTATATGTTCTGAATGCCCGAATGGGGAATCTGTGTCAAAACTTTGTTAGGAATTATGTGATCCTTACTAGCTGGAAGTAAGGGAGATGGGGCATGAAGTTATTTCTAGGAGTTGGACACATACCAAGTTTAGCTCAGTTCTGGGCATCTTTGAAATACCTATACAAACTTGTTCCTACATAGTAACTTGCAACTCTGAATGAGAATGTGCTTGCTTAGAGCAACGTGCTATATGTTCTGAATGCCCGAATTGGGAATCTGTGTCAAAACTTTGTTAGGAATTATGTGATCCTTACTAGCTGGAAGTAAGGGAGATGGGGCATGCAGTTATTTCTAGGAGTTGGACACATACCAAGTTTAGCTCAGTTCTGGGCATCTTTGAAATACCTATACAAACTTGTTCCTACATAGTATCTTGCAACTTTGAATGAGAATGTGCTTGCTTACAGCAACGTGCTATATGTTCTGAATGCCCGAATTGGGAATCTGTGTCAAAACTTTGTTAGGAATTATGTGATCCTTACTAGCTGGAAGTAAGTGAGATGGGGCATGAAGTTATTTCTAGGAGTTGGACACATACCAAGTTTAGCTCAGTTCTGGGCATCTTTGAAATACCTATACAAACTTGTTCCTAAATAGTAACTTGCAACTCTGAATGAGAATGTGCTTGCTTACAGCAACGTGCTATATGTTCTGAATGCCCGAATTGGGAATCTGTGTCAAAACTTTGTTAGGAATTATGTGATCCTTACTAGCTGGAAGTAAGGGAGATGGGGCATGAAGTTATTTCTAGGAGTTGGACACATACCAAGTATAGCTCAGTTCTGGGCATCTTTGAAATACCTATACAAACTTGTTCCTGCATAGTAACTTGCATCTTTGAATGAGAATCTGCTTGCTTACAGCAACGTGCTATATGTTCTGAATGCCCGAATTGGGAATCTGTGTCAAAACTTTGTTAGGAATTATGTGATCCTTACTAGCTGGAAGTAAGGGAGATGGGGCATGAAGTTATTTCTAGGAGTTGGACACATACCAAGTTTAGCTCAGTTCTGGGCATCTTTGAAATACCTATACAAACTTGTTCCTACATAGTAACTTGCAACCTGAATGAGAATCTGCTTGCTTACAGCAACGTGCTATATGTTCTGAATGCCCGAATTGGGAATCTGTGTCAAAACTTTGTTAGGAATTATGTGATCCTTACTAGCTGGAAGTAAGGGAGATGGGGCATGAAGTTATTTCTAGGAGTTGGACACATACCAAGTTTAGCTCAGTTCTGGGCATCTTTGAAATACCTATACAAACTTGTTCCTACATAGTAACTTGCAACTTTGAATGAGAATCTGCTTGCTTACAGCAACGTGCTATATGTTCTGAATGCCCGAATTGGGAATCTGTGTCAAACCTTTGTTAGGAATTATGTGATCCTTACTAGATGGAAGTAAGGAAGATGGGGCATGAAGTTATTTCTAGGAGTTGGACACATACCAAGTTTAGCTCAGTTCTGGGCATCTTTGAAATACCTATACAAACTTGTTCCTACATAGTAACTTGCAACTTTGAATTAGAATGTGCTTGCTTACAGCAACGTGCTATATGTTCTGAATGCCCGAATTGGGAATCTGTGTCAAAACTTTGTTAGGAATTACGTGATCCTTACTAGCTGAAAGTAAGGGAGATGGGGCATGAAGTTATTTCTAGGAGTTGGAGACATACCAAGTTTAGCTCAGTTCTGGGCATCTTTGAAATACCTATACAAACTTGTTCCTACATAGTAACTTGCATCTTTGAATGAGAATGTGCTTGCTTACAGCAACGTGCTATATGTTCTGAATGCCCGAATTGGGAATCTGTGTCAAAACTTTGTTAGGAATTACGTGATCCTTACTAGCTGGAAGTAAGGGAGATGGGGCATGAAGTTATTTCTAGGAGTTGGACACATACCAAGTTTAGCTCAGTTCTGGGCATCTTTGAAATACCTATACAAACTTGTTCCTACATAGTAACTTGCAACTTTGAATGAGAATGTGCTTGCTTACAGCAGCGTGCTCTATGTTCTGAATGCCCGAATTGGGAATCTGTGTCAAAACTTTGTTAGGAATTATGTGATCCTTACTAGCTGGAAGTAAGGGAGATGGGGTATGAAGTTATTTCTAGGAGTTGGACACATACCAAGTTTAGCTCAGTTCTGGGCATCTTTGAAATACCTATACAAACTTGTTCCTACATAGTAACTTGCAACTTTGAATGAGAATGTGCTTGCTTACAGCAACGTGCTATATGTTCTGAATGCCCGAATTGGGAATCTGTGTCAGAACTTTGTTAGGAATTATGTGATCCTTACTAGCTGGAAGTAAGGGAGATGGGGCATGAAGTTATTTCTAGGAGTTGGACACATACCAAGTTTAGCTCAGTTCTCGGCATCTTTGAAATACCTATACAAACTTGTTCCTACATAGTAACTTGCATCTTTGAATGAGAATGTGCTTGCTTACAGCAAGGTGCTATATGTTCTGAATGCCCGAATTGGCAATCTGTGTCAGAACTTTGTTAGGAATTATGTGATCCTTACTAGCTGGAAGTAAGGGAGATGGGGCATGAAGTTATTTCTAGGAGTTGGACACATACCAAGTTTAGCTCAGTTCTGGGCATCTTTGAAATACCTATACAAACTTGTTCCTACATAGTAACTTGCATCTTTGAATGAGAATGTGCTTGCTTACAGCAACGTGCTATATGTTCTGAATGCCCGAATTGGCAATCTGTGTCAAAACTTTGTTAGGAATTATGTGATCCTTACTAGCTGGAAGTAAGGGAGATGGGGCATGAAGTTATTTCTAGGAGTTGGAGACATACCAAGTTTAGCTCAGTTCTGGGCATCTTTGAAATACCTATACAAACTTGTTCCTACATAGTAACTTGCAACTTTGAATGAGAATGTGCTTGCTTACAGCAACGTGCTATATGTTCTGAATGCCCGAATTGGCAATCTGTGTCAGAACTTTGTTAGGAATTATGTGATCCTTACTAGCTGGAAGTAAGGGAGATGGAGCATGAAGTTATTTCTAGGAGTTCGACACATATCAAGTTTAGCTCAGTTCTGGGCATCTTTGAAATACCTATACACACTTGTTCCTACATAGTAACTTGCATCTTTGAATGAGAATGTGCTTGCTTACAGCAACGTGCTATATGTTCTGAATGCCCGAATTGGCAATCTGTGTCAAAACTTTGTTAGGAATTATGTGATCCTTACTAGCTGGAAGTAAGGGAGATGGGGCATGAAGTTATTTCTAGGAGTTGGACACATACCAAGTTTAGCTCAGTTCTGGGCATCTTTGAAATACCTATACAAACTTGTTCCTACATAGTAACTTGCATCTTTGAATGAGAATGTGCTTGCTTACAGCAACGTGCTATATGTTCTGAATGCCCGAATTGGCAATCTGTGTCAAAACTTTGTTAGGAATTATGTGATCCTTACTAGCTGGAAGTAAGGGACATGGGGCATGAAGTTATTTCTAGGAGTTGGACACATACCAAGTTTAGCTCAGTTCTGGGCATCTTTGAAATACCTATACAAACTTGTTCCTACATAGTAACTTGCAACTTTGAATGAAAATGTGCTTGCTTACAGCAACGTGCTATATGTTCTGAATTCCCGAATTGGGAATCTGTGTCAAAACTTCGTTAGGAATTATGTGATCCTTACTAGCTGGAAGTAATGGAGATGGGGCATGAAGTTATTTCTAGGAGTTGGACACATACCAAGTTTAGCTCAGTTCTGTGCATCTTTGAAATACCTATACAAACTTGTTCCTACATAGTAACTTGCATCTTTGAATGAGAATCTGCTTGCTTACAGCAACGTGCTATATGTTCTGAATGCCCGAATTGGGAATCTGTGTCAAAACTTTGTTAGGAATTATGTGATCCTTACTAGCTGGAAGTAAGGGTGATGGGGCATGAAATTATTTCTAGGAGTTGGACACATACCAAGTTTAGCTCAGTTCTGGGCATCTTTGAAATACCTATACAAACTTGTTCCTACATAGTAACTTGCAACTTTGAATGAGAATGTGCTTGCTTACAGCAACGTGCTATATGTTCTGAATGCCCGAATTGGGAATCTGTGTCAAAACTTTGTTAGGAATTATGTGATCCTTACTAGCTGGAAGTAAGGGAGATGGGGCATGAAGTTATTTCTAGGAGTTGGACACATACCAAGTTTAGCTCAGTTCTGGGCATCTTTGAAATACCTATACAAACTTGTTCCTACATAGTAACTTGCAACTTTGAATGAAAATGTGCTTGCTTACAGCAACGTGCTATATGTTCTGAATGCCCGAATTGGGAATCTGTGTCAAAACTTTGTTAGGAATTATGTGATCCTTACTAGCTGGAAGTAAGGGAGATGGGGCATGAAGTTATTTCTAGGAGTTGGACACATACCAAGTTTAGCTCAGTTCTGGGCATCTTTGAAATACCTATACAAACTTGTTCCTACATAGTAACTTGCATCTTTGAATGAGAATGTGCTTGCTTACAGCAACGTGCTATATGTTCTGAATGCCCGAATTGGGAATCTGTGTCAAAACTTTGTTAGGAATTATGTGATCCTTACTAGCTGGAAGTAAGGGAGATGGGGCATGAAGTTATTTCTAGGAGTTGGACACATACCAAGTTCAGCTCAGTTCTGGGCATCTTTGAAATACCTATACAAACTTGTTCCTACATAGTAACTTGCAACCTGAATGAGAATCTGCTTGCTTACAGCAACGTGCTATATGTTCTGAATGCCCGAATTGGGAATCTGTGTCAAAACTTTGTTAGGAATTATGTGATCCTTACTAGCTGGAAGTAAGGGAGATGGGGCATGAAGTTATTTCTAGGAGTTGGACACATACCAAGTTTAGCTCAGTTCTGGGCATCTTTGAAATACCTATACAAACTTGTTCCTACATAGTAACTTGCAACTTTGAATGAGAATCTGCTTGCTTACAGCAACGTGCTATATGTTCTGAATGCCCGAATTGGGAATCTGTGTCAAAACTTTGTTAGGAATTATGTGATCCTTATTAGCTGGAAGTAAGGGAGATGGGGCATGAAGTTATTTCTAGGAGTTGGACACATACCAAGTTTAGCTCAGTTCTGGGCATCTTTGAAATACCTATACAAACTTGTTCCTACATAGTAACTTGCATCTTTGAATGAGAATGTGCTTGCTTACAGCAACGTGCTATATGTTCTGAATGCCCGAATTGGGAATCTGTGTCAAAACTTTGTTAGGAATTACGTGATCCTTACTAGCTGGAAGTAAGGGAGATGGGGCATGAAGTTATTTCTAGGAGTTGGACACATACCAAGTTTAGCTCAGTTCTGGGCATCTTTGAAATACCTATACAAACTTGTTCCTACATAGTAACTTGCAACTTTGAATGAGAATGTGCTTGCTTACAGCAACGTGCTATATGTTCTGAATGCCCGAATTGGGAATCTGTGTCAGAACTTTGTTAGGAATTATGTGATCCTTACTAGCTGGAAGTAAGGGAGATGGGGCATGAAGTTATTTCTAGGAGTTGGACACATACTAAGTTTAGCTCAGTTCTCGGCATCTTTGAAATACCTATACAAACTTGTTCCTACATAGTAACTTGCATCTTTGAATGAGAATGTGCTTGCTTACAGCAAGGTGCTATATGTTCTGAATGCCCGAATTGGCAATCTGTGTCAGAACTTTGTTAGGAATTATGTGATCCTTACTAGCTGGAAGTAAGGGAGATGGGGCATGAAGTTATTTCTAGGAGTTGGACACATACCAAGTTTAGCTCAGTTCTGGGCATCTTTGAAATACCTATACAAACTTGTTCCTACATAGTAACTTGCATCTTTGAATGAGAATGTGCTTGCTTACAGCAACGTGCTATATGTTCTGAATGCCCGAATTGGGAATCTGTGTCAGAACTTTGTTAGGAATTATGTGATCCTTACTAGCTGGAAGTAAGGGAGATGGGGCATGAAGTTATTTCTAGGAGTTGGACACATACCAAGTTTAGCTCAGTTCTGGGCATCTTTGAAATACCTATACAAACTTGTTCCTACATAGTAACTTGCAACTTTGAATGAGAATGTGCTTGCTTACAGCAACGTGCTATATGTTCTGAATGCCCGAATTGGCAATCTGTGTCAGAACTTTGTTAGGAATTATGTGATCCTTACTAGCTGGAAGTAAGGGAGATGGAGCATGAAGTTATTTCTGGGAGTTGGACACATATCAAGTTTAGCTCAGTTCTGGGCATCTTTGAAATACCTATACACACTTGTTCCTACATAGTAACTTGCATCTTTGAATGAGAATGTGCTTGCTTACAGCAACGTGCTATATGTTCTGAATGCCCGAATTGGCAATCTGTGTCGAAACTTTGTTAGGAATTATGTGATCCTTACTAGCTGGAAGTAAGGGAGATGGGGCATGAAGTTATTTCTGGGAGTTGGACACATACCAAGTTTAGCTCAGTTCTGGGCATCTTTGAAATACCTATACAAACTTGTTCCTACATAGTAACTTGCATCTTTGAATGAGAATGTGCTTGCTTACAGCAACGTGCTATATGTTCTGAATGCCCGAATTGGCAATCTGTGTCAAAACTTTGTTAGGAATTATGTGATCCTTACTAGCTGGAAGTAAGGGAGATGGGGCATGAAGTTATTTCTAGGAGTTGGACACATACCAAGTTTAGCTCAGTTCTGGGCATCTTTGAAATACCTATACAAACTTGTTCCTACATAGTAACTTGCAACTTTGAATGAAAATGTGCTTGCTTACAGCAACGTGCTATATGTTCTGAATTCCCGAATTGGGAATCTGTGTCAAAACTTCGTTAGGAATTATGTGATCCTTACTAGCTGGAAGTAAGGGAGATGGGGCATGAAGTTATTTCTAGGAGTTGGACACATACCAAGTTTAGCTCAGTTCTGTGCATCTTTGAAATACCTATACAAACTTGTTCCTACATAGTAACTTGCATCTTTGAATGAGAATCTGCTTGCTTACAGCAACGTGCTATATGTTCTGAATGCCCGAATTGGGAATCTGTGTCAAAACTTTGTTAGGAATTATGTGATCCTTACTAGCTGGAAGTAAGGGAGATGGGGCATGAAATTATTTCTAGGAGTTGGACACATACCAAGTTTAGCTCAGTTCTGGGCATCTTTGAAATACCTATACAAACTTGTTCCTACATAGTAACTTGCAACTTTGAATGAGAATGTGCTTGCTTACAGCAACGTGCTATATGTTCTGAATGCCCGAATTGGGAATCTGTGTCAAAACTTTGTTAGGAATTATGTGATCCTTACTAGCTGGAAGTAAGGGAGATGGGGCATGAAGTTATTTCTAGGAGTTGGACACATACCAAGTTTAGCTCAGTTCTGGGCATCTTTGAAATACCTATACAAACTTCTTCCTACATAGTAACTTGCAACTTTGAATGAGAATGTGCTTGCTTACAGCAGCGTGCTATATGTTCTGAATGCCCGAATTGGCAATCTGTGTCAAAACTTTGTTAGGAATTATGTGATCCTTACTAGCTGGAAGTAAGGGAGATGGGGCATGAAGTTATTTCTAGGAGTTGGACACATACCAAGTTTAGCTCAGTTCTGGGCATCTTTGAAATACCTATACAAACTTGTTCCTACATAGTAACTTGCAACTTTGAATGAGAATGTGCTTGCTTACAGCAACGTGCTATATGTTCTGAATGCCCGAATTGGCAATCTGTGTCAAAACTTTGTTAGGAATTATGTGATCCTTACTAGCTGGAAGTAAGGGAGATGGGGCATGCAGTTATTTCTAGGAGTTGGACACATACCAAGTTTAGCTCAGTTCTGGGCATCTTTGAAATACCTATACAAACTTGTTCCTACATAGTAACTTGCAACTTTGAATGAGAATGTGCTTGCTTACAGCAACGTGCTATATGTTCTGAATGCCCGAATTGGGAATCTGTGTCAAAACTTGGTTAGGAATTATGTGATCCTTACTAGCTGGAAGTAAGGGAGATGGGGCATGAATTTATTTCTAGGAGTTGGACACATACAAAGTTTAGCTCAGTTCTGGGCATCTTTGAAATACCTATACAAACTTGTTCCTACATAGTAACTTGCAACTCTGAACGAGAATGTGCTTGCTTACAGCAACGTGCTATATGTTCTGAATGCCCGAATTGGGAATCTGTGTCAGAACTTTGTTAGGAATTATGTGATCCTTACTAGCTGGAAGTAAGGGAGATGGGGCATGAAGTTATTTCTAGGAGTTGGAGACATACCAAGTTTATCTCAGTTCTGGGCATGTTTGAAATACCTATACAAACTTGTTCCTACATAGTAACTTGCATCTTTGAATGAGAATGTGCTTGCTTGCAGCAACGTGCTATATGTTCTGAATGCCCGATTTGGGAATCTGTGTCAGAACTTTGTTAGGAATTATGTGATCCTTACTAGCTGGAACTAAGGGGGATGGGGCATGAAGATATTTCTAGGAGTTGGACACCTACCAAGTTTAGCTCAGTTCTGGGCATCTTTGAAATACCTATACAAACTTGTTCCTACATAGTATCTTGCATCTTCGAATGAGAATGTGCTTGCTTACAGCAACGTGCTATATGTTCTGAATGCCCGAATTGACAATCTGTGTCAAAACTTTGTTAGGAATTATGTGATCCTTACTAGCTGGAAGTAAGGGAGATGGGGCATGAAGTTATTTCTAGGAGTTGGACACATACCAAGTTTAGCTCAGTTCTGGGCATCTTTGAAATACCTATACAAACTTGTTCCTACATAGTAACTTGCATCTTTGAATGAGAATGTGCTTGCTTGCAGCAACGTGCTATATGTTCTGAATGCCCGATTTGGGAATCTGTGTCAAATCTTGTTAGGAATTATGTGATCCTTACTAGCTGGAAGTAAGGGAGATGGGGCATGAAGTTATTTCTAGGAGTTTGACACATACCAAGTTTAGCTCAGTTCTGGGCATCTTTGAAATACCTATACAAACTTGTTCCTACATAGTAACTTGCATCTTTGAATGAGAATGTGCTTGCTTACAGCAACGTGCTATATGTTCTGAATGCCCGAATTGGGAATCTGTGTCAAAACTTTGTTAGGAATTATGTGATCCTTACTAGCTGGAAGTAAGGGAGATGGGGCGTGAAGTTATTTCTAGGAGTTGGAGACATACCAAGTTTAGCTCAGTTCTGGGCATCTTTGAAATACCTATACACACTTGTTCCTACATAGTAACTTGCAACTTTGAATGAGAATGTGCTTGCTTACAGCAACGTGCTATATGTTCTGAATGCCGGAATTGGGAATCTGTGTCAGAACTTTGTTAGGAATTATGTGATCCTTACTAGCTGGAAGTAAGGGAGATGGAGCATGAAGTTATTTCTAGGAGTTGGACACATACCAAGTTTAGCTCAGTTCTGGGCATCTTTGAAATACCTATACACACTTGTTCCTACATAGTAACTTTCATCTTTGAATGAGAATGTGCTTGCTTACAGCAACGTGCTATATGTTCTGAATGCCCGAATTGGCAATCTGTGTCAAAACTTTGTTAGGAATTATGTGATCCTTACTAGCTGGAAGTAAGGGAGATGGGGCATGAAGTTATTTCTAGCAGTTGGACACATACCAAGTTTAGCTCAGTTCTGGGCATCTTTGAAATACCTATACAAACTTGTTCCTACATAGTAACTTGCATCTTTGAATGAGAATGTGCTTGCTTACAGCAACGTGCTATATGTTCTGAATGCCCGAATTGGCAATCTGTGTCAAAACTTTGTTAGGAATTATGTGATCCTTACTAGCTGGAAGTAAGGGAGATGGGGCATGAAGTTATTTCTAGGAGTTGGACACATACCAAGTTTAGCTCAGTTCTGGGCATCTTTGAAATACCTATACAAACTTGTTCCTACATAGTAACTTGCAACTTTGAAGGAGAATCTGCTTGCTTACAGCAACGTGCTATATGTTCTGAATGCCCGAATTGGGAATCTGTGTCAAAACTTTGTTAGGAATTATGTGATCCTTACTAGCTGGAAGTAAGGGAGATGGGGCATGAAGTTATTTCTAGGAGTTGGACACATACCAAGTTTAGCTCAGTTCTGGGCATCTTTGAAATACCTATACAAACTTGTTCCTACATAGTAACTTGCATCTTTGAATGAGAATCTGCTTGCTTACAGCAACGTGCTATATGTTGTGAATGCCCGAATTGGGAATCTGTGTCAAAACTTTGTTAGGAATTATGTGATCCTTACTAGCTGGAAGTAAGGGAGATGGGGCATGAAGTTATTTCTAGGAGTTGGACACATACCAAGTTTAGCTCAGTTCTGGGCATCTTTGAAATACCTATACACACTTGTTCCTACATAGTAACTTGCAACTTTGAATGAGAATGTGCTTGCTTACAGCAACGTGCTATATGGTCTGAATGCCCGAATTGGGAATCTGTGTCAGAACTTTGTTAGGAATTATGTGATCCTTACTAGCTGGAAGTAAGGGAGATGGGGCATGAAGTTATTTCTAGGAGTTGGACACATACCAAGTTTAGCTCAGTTCTGGGCATCTTTGAAATACCTATACAAACTTGTTCCTACATAGTAACTTGCATCTTTGAATGAGAATGTGCTTGCTTACAGCAACGTGCTATATGTTCTGAATGCCCGAATTGGCAATCTGTGTCAGAACTTTGTTAGGAATTATGTGATCCTTACTAGCTGGAAGTAAGGGAGATTGGGCATGAAGTTATTTCTAGGAGTTGGACACATACCAAGTTTAGCTCAGTTCTGGGCATCTTTGAAATACCTATACAAACTTGTTCCTGCATAGTAACTTGCATCTTTGAATGAGAATCTGCTTGCTTACAGCAACGTGCTATATGTTCTGAATGCCCGAATTGGCAATCTGTGTCAAAACTTTGTTAGGAATTATGTGATCCTTACTAGCTGGAAGTAAGGGAGATGGGGCATGCAGTTATTTCTAGGAGTTGGACACATACCAAGTTTAGCTCAGTTCTGGGCATCTTTGAAATACCTATACAAACTTGTTCCTACATAGTAACTTGCAACTTTGAATGAGAATGTGCTTGCTTACAGCAACGTGCTATATGTTCTGAATGCCCGAATTGGCAATCTGTGTCAAAACTTTGTTAGGAATTATGTGATCCTTACTAGCTGGAAGTAAGGGAGATGGGGCATGCAGTTATTTCTAGGAGTTGGACACATACCAAGTTTAGCTCAGTTCTGGGCATCTTTGAAATACCTATACAAACTTGTTCCTACATAGTAACTTGCAACTTTGAATGAGAATGTGCTTGCTTACAGCAACGTGCTATATGTTCTGAATGCCCGAATTGGCAATCTGTGTCAAAACTTTGTTAGGAATTATGTGATCCTTACTAGCTGGAAGTAAGGGAGATGGGGCATGAAGTTATTTCTAGGAGTTGGACACATACCAAGTTTAGCTCAGTTCTGGGCATCTTTGAAATACCTATACAAACTTGTTCCTACATAGTAACTTGCAACTCTGAATGAGAATGTGCTTGCTTACAGCAACGTGCTATATGTTCTGAATGCCCGAATTGGGAATCTGTGTCAGAACTTTGTTAGGAATTATGTGATCCTTACTAGCTGGAAGTAAGGGAGATGGGGCATGAAGTTATTTCTAGGAGTTGGACACATACCAAGTTTAGCTCAGTTCTGGGCATCTTTGAAATACCTATACAAACTTGTTCCTACATAGTAACTTGCATCTTTGAATGAGAATGTGCTTGCTTGCAGCAACGTGCTATATGTTCTGAATGCCCGATTTGGGAATCTGTGTCAAAACTTGTTAGGAATTATGTGATCCTTACTAGCTGGAAGTAAGGGAGATGGGGCATGAAGTTATTTCTAGGAGTTTGACACATACCAAGTTTAGCTCAGTTCTGGGCATCTTTGAAATACCTATACAAACTTGTTCCTACATAGTAACTTGCATCTTTGAATGAGAATGTGCTTGCTTACAGCAACGTGCTATATGTTCTGAATGCACGAATTGGGAATCTGTGTCAAAACTTTGTTAGGAATTATGTGATCCTTACTAGCTGGAAGTAAGGGAGATGGGGCATGAAGTTATTTCTAGGAGTTGGACACATACCAAGTTTAGCTCAGTTCTGGGCATCTTTGAAATACCTATACACACTTGTTCCTACATAGTAACTTGCAACTTTGAATGAGAATGTGCTTGCTTACAGCAACGTGCTATATGTTCTGAATGCCCGAATTGGGAATCTGTGTCAGAACTTTGTTAGGAATTATGTGATCCTTACTAGCTGGAAGTAAGGGAGATGGAGCATGAAGTTATTTCTAGGAGTTGGACACATACCAAGTTTAGCTCAGTTCTGGGCATCTTTGAAATACCTATACACACTTGTTCCTACATAGTAACTTTCATCTTTGAATGAGAATGTGCTTGCTTACAGCAACGTGCTATATGTTCTGAATGCCCGAATTGGCAATCTGTGTCAAAACTTTGTTAGGAATTATGTGATCCTTACTAGCTGGAAGTAAGGGAGATGGGGCATGAAGTTATTTCTAGCAGTTGGACACATACCAAGTTTAGCTCAGTTCTGGGCATCTTTGAAATACCTATACAAACTTGTTCCTACATAGTAACTTGCATCTTTGAATGAGAATGTGCTTGCTTACAGCAACGTGCTATATGTTCTGAATGCCCGAATTGGCAATCTGTGTCAGAACTTTGTTAGGAATTATGTGATCCTTACTAGCTGGAAGTAAGGGAGATGGGGCATGAAGTTATTTCTAGGAGTTGGACACATACCAAGTTTAGCTCAGTTCTGGGCATCTTTGAAATACCTATACAAACTTGTTCCTACATAGTAACTTGCAACTTTGAAGGAGAATCTGCTTGCTTACAGCAACGTGCTATATGTTCTGAATGCCCGAATTGGGAATCTGTGTCAAAACTTTGTTAGGAATTATGTGATCCTTACTAGCTGGAAGTAAGGGAGATGGGGCATGAAGTTATTTCTAGGAGTTGGACACATACCAAGTTTAGCTCAGTTCTGGGCATCTTTGAAATACCTATACACACTTGTTCCTACATAGTAACTTGCAACTTTGAATGAGAATGTGCTTGCTTACAGCAACGTGCTATATGGTCTGAATGCCCGAATTGGGAATCTGTGTCAGAACTTTGTTAGGAATTATGTGATCCTTACTAGCTGGAAGTAAGGGAGATGGGGCATGAAGTTATTTCTAGGAGTTGGACACATACCAAGTTTAGCTCAGTTCTGGGCATCTTTGAAATACCTATACAAACTTGTTCCTACATAGTAACTTGCATCTTTGAATGAGAATCTGCTTGCTTACAGCAACGTGCTATATGTTGTGAATGCCCGAATTGGGAATCTGTGTCAAAACTTTGTTAGGAATTATGTGATCCTTACTAGCTGGAAGTAAGGGAGATGGGGCATGAAGTTATTTCTAGGAGTTGGACACATACCAAGTTTAGCTCAGTTCTGGGCATCTTTGAAATACCTATACACACTTGTTCCTACATAGTAACTTGCAACTTTGAATGAGAATGTGCTTGCTTACAGCAACGTGCTATATGGTCTGAATGCCCGAATTGGGAATCTGTGTCAGAACTTTGTTAGGAATTATGTGATCCTTACTAGCTGGAAGTAAGGGAGATGGGGCATGAAGTTATTTCTAGGAGTTGGACACATACCAAGTTTAGCTCAGTTCTGGGCATCTTTGAAATACCTATACAAACTTGTTCCTACATAGTAACTTGCATCTTTGAATGAGAATGTGCTTGCTTACAGCAACGTGCTATATGTTCTGAATGCCCGAATTGGCAATCTGTGTCAGAACTTTGTTAGGAATTATGTGATCCTTACTAGCTGGAAGTAAGGGAGATTGGGCATGAAGTTATTTCTAGGAGTTGGACACATACCAAGTTTAGCTCAGTTCTGGGCATCTTTGAAATACCTATACAAACTTGTTCCTGCATAGTAACTTGCATCTTTGAATGAGAATCTGCTTGCTTACAGCAACGTGCTATATGTTCTGAATGCCCGAATTGGCAATCTGTGTCAAAACTTTGTTAGGAATTATGTGATCCTTACTAGCTGGAAGTAAGGGAGATGGGGCATGCAGTTATTTCTAGGAGTTGGACACATACCAAGTTTAGCTCAGTTCTGGGCATCTTTGAAATACCTATACAAACTTGTTCCTACATAGTAACTTGCAACTTTGAATGAGAATGTGCTTGCTTACAGCAACGTGCTATATGTTCTGAATGCCCGAATTGGCAATCTGTGTCAAAACTTTGTTAGGAATTATGTGATCCTTACTAGCTGGAAGTAAGGGAGATGGGGCATGCAGTTATTTCTAGGAGTTGGACACATACCAAGTTTAGCTCAGTTCTGGGCATCTTTGAAATACCTATACAAACTTGTTCCTACATAGTAACTTGCAACTTTGAATGAGAATGTGCTTGCTTACAGCAACGTGCTATATGTTCTGAATGCCCGAATTGGGAATCTGTGTCAAAACTTTGTTAGGAATTATGTGATCCTTACTAGCTGGAAGTAAGGGAGATGGGGCATGAAGTTATTTCTAGGAGTTGGACACATACCAAGTTTAGCTCAGTTCTGGGCATCTTTGAAATACCTATACAAACTTGTTCCTACATAGTAACTTGCAACTCTGAATGAGAATGTGCTTGCTTACAGCAACGTGCTATATGTTCTGAATGCCCGAATTGGGAATCTGTGTCAGAACTTTGTTAGGAATTATGTGATCCTTACTAGCTGGAAGTAAGGGAGATGGGGCATGAAGTTATTTCTAGGAGTTGGACACATACCAAGTTTAGCTCAGTTCTGGGCATCTTTGAAATACCTATACAAACTTGTTCCTACATAGTAACTTGCATCTTTGAATGAGAATGTGCTTGCTTGCAGCAACGTGCTATATGTTCTGAATGCCCGATTTGGGAATCTGTGTCAAAACTTGTTAGGAATTATGTGATCCTTACTAGCTGGAAGTAAGGGAGATGGGGCATGAAGTTATTTCTAGGAGTTTGACACATACCAAGTTTAGCTCAGTTCTGGGCATCTTTGAAATACCTATACAAACTTGTTCCTACATAGTAACTTGCATCTTTGAATGAGAATCTGCTTGCTTACAGCAACGTGCTATATGTTGTGAATGCCCGAATTGGGAATCTGTGTCAAAACTTTGTTAGGAATTATGTGATCCTTACTAGCTGGAAGTAAGGGAGATGGGGCATGAAGTTATTTCTAGGAGTTGGACACATACCAAGTTTAGCTCAGTTCTGGGCATCTTTGAAATACCTATACACACTTGTTCCTACATAGTAACTTGCAACTTTGAATGAGAATGTGCTTGCTTACAGCAACGTGCTATATGGTCTGAATGCCCGAATTGGGAATCTGTGTCAGAACTTTGTTAGGAATTATGTGATCCTTACTAGCTGGAAGTAAGGGAGATGGGGCATGAAGTTATTTCTAGGAGTTGGACACATACCAAGTTTAGCTCAGTTCTGGGCATCTTTGAAATACCTATACAAACTTGTTCCTACATAGTAACTTTCATCTTTGAATGAGAATGTGCTTGCTTACAGCAACGTGCTATATGTTCTGAATGCCCGAATTGGCAATCTGTGTCAGAACTTTGTTAGGAATTATGTGATCCTTACTAGCTGGAAGTAAGGGAGATTGGGCATGAAGTTATTTCTAGGAGTTGGACACATACCAAGTTTAGCTCAGTTCTGGGCATCTTTGAAATACCTATACAAACTTGTTCCTGCATAGTAACTTGCATCTTTGAATGAGAATCTGCTTGCTTACAGCAACGTGCTATATGTTCTGAATGGCCGAATTGGCAATCTGTGTCAAAACTTTGTTAGGAATTATGTGATCCTTACTAGCTGGAAGTAAGGGAGATGGGGCATGCAGTTATTTCTAGGAGTTGGACACATACCAAGTTTAGCTCAGTTCTGGGCATCTTTGAAATACCTATACAAACTTGTTCCTACATAGTAACTTGCAACTTTGAATGAGAATGTGCTTGCTTACAGCAACGTGCTATATGTTCTGAATGCCCGAATTGGGAATCTGTGTCAGAACTTTGTTAGGAATTATGTGATCCTTACTAGCTGGAAGTAAGGGAGATGGGGCATGAAGTTATTTCTAGGAGTTGGACACATACAAAGTTTAGCTCAGTTCTGGGCATCTTTGAAATACCTATACAAACTTGTTCCTACACAGTAACTTGCATCTTTGAATGAGAAAGTGCTTGCTTACAGCAACGTGCTATATGTTCTGAATGCCCGAATTGGGAATCTGTGTCAGAACTTTGTTAGGAATTATGTGATCCTTACTAGCTGGAAGTAAGGGAGATGGGGCATGAAGTTATTTCTAGGAGTTGGACACATACCAAGTTTAGCTCAGTTCTGGGCATCTTTGAAATACCTATACAAACTTGTTCCTACATAGTAACTTGCATCTTTGAATGAGAAAGTGCTTGCTTGCAGCAACGTGCTATATGTTCTGAATGCCCGATTTGGGAATCTGTGTCAAAACTTGTTAGGAATTATGTGATCCTTACTAGCTGGAAGTAAGGGAGATGGGGCATGAAGTTATTTCTAGGAGTTTGACACATACCAAGTTTAGCTCAGTTCTGGGCATCTTTGAAATACCTATACAAACTTGTTCCTACATAGTAACTTGCATCTTTGAATGAGAATGTGCTTGCTTACAGCAACGTGCTATATGTTCTGAATGCCCGAATTGGCAATCTGTGTCAAAACTTTGTTAGGAATTATGTGATCCTTACTAGCTGGAAGTAAGGGAGATGGGGCATGAAGTTATTTCTAGGAGTTGGACACATACCAAGTTTAGCTCAGTTCTGGGCATCTTTGAAATACCTATACAAACTTGTTCCTACATAGTAACTTGCAACTTTGAATGAGAATGTGCTTGCTTACAGCAACGTGCTATATGTTCTGAATGCCCGAATTGGGAATCTGTGTCAGAACTTTGTTAGGAATTATGTGATCCTTACTAGCTGGAAGTAAGGGAGATGGGGCATGAAGTTATTTCTAGGAGTTGGACACATACCAAGTTTAGCTCAGTTCTGGGCATGTTTGAAATACCTATACAAACTTGTTCCTACATAGTAACTTTCATCTTTGAATGAGAATGTGCTTGCTTGCAGCAACGTGCTATATGTTCTGAATGCCCGATTTGGGAATCTGTGTCAGAACTTTGTTAGGAATTATGTGATCCTTACTAGCTGGAAGTAAGGGAGATGGGGCATGAAGTTATTTCTAGGCGTTGGACACATACCAAGTTTAGCTCAGTTCTGGGCATCTTTGAAATACCTATACAAACTTGTTCCTACATAGTAACTTGCATCTTCGAATGAGAATGTGCTTGCTTACAGCAACGTGCTATATGTTCTGAATGCCCGAATTGGCAATCTGTGTCAAAACTTTGTTAGGAATTATGTGATCCTTACTAGCTGGAAGTAAGGGAGATGGGGCATGCAGTTATTTCTAGGAGTTGGACACATACCAAGTTTAGCTCAGATCTGGGCATCTTTGAAATACCTATACAAACTTGTTCCTACATAGTAACTTGCAACTTTGAATGAAAATGTGCTTGCTTACAGCAACGTGCTATATGTTCTGAATGCCCGAATTGGGAATCTGTGTGAAAACTTTGTTAGGAATTATGTGATCCTTACTAGCTGGAAGTAAGGGAGATGGGGCATGAAGTTATTTCTAGGAGTTGGACACATACAAAGTTTAGCTCAGTTCTGGGCATCTTTGAAATACCTATACAAACTTGTTCCTAAATAGTAACTTGCAACTCTGAATGAGAATGTGCTTGCTTACAGCAACGTGCTATATGTTCTGAATGCCCGATTTGGGAATCTGTGTCAGAACTTCGTTAGGAATTATGTGATCCTTACTAGCTGGAAGTAAGGGAGATGGGGCATGAAGTTATTTCTAGGAGTTGGACACATACCAAGTTTAGCTCAGTTCTGTGCATCTTTGAAATACCTATACAAACTTGTTCCTACATAGTAACTTGCATCTTTGAATGAGAATCTGCTTGCTTACAGCAACGTGCTATATGTTCTGAATGCCCGAATTGGGAATCTGTGTCAAAACTTTGTTAGGAATTATGTGATCCTTACTAGCTGGAAGTAAGGGAGATGGGGCATGAAATTATTTCTAGGAGTTGGACACATACCAAGTTTAGCTCAGTTCTGGGCATCTTTGAAATACCTATACAAACTTGTTCCTACATAGTAACTTGCAACTTTGAATGAGAATGTGCTTGCTTACAGCAACGTGCTATATGTTCTGAATGCCCGAATTGGGAATCTGTGTCAAAACTTTGTTAGGAATTATGTGATCCTTACTAGCTGGAAGTAAGGGAGATGGGGCATGAAGTTATTTCTAGGAGTTGGACACATACCAAGTTTAGCTCAGTTCTGGGCATCTTTGAAATACCTATACAAACTTCTTCCTACATAGTAACTTGCAACTTTGAATGAGAATGTGCTTGCTTACAGCAGCGTGCTATATGTTCTGAATGCCCGAATTGGCAATCTGTGTCAAAACTTTGTTAGGAATTATGTGATCCTTACTAGCTGGAAGTAAGGGAGATGGGGCATGAAGTTATTTCTAGGAGTTGGACACATACCAAGTTTAGCTCAGTTCTGGGCATCTTTGAAATACCTATACAAACTTGTTCCTACATAGTAACTTGCAACTTTGAATGAGAATGTGCTTGCTTACAGCAACGTGCTATATGTTCTGAATGCCCGAATTGGCAATCTGTGTCAAAACTTTGTTAGGAATTATGTGATCCTTACTAGCTGGAAGTAAGGGAGATGGGGCATGCAGTTATTTCTAGGAGTTGGACACATACCAAGTTTAGCTCAGTTCTGGGCATCTTTGAAATACCTATACAAACTTGTTCCTACATAGTAACTTGCAACTTTGAATGAGAATGTGCTTGCTTACAGCAACGTGCTATATGTTCTGAATGCCCGAATTGGGAATCTGTGTCAAAACTTTGTTAGGAATTATGTGATCCTTACTAGCTGGAAGTAAGGGAGATGGGGCATGAATTTATTTCTAGGAGTTGGACACATACAAAGTTTAGCTCAGTTCTGGGCATCTTTGAAATACCTATACAAACTTGTTCCTACATAGTAACTTGCAACTCTGAACGAGAATGTGCTTGCTTACAGCAACGTGCTATATGTTCTGAATGCCCGAATTGGGAATCTGTGTCAGAACTTTGTTAGGAATAATGTGATCCTTACTAGCTGGAAGTAAGGGAGATGGGGCATGAAGTTATTTCTAGGAGTTGGAGACATACCAAGTTTATCTCAGTTCTGGGCATGTTTGAAATACCTATACAAACTTGTTCCTACATAGTAACTTGCATCTTTGAATGAGAATGTGCTTGCTTGCAGCAACGTGCTATATGTTCTGAATGCCCGATTTGGGAATCTGTGTCAGAACTTTGTTAGGAATTATGTGATCCTTACTAGCTGGAACTAAGGGGGATGGGGCATGAAGATATTTCTAGGAGTTGGACACCTACCAAGTTTAGCTCAGTTCTGGGCATCTTTGAAATACCTATACAAACTTGTTCCTACATAGTATCTTGCATCTTCGAATGAGAATGTGCTTGCTTACAGCAACGTGCTATATGTTCTGAATGCCCGAATTGGGAATCTGTGTCAAAACTTTGTTAGGAATTATGTGATCCTTACTAGCTGGAAGTAAGGGAGATGGGGCATGAAGTTATTTCTAGGAGTTGGACACATACCAAGTTTAGCTCAGTTCTGGGCATCTTTGAAATACCTATACACACTTGTTCCTACATAGTAACTTGCAACTTTGAATGAGAATGTGCTTGCTTACAGCAACGTGCTATATGGTCTGAATGCCCGAATTGGGAATCTGTGTCAGAACTTTGTTAGGAATTATGTGATCCTTACTAGCTGGAAGTAAGGGAGATGGGGCATGAAGTTATTTCTAGGAGTTGGACACATACCAAGTTTAGCTCAGTTCTGGGCATCTTTGAAATACCTATACAAACTTGTTCCTACATAGTAACTTTCATCTTTGAATGAGAATGTGCTTGCTTACAGCAACGTGCTATATGTTCTGAATGCCCGAATTGGCAATCTGTGTCAGAACTTTGTTAGGAATTATGTGATCCTTACTAGCTGGAAGTAAGGGAGATTGGGCATGAAGTTATTTCTAGGAGTTGGACACATACCAAGTTTAGCTCAGTTCTGGGCATCTTTGAAATACCTATACAAACTTGTTCCTGCATAGTAACTTGCATCTTTGAATGAGAATCTGCTTGCTTACAGCAACGTGCTATATGTTCTGAATGGCCGAATTGGCAATCTGTGTCAAAACTTTGTTAGGAATTATGTGATCCTTACTAGCTGGAAGTAAGGGAGATGGGGCATGCAGTTATTTCTAGGAGTTGGACACATACCAAGTTTAGCTCAGTTCTGGGCATCTTTGAAATACCTATACAAACTTGTTCCTACATAGTAACTTGCAACTTTGAATGAGAATGTGCTTGCTTACAGCAACGTGCTATATGTTCTGAATGCCCGAATTGGGAATCTGTGTCAGAACTTTGTTAGGAATTATGTGATCCTTACTAGCTGGAAGTAAGGGAGATGGGGCATGAAGTTATTTCTAGGAGTTGGACACATACAAAGTTTAGCTCAGTTCTGGGCATCTTTGAAATACCTATACAAACTTGTTCCTACATAGTAACTTGCATCTTTGAATGAGAAAGTGCTTGCTTACAGCAACGTGCTATATGTTCTGAATGCCCGAATTGGGAATCTGTGTCAGAACTTTGTTAGGAATTATGTGATCCTTACTAGCTGGAAGTAAGGGAGATGGGGCATGAAGTTATTTCTAGGAGTTGGACACATACCAAGTTTAGCTCAGTTCTGGGCATCTTTGAAATACCTATACAAACTTGTTCCTACATAGTAACTTGCATCTTTGAATGAGAAAGTGCTTGCTTGCAGCAACGTGCTATATGTTCTGAATGCCCGATTTGGGAATCTGTGTCAAAACTTGTTAGGAATTATGTGATCCTTACTAGCTGGAAGTAAGGGAGATGGGGCATGAAGTTATTTCTAGGAGTTTGACACATACCAAGTTTAGCTCAGTTCTGGGCATCTTTGAAATACCTATACAAACTTGTTCCTACATAGTAACTTGCATCTTTGAATGAGAATGTGCTTGCTTACAGCAACGTGCTATATGTTCTGAATGCCCGAATTGGCAATCTGTGTCAAAACTTTGTTAGGAATTATGTGATCCTTACTAGCTGGAAGTAAGGGAGATGGGGCATGAAGTTATTTCTAGGAGTTGGACACATACCAAGTTTAGCTCAGTTCTGGGCATCTTTGAAATACCTATACAAACTTGTTCCTACATAGTAACTTGCAACTTTGAATGAGAATGTGCTTGCTTACAGCAACGTGCTATATGTTCTGAATGCCCGAATTGGGAATCTGTGTCAGAACTTTGTTAGGAATTATGTGATCCTTACTAGCTGGAAGTAAGGGAGATGGGGCATGAAGTTATTTCTAGGAGTTGGACACATACCAAGTTTAGCTCAGTTCTGGGCATGTTTGAAATACCTATACAAACTTGTTCCTACATAGTAACTTTCATCTTTGAATGAGAATGTGCTTGCTTGCAGCAACGTGCTATATGTTCTGAATGCCCGATTTGGGAATCTGTGTCAGAACTTTGTTAGGAATTATGTGATCCTTACTAGCTGGAAGTAAGGGAGATGGGGCATGAAGTTATTTCTAGGCGTTGGACACATACCAAGTTTAGCTCAGTTCTGGGCATCTTTGAAATACCTATACAAACTTGTTCCTACATAGTAACTTGCATCTTCGAATGAGAATGTGCTTGCTTACAGCAACGTGCTATATGTTCTGAATGCCCGAATTGGCAATCTGTGTCAAAACTTTGTTAGGAATTATGTGATCCTTACTAGCTGGAAGTAAGGGAGATGGGGCATGCAGTTATTTCTAGGAGTTGGACACATACCAAGTTTAGCTCAGATCTGGGCATCTTTGAAATACCTATACAAACTTGTTCCTACATAGTAACTTGCAACTTTGAATGAAAATGTGCTTGCTTACAGCAACGTGCTATATGTTCTGAATGCCCGAATTGGGAATCTGTGTGAAAACTTTGTTAGGAATTATGTGATCCTTACTAGCTGGAAGTAAGGGAGATGGGGCATGAAGTTATTTCTAGGAGTTGGACACATACAAAGTTTAGCTCAGTTCTGGGCATCTTTGAAATACCTATACAAACTTGTTCCTAAATAGTAACTTGCAACTCTGAATGAGAATGTGCTTGCTTACAGCAACGTGCTATATGTTCTGAATGCCCGATTTGGGAATCTGTGTCAGAACTTCGTTAGGAATTATGTGATCCTTACTAGCTGGAAGTAAGGGAGATGGGGCATGAAGTTATTTCTAGGAGTTGGACACATACCAAGTTTAGCTCAGTTCTGTGCATCTTTGAAATACCTATACAAACTTGTTCCTACATAGTAACTTGCATCTTTGAATGAGAATCTGCTTGCTTACAGCAACGTGCTATATGTTCTGAATGCCCGAATTGGGAATCTGTGTCAAAACTTTGTTAGGAATTATGTGATCCTTACTAGCTGGAAGTAAGGGAGATGGGGCATGAAATTATTTCTAGGAGTTGGACACATACCAAGTTTAGCTCAGTTCTGGGCATCTTTGAAATACCTATACAAACTTGTTCCTACATAGTAACTTGCAACTTTGAATGAGAATGTGCTTGCTTACAGCAACGTGCTATATGTTCTGAATGCCCGAATTGGGAATCTGTGTCAAAACTTTGTTAGGAATTATGTGATCCTTACTAGCTGGAAGTAAGGGAGATGGGGCATGAAGTTATTTCTAGGAGTTGGACACATACCAAGTTTAGCTCAGTTCTGGGCATCTTTGAAATACCTATACAAACTTCTTCCTACATAGTAACTTGCAACTTTGAATGAGAATGTGCTTGCTTACAGCAGCGTGCTATATGTTCTGAATGCCCGAATTGGCAATCTGTGTCAAAACTTT
The DNA here is from genome assembly GCF_020826845.1 of Diceros bicornis minor. Lineage (NCBI taxonomy): Eukaryota > Metazoa > Chordata > Mammalia > Perissodactyla > Rhinocerotidae > Diceros > Diceros bicornis. Next base: position 608,020 of record NW_026691088.1, on the reverse strand, counting down.
GTTAGGAATTATGTGATCCTTACTAGCTGGAAGTAAGGGAGATGGGGCATGAAGTTATTTCTAGGAGTTGGACACATACCAAGTTTAGCTCAGTTCTGGGCATCTTTGAAATACCTATACAAACTTGTTCCTACATAGTAACTTGCAACTTTGAATGAGAATGTGCTTGCTTACAGCAACGTGCTATATGTTCTGAATGCCCGAATTGGCAATCTGTGTCAAAACTTTGTTAGGAATTATGTGATCCTTACTAGCTGGAAGTAAGGGAGATGGGGCATGCAGTTATTTCTAGGAGTTGGACACATACCAAGTTTAGCTCAGTTCTGGGCATCTTTGAAATACCTATACAAACTTGTTCCTACATAGTAACTTGCAACTTTGAATGAGAATGTGCTTGCTTACAGCAACGTGCTATATGTTCTGAATGCCCGAATTGGGAATCTGTGTCAAAACTTTGTTAGGAATTATGTGATCCTTACTAGCTGGAAGTAAGGGAGATGGGGCATGAATTTATTTCTAGGAGTTGGACACATACAAAGTTTAGCTCAGTTCTGGGCATCTTTGAAATACCTATACAAACTTGTTCCTACATAGTAACTTGCAACTCTGAACGAGAATGTGCTTGCTTACAGCAACGTGCTATATGTTCTGAATGCCCGAATTGGGAATCTGTGTCAGAACTTTGTTAGGAATTATGTGATCCTTACTAGCTGGAAGTAAGGGAGATGGGGCATGAAGTTATTTCTAGGAGTTGGAGACATACCAAGTTTATCTCAGTTCTGGGCATGTTTGAAATACCTATACAAACTTGTTCCTACATAGTAACTTGCATCTTTGAATGAGAATGTGCTTGCTTGCAGCAACGTGCTATATGTTCTGAATGCCCGATTTGGGAATCTGTGTCAGAACTTTGTTAGGAATTATGTGATCCTTACTAGCTGGAACTAAGGGGGATGGGGCATGAAGATATTTCTAGGAGTTGGACACCTACCAAGTTTAGCTCAGTTCTGGGCATCTTTGAAATACCTATACAAACTTGTTCCTACATAGTATCTTGCATCTTCGAATGAGAATGTGCTTGCTTACAGCAACGTGCTATATGTTCTGAATGCCCGAATTGACAATCTGTGTCAAAACTTTGTTAGGAATTATGTGATCCTTACTAGCTGGAAGTAAGGGAGATGGGGCATGAAGTTATTTCTAGGAGTTGGACACATACCAAGTTTAGCTCAGTTCTGGGCATCTTTGAAATACCTATACAAACTTGTTCCTACATAGTAACTTGCATCTTTGAATGAGAATGTGCTTGCTTGCAGCAACGTGCTATATGTTCTGAATGCCCGATTTGGGAATCTGTGTCAAATCTTGTTAGGAATTATGTGATCCTTACTAGCTGGAAGTAAGGGAGATGGGGCATGAAGTTATTTCTAGGAGTTTGACACATACCAAGTTTAGCTCAGTTCTGGGCATCTTTGAAATACCTATACAAACTTGTTCCTACATAGTAACTTGCATCTTTGAATGAGAATGTGCTTGCTTACAGCAACGTGCTATATGTTCTGAATGCCCGAATTGGGAATCTGTGTCAAAACTTTGTTAGGAATTATGTGATCCTTACTAGCTGGAAGTAAGGGAGATGGGGCATGAAGTTATTTCTAGGAGTTGGAGACATACCAAGTTTAGCTCAGTTCTGGGCATCTTTGAAATACCTATACACACTTGTTCCTACATAGTAACTTGCAACTTTGAATGAGAATGTGCTTGCTTACAGCAACGTGCTATATGTTCTGAATGCCGGAATTGGGAATCTGTGTCAGAACTTTGTTAGGAATTATGTGATCCTTACTAGCTGGAAGTAAGGGAGATGGAGCATGAAGTTATTTCTAGGAGTTGGACACATACCAAGTTTAGCTCAGTTCTGGGCATCTTTGAAATACCTATACACACTTGTTCCTACATAGTAACTTTCATCTTTGAATGAGAATGTGCTTGCTTACAGCAACGTGCTATATGTTCTGAATGCCCGAATTGGCAATCTGTGTCAAAACTTTGTTAGGAATTATGTGATCCTTACTAGCTGGAAGTAAGGGAGATGGGGCATGAAGTTATTTCTAGCAGTTGGACACATACCAAGTTTAGCTCAGTTCTGGGCATCTTTGAAATACCTATACAAACTTGTTCCTACATAGTAACTTGCATCTTTGAATGAGAATGTGCTTGCTTACAGCAACGTGCTATATGTTCTGAATGCCCGAATTGGCAATCTGTGTCAAAACTTTGTTAGGAATTATGTGATCCTTACTAGCTGGAAGTAAGGGAGATGGGGCATGAAGTTATTTCTAGGAGTTGGACACATACCAAGTTTAGCTCAGTTCTGGGCATCTTTGAAATACCTATACAAACTTGTTCCTACATAGTAACTTGCAACTTTGAAGGAGAATCTGCTTGCTTACAGCAACGTGCTATATGTTCTGAATGCCCGAATTGGGAATCTGTGTCAAAACTTTGTTAGGAATTATGTGATCCTTACTAGCTGGAAGTAAGGGAGATGGGGCATGAAGTTATTTCTAGGAGTTGGACACATACCAAGTTTAGCTCAGTTCTGGGCATCTTTGAAATACCTATACAAACTTGTTCCTACATAGTAACTTGCATCTTTGAATGAGAATCTGCTTGCTTACAGCAACGTGCTATATGTTGTGAATGCCCGAATTGGGAATCTGTGTCAAAACTTTGTTAGGAATTATGTGATCCTTACTAGCTGGAAGTAAGGGAGATGGGGCATGAAGTTATTTCTAGGAGTTGGACACATACCAAGTTTAGCTCAGTTCTGGGCATCTTTGAAATACCTATACACACTTGTTCCTACATAGTAACTTGCAACTTTGAATGAGAATGTGCTTGCTTACAGCAACGTGCTATATGGTCTGAATGCCCGAATTGGGAATCTGTGTCAGAACTTTGTTAGGAATTATGTGATCCTTACTAGCTGGAAGTAAGGGAGATGGGGCATGAAGTTATTTCTAGGAGTTGGACACATACCAAGTTTAGCTCAGTTCTGGGCATCTTTGAAATACCTATACAAACTTGTTCCTACATAGTAACTTGCATCTTTGAATGAGAATGTGCTTGCTTACAGCAACGTGCTATATGTTCTGAATGCCCGAATTGGCAATCTGTGTCAGAACTTTGTTAGGAATTATGTGATCCTTACTAGCTGGAAGTAAGGGAGATTGGGCATGAAGTTATTTCTAGGAGTTGGACACATACCAAGTTTAGCTCAGTTCTGGGCATCTTTGAAATACCTATACAAACTTGTTCCTGCATAGTAACTTGCATCTTTGAATGAGAATCTGCTTGCTTACAGCAACGTGCTATATGTTCTGAATGCCCGAATTGGCAATCTGTGTCAAAACTTTGTTAGGAATTATGTGATCCTTACTAGCTGGAAGTAAGGGAGATGGGGCATGCAGTTATTTCTATGAGTTGGACACATACCAAGTTTAGCTCAGTTCTGGGCATCTTTGAAATACCTATACAAACTTGTTCCTACATAGTAACTTGCAACTTTGAATGAGAATGTGCTTGCTTACAGCAACGTGCTATATGTTCTGAATGCCCGAATTGGCAATCTGTGTCAAAACTTTGTTAGGAATTATGTGATCCTTACTAGCTGGAAGTAAGGGAGATGGGGCATGCAGTTATTTCTAGGAGTTGGACACATACCAAGTTTAGCTCAGTTCTGGGCATCTTTGAAATACCTATACAAACTTGTTCCTACATAGTAACTTGCAACTTTGAATGAGAATGTGCTTGCTTACAGCAACGTGCTATATGTTCTGAATGCCCGAATTGGCAATCTGTGTCAAAACTTTGTTAGGAATTATGTGATCCTTACTAGCTGGAAGTAAGGGAGATGGGGCATGAAGTTATTTCTAGGAGTTGGACACATACCAAGTTTAGCTCAGTTCTGGGCATCTTTGAAATACCTATACAAACTTGTTCCTACATAGTAACTTGCAACTCTGAATGAGAATGTGCTTGCTTACAGCAACGTGCTATATGTTCTGAATGCCCGAATTGGGAATCTGTGTCAGAACTTTGTTAGGAATTATGTGATCCTTACTAGCTGGAAGTAAGGGAGATGGGGCATGAAGTTATTTCTAGGAGTTGGACACATACCAAGTTTAGCTCAGTTCTGGGCATCTTTGAAATACCTATACAAACTTGTTCCTACATAGTAACTTGCATCTTTGAATGAGAATGTGCTTGCTTGCAGCAACGTGCTATATGTTCTGAATGCCCGATTTGGGAATCTGTGTCAAAACTTGTTAGGAATTATGTGATCCTTACTAGCTGGAAGTAAGGGAGATGGGGCATGAAGTTATTTCTAGGAGTTTGACACATACCAAGTTTAGCTCAGTTCTGGGCATCTTTGAAATACCTATACAAACTTGTTCCTACATAGTAACTTGCATCTTTGAATGAGAATGTGCTTGCTTACAGCAACGTGCTATATGTTCTGAATGCCCGAATTGGGAATCTGTGTCAAAACTTTGTTAGGAATTATGTGATCCTTACTAGCTGGAAGTAAGGGAGATGGGGCATGAAGTTATTTCTAGGAGTTGGACACATACCAAGGTTAGCTCAGTTCTGGGCATCTTTGAAATACCTATACACACTTGTTCCTACATAGTAACTTGCAACTTTGAATGAGAATGTGCTTGCTTACAGCAACGTGCTATATGGTCTGAATGCCCGAATTGGGAATCTGTGTCAGAACTTTGTTAGGAATTATGTGATCCTTACTAGCTGGAAGTAAGGGAGATGGGGCATGAAGTTATTTCTAGGAGTTGGACACATACCAAGTTTAGCTCAGTTCTGGGCATCTTTGAAATACCTATACAAACTTGTTCCTACATAGTAACTTGCATCTTTGAATGAGAATCTGCTTGCTTACAGCAACGTGCTATATGTTGTGAATGCCCGAATTGGGAATCTGTGTCAAAACTTTGTTAGGAATTATGTGATCCTTACTAGCTGGAAGTAAGGGAGATGGGGCATGAAGTTATTTCTAGGAGTTGGACACATACCAAGTTTAGCTCAGTTCTGGGCATCTTTGAAATACCTATACACACTTGTTCCTACATAGTAACTTGCAACTTTGAATGAGAATGTGCTTGCTTACAGCAACGTGCTATATGGTCTGAATGCCCGAATTGGGAATCTGTGTCAGAACTTTGTTAGGAATTATGTGATCCTTACTAGCTGGAAGTAAGGGAGATGGGGCATGAAGTTATTTCTAGGAGTTGGACACATACCAAGTTTAGCTCAGTTCTGGGCATCTTTGAAATACCTATACAAACTTGTTCCTACATAGTAACTTGCATCTTTGAATGAGAATGTGCTTGCTTACAGCAACGTGCTATATGTTCTGAATGCCCGAATTGGCAATCTGTGTCAGAACTTTGTTAGGAATTATGTGATCCTTACTAGCTGGAAGTAAGGGAGATTGGGCATGAAGTTATTTCTAGGAGTTGGACACATACCAAGTTTAGCTCAGTTCTGGGCATCTTTGAAATACCTATACAAACTTGTTCCTGCATAGTAACTTGCATCTTTGAATGAGAATCTGCTTGCTTACAGCAACGTGCTATATGTTCTGAATGCCCGAATTGGCAATCTGTGTCAAAACTTTGTTAGGAATTATGTGATCCTTACTAGCTGGAAGTAAGGGAGATGGGGCATGCAGTTATTTCTAGGAGTTGGACACATACCAAGTTTAGCTCAGTTCTGGGCATCTTTGAAATACCTATACAAACTTGTTCCTACATAGTAACTTGCAACTTTGAATGAGAATGTGCTTGCTTACAGCAACGTGCTATATGTTCTGAATGCCCGAATTGGCAATCTGTGTCAAAACTTTGTTAGGAATTATGTGATCCTTACTAGCTGGAAGTAAGGGAGATGGGGCATGCAGTTATTTCTAGGAGTTGGACACATACCAAGTTTAGCTCAGTTCTGGGCATCTTTGAAATACCTATACAAACTTGTTCCTACATAGTAACTTGCAACTTTGAATGAGAATGTGCTTGCTTACAGCAACGTGCTATATGTTCTGAATGCCCGAATTGGGAATCTGTGTCAAAACTTTGTTAGGAATTATGTGATCCTTACTAGCTGGAAGTAAGGGAGATGGGGCATGAAGTTATTTCTAGGAGTTGGACACATACCAAGTTTAGCTCAGTTCTGGGCATCTTTGAAATACCTATACAAACTTGTTCCTACATAGTAACTTGCAACTCTGAATGAGAATGTGCTTGCTTACAGCAACGTGCTATATGTTCTGAATGCCCGAATTGGGAATCTGTGTCAGAACTTTGTTAGGAATTATGTGATCCTTACTAGCTGGAAGTAAGGGAGATGGGGCATGAAGTTATTTCTAGGAGTTGGACACATACCAAGTTTAGCTCAGTTCTGGGCATCTTTGAAATACCTATACAAACTTGTTCCTACATAGTAACTTGCATCTTTGAATGAGAATGTGCTTGCTTGCAGCAACGTGCTATATGTTCTGAATGCCCGATTTGGGAATCTGTGTCAAAACTTGTTAGGAATTATGTGATCCTTACTAGCTGGAAGTAAGGGAGATGGGGCATGAAGTTATTTCTAGGAGTTTGACACATACCAAGTTTAGCTCAGTTCTGGGCATCTTTGAAATACCTATACAAACTTGTTCCTACATAGTAACTTGCATCTTTGAATGAGAATCTGCTTGCTTACAGCAACGTGCTATATGTTGTGAATGCCCGAATTGGGAATCTGTGTCAAAACTTTGTTAGGAATTATGTGATCCTTACTAGCTGGAAGTAAGGGAGATGGGGCATGAAGTTATTTCTAGGAGTTGGACACATACCAAGTTTAGCTCAGTTCTGGGCATCTTTGAAATACCTATACACACTTGTTCCTACATAGTAACTTGCAACTTTGAATGAGAATGTGCTTGCTTACAGCAACGTGCTATATGGTCTGAATGCCCGAATTGGGAATCTGTGTCAGAACTTTGTTAGGAATTATGTGATCCTTACTAGCTGGAAGTAAGGGAGATGGGGCATGAAGTTATTTCTAGGAGTTGGACACATACCAAGTTTAGCTCAGTTCTGGGCATCTTTGAAATACCTATACAAACTTGTTCCTACATAGTAACTTTCATCTTTGAATGAGAATGTGCTTGCTTACAGCAACGTGCTATATGTTCTGAATGCCCGAATTGGCAATCTGTGTCAGAACTTTGTTAGGAATTATGTGATCCTTACTAGCTGGAAGTAAGGGAGATTGGGCATGAAGTTATTTCAAGGAGTTGGACACATACCAAGTTTAGCTCAGTTCTGGGCATCTTTGAAATACCTATACAAACTTGTTCCTGCATAGTAACTTGCATCTTTGAATGAGAATCTGCTTGCTTACAGCAACGTGCTATATGTTCTGAATGGCCGAATTGGCAATCTGTGTCAAAACTTTGTTAGGAATTATGTGATCCTTACTAGCTGGAAGTAAGGGAGATGGGGCATGCAGTTATTTCTAGGAGTTGGACACATACCAAGTTTAGCTCAGTTCTGGGCATCTTTGAAATACCTATACAAACTTGTTCCTACATAGTAACTTGCAACTTTGAATGAGAATGTGCTTGCTTACAGCAACGTGCTATATGTTCTGAATGCCCGAATTGGGAATCTGTGTCAGAACTTTGTTAGGAATTATGTGATCCTTACTAGCTGGAAGTAAGGGAGATGGGGCATGCAGTTATTTCTAGGAGTTGGACACATACCAAGTTTAGCTCAGTTCTGGGCATCTTTGAAATACCTATACAAACTTGTTCCTACATAGTAACTTGCATCTTTGAATGAGAAAGTGCTTGCTTACAGCAACGTGCTATATGTTCTGAATGCCCGAATTGGGAATCTGTGTCAGAACTTTGTTAGGAATTATGTGATCCTTACTAGCTGGAAGTAAGGGAGATGGGGCATGAAGTTATTTCTAGGAGTTGGACACATACCAAGTTTAGCTCAGTTCTGGGCATCTTTGAAATACCTATACAAACTTGTTCCTACATAGTAACTTGCATCTTTGAATGAGAAAGTGCTTGCTTGCAGCAACGTGCTATATGTTCTGAATGCCCGATTTGGGAATCTGTGTCAAAACTTGTTAGGAATTATGTGATCCTTACTAGCTGGAAGTAAGGGAGATGGGGCATGAAGTTATTTCTAGGAGTTTGACACATACCAAGTTTAGCTCAGTTCTGGGCATCTTTGAAATACCTATACAAACTTGTTCCTACATAGTAACTTGCATCTTTGAATGAGAATGTGCTTGCTTACAGCAACGTGCTATATGTTCTGAATGCCCGAATTGGCAATCTGTGTCAAAACTTTGTTAGGAATTATGTGATCCTTACTAGCTGGAAGTAAGGGAGATGGGGCATGAAGTTATTTCTAGGAGTTGGACACATACCAAGTTTAGCTCAGTTCTGGGCATCTTTGAAATACCTATACAAACTTGTTCCTACATAGTAACTTGCAACTTTGAATGAGAATGTGCTTGCTTACAGCAACGTGCTATATGTTCTGAATGCCCGAATTGGGAATCTGTGTCAGAACTTTGTTAGGAATTATGTGATCCTTACTAGCTGGAAGTAAGGGAGATGGGGCATGAAGTTATTTCTAGGAGTTGGACACATACCAAGTTTAGCTCAGTTCTGGGCATGTTTGAAATACCTATACAAACTTGTTCCTACATAGTAACTTTCATCTTTGAATGAGAATGTGCTTGCTTGCAGCAACGTGCTATATGTTCTGAATGCCCGATTTGGGAATCTGTGTCAGAACTTTGTTAGGAATTATGTGATCCTTACTAGCTGGAAGTAAGGGAGATGGGGCATGAAGTTATTTCTAGGCGTTGGACACATACCAAGTTTAGCTCAGTTCTGGGCATCTTTGAAATACCTATACAAACTTGTTCCTACATAGTAACTTGCATCTTCGAATGAGAATGTGCTTGCTTACAGCAACGTGCTATATGTTCTGAATGCCCGAATTGGCAATCTGTGTCAAAACTTTGTTAGGAATTATGTGATCCTTACTAGCTGGAAGTAAGGGAGATGGGGCATGCAGTTATTTCTAGGAGTTGGACACATACCAAGTTTAGCTCAGATCTGGGCATCTTTGAAATACCTATACAAACTTGTTCCTACATAGTAACTTGCAACTTTGAATGAAAATGTGCTTGCTTACAGCAACGTGCTATATGTTCTGAATGCCCGAATTGGGAATCTGTGTGAAAACTTTGTTAGGAATTATGTGATCCTTACTAGCTGGAAGTAAGGGAGATGGGGCATGAAGTTATTTCTAGGAGTTGGACACATACAAAGTTTAGCTCAGTTCTGGGCATCTTTGAAATACCTATACAAACTTGTTCCTAAATAGTAACTTGCAACTCTGAATGAGAATGTGCTTGCTTACAGCAACGTGCTATATGTTCTGAATGCCCGATTTGGGAATCTGTGTCAGAACTTTGTTAGGAATTATGTGATCCTTACTAGCTGGAAGTAAGGGAGATGGGGCATGAAGTTATTTCTAGGCGTTGGACACATACCAAGTTTAGCTCAGTTCTGGGCATCTTTGAAATACCTATACAAACTTGTTCCTACATAGTAACTTGCATCTTCGAATGAGAATGTGCTTGCTTACAGCAACGTGCTATATGTTCTGAATGCCCGAATTGGCAATCTGTGTCAAAACTTGGTTAGGAATTATGTGATCCTTACTAGCTGGAAGTAAGGGAGATGGGGCATGCAGTTATTTCTAGGAGTTGGACACATACCAAGTTTAGCTCAGTTCTGGGCATCTTTGAAATACCTATACAAACTTGTTCCTACATAGTAACTTGCAACTTTGAATGAGAATGTGCTTGCTTACAGCAACGTGCTATATGTTCTGAATGCCCGAATTGGGAATCTGTGTCAGAACTTTGTTAGGAATTATGTGATCCTTACTAGCTGGAAGTAAGGGAGATGGGGCATGAAGTTATTTCTAGGAGTTGGACACATACCAAGTTTAGCTCAGTTCTGGGCATCTTTGAAATACCTATACAAACTTGTTCCTACATAGTAACTTGCATCTTTGAATGAGAATGTCCTTCTTACAGCAACGTGCTATATATTCTGAATGCCCGAATTGGCAATCTGTGTCAGAACTTTGTTAGGAATTATGTGATCCTTACTAGCTGGAAGTAAGGGAGATGGGGCATGAAGTTATTTCTAGGAGTTGGACACATACCAAGTTTAGCTCTGTTCTGGGCATCTTTGAAATACCTATACAAACTTGTTCCTACATAGTAACTTGCATCTTTGAATGAGAATCTGCTTGCTTACAGCAACGTGCTATATGTTCTGAATGCCCGAATTGGCAATCTGTGTCAAAACTTTTTTAGGAATTATGTGATCCTTACTAGCTGGAAATAAGGGAGATGGGGCATGAAGTTATTTCTAGGAGTTGGACACATACCAAGTTTAGCTCAGTTCTGGGCATCCTTGAAATACCTATACAAACTTGTTCCTACATAGTAACTTGCATCTTTGAATGAGAATCTGCTTGCTTACAGCAACGTGCTATATGTTCTGAATGCCCGAATTGGGAATCTGTGTCAAAACTTTGTTAGGAATTATGTGATCCTTACTAGCTGGAAGTAAGAGAGATGGGGCATGAAGTTATTTCTAGGAGTTGGACACATACCAAGTTTAGCTCAGTTCTGGGCATCTTTGAAATACCTATACACACTTGTTCCTACATAGTAACTTGCAACTTTGAATGAGAATGTGCTTGCTTAGAGCAACGTGATATATGTTCTGAATGCCCGAATTGGCAATCTGTGTCAAAACTTTGTTAGGAATTATGTGATCCTTACTAGCTGGAAGTAAGGGAGATGGGGCATGCAGTTATTTCTAGGAGTTGGACACATACCAAGTTTAGCTCAGTTCTGGGCATCTTTGAAATACCTATACAAACTTGTTCCTACATAGTAACTTGCAACTTTGAATGAGAATGTGCTTGCTTACAGCAACGTGCTATATGTTCTGAATGCCCGAATTGGGAATCTGTGTCAAAACTTTGTTAGGAATTATGTGATCCTTACTAGCTGGAAGTAAGGGAGATGGGGCATGAAGTTATTTCTAGGAGTTGGACACATACCAAGTTTAGCTCAGTTCTGGGCATCTTTGAAATACCTATACAAACTTGTTCCTACATAGTAACTTGCATCTTTGAATGAGAATCTGCTTGCTTACAGCAACGTGCTATATGTTGTGAATGCCCGAATTGGGAATCTGTGTCAAAACTTTGTTAGGAATTATGTGATCCTTACTAGCTGGAAGTAAGGGAGATGGGGCATGAAGTTATTTCTAGGAGTTCGACACATACCAAGTTTAGCTCTGTTCTGGGCATCTTTGAAATACCTATACACACTTGTTCCTACATAGTAACTTGCAACTTTGAATGAGAATGTGCTTGCTTACAGCAACGTGCTATATGGTCTGAATGCCCGAATTGGGAATCTGTGTCAGAACTTTGTTAGGAATTATGTGATCCTTACTAGCTGGAAGTAAGGGAGATGGGGCATGAAGTTATTTCTAGGAGTTGGACACATACCAAGTTTAGCTCAGTTCTGGGCATCTTTGAAATACCTATACAAACTTGTTCCTACATAGTAACTTGCATCTTTGAATGAGAATGTGCTTGCTTACAGCAACGTGCTATATGTTCTGAATGCCCGAATTGGCAATCTGTGTCAGAACTTTGTTAGGAATTATGTGATCCTTACTAGCTGGAAGTAAGGGAGATTGGGCATGAAGTTATTTCTAGGAGTTGGACACATACCAAGTTTAGCTCAGTTCTGGGCATCTTTGAAATACCTATACAAACTTGTTCCTGCATAGTAACTTGCATCTTTGAATGAGAATCTGCTTGCTTACAGCAACGTGCTATATGTTCTGAATGCCCGAATTGGCAATCTGTGTCAAAACTTTGTTAGGAATTATGTGATCCTTACTAGCTGGAAGTAAGGGAGATGGGGCATGCAGTTATTTCTAGGAGTTGGACACATACCAAGTTTAGCTCAGTTCTGGGCATCTTTGAAATACCTATACAAACTTGTTCCTACATAGTAACTTGCAACTTTGAATGAGAATGTGCTTGCTTACAGCAACGTGCTATATGTTCTGAATGCCCGAATTGGCAATCTGTGTCAAAACTTTGTTAGGAATTATGTGATCCTTACTAGCTGGAAGTAAGGGAGATGGGGCATGCAGTTATTTCTAGGAGTTGGACACATACCAAGTTTAGCTCAGTTCTGGGCATCTTTGAAATACCTATACAAACTTGTTCCTACATAGTAACTTGCAACTTTGAATGAGAATGTGCTTGCTTACAGCAACGTGCTATATGTTCTGAATGCCCGAATTGGCAATCTGTGTCAAAACTTTGTTAGGAATTATGTGATCCTTACTAGCTGGAAGTAAGGGAGATGGGGCATGAAGTTATTTCTAGGAGTTGGACACATACAAAGTTTAGCTCAGTTCTGGGCATCTTTGAAATACCTATACAAACTTGTTCCTACATAGTAACTTGCAACTCTGAATGAGAATGTGCTTGCTTACAGCAACGTGCTATATGTTCTGAATGCCCGAATTGGGAATCTGTGTCAGAACTTTGTTAGGAATTATGTGATCCTTACTAGCTGGAAGTAAGGGAGATGGGGCATGAAGTTATTTCTAGGAGTTGGACACATACCAAGTTTAGCTCAGTTCTGGGCATCTTTGAAATACCTATACAAACTTGTTCCTACATAGTAACTTGCATCTTTGAATGAGAATGTGCTTGCTTGCAGCAACGTGCTATATGTTCTGAATGCCCGATTTGGGAATCTGTGTCAAAACTTGTTAGGAATTATGTGATCCTTACTAGCTGGAAGTAAGGGAGATGGGGCATGAAGTTATTTCTAGGAGTTTGACACATACCAAGTTTAGCTCAGTTCTGGGCATCTTTGAAATACCTATACAAACTTGTTCCTACATAGTAACTTGCATCTTTGAATGAGAATGTGCTTGCTTACAGCAACGTGCTATATGTTCTGAATGCCCGAATTGGCAATCTGTGTCAAAACTTTGTTAGGAATTATGTGATCCTTACTAGCTGGAAGTAAGGGAGATGGGGCATGAAGTTATTTCTAGGAGTTGGACACATACCAAGTTAGCTCAGTTCTGGGCATCTTTGAAATACCTATACACACTTGTTCCTACATAGTAACTTTCATCTTTGAATGAGAATGTGCTTGCTTACAGCAACGTGCTATATGTTCTGAATGCACGAATTGGCAATCTGTGTCAAAACTTTGTTAGGAATTATGTGATCCTTACTAGCTGGAAGTAAGGGAGATGGGGCATGAAGTTATTTCTAGCAGTTGGACACATACCAAGTTTAGCTCAGTTCTGGGCATCTTTGAAATACCTATACAAACTTGTTCCTACATAGTAACTTGCATCTTTGAATGAGAATGTGCTTGCTTACAGCAACGTGCTATATGTTCTGAATGCCCGAATTGGCAATCTGTGTCAAAACTTTGTTAGGAATTATGTGATCCTTACTAGCTGGAAGTAAGGGAGATGGGGCATGAAGTTATTTCTAGGAGTTGGACACATACCAAGTTTAGCTCAGTTCTGGGCATCTTTGAAATACCTATACAAACTTGTTCCTACATAGTAACTTGCAACTTTGAATGAGAATGTGCTTGCTTACAGCAACGTGTTATATGTTCTGAATGCCCGAATTGGGAATCTGTGTCAAAACTTTGTTAGGAATTATGTGATCCTTACTAGCTGGAAGTAAGGGAGATGGGGCATGAAGTTATTTCTAGGAGTTGGACACATACCAAGTTTAGCTCAGTTCTGTGCATCTTTGAAATACCTATACAAACTTGTTCCTACATAGTAACTTGCATCTTTGAAGGAGAATCTGCTTGCTTACAGCAACGTGCTATATGTTCTGAATGCCCGAATTGGGAATCTGTGTCAAAACTTTGTTAGGAATTATGTGATCCTTACTAGCTGGAAGTAAGGGAGATGGGGCATGAAGTTATTTCTAGGAGTTGGACACATACCAAGTTTAGCTCAGTTCTGGGCATCTTTGAAATACCTATACAAACTTGTTCCTACATAGTAACTTGCATCTTTGAATGAGAATCTGCTTGCTTACAGCAACGTGGTATATGTTGTGAATGCCCGAATTGGGAATCTGTGTCAAAACTTTGTTAGGAATTATGTGATCCTTACTAGCTGGAAGTAAGGGAGATGGGGCATGAAGTTATTTCTAGGAGTTGGACACATACCAAGTTTAGCTCAGTTCTGGGCATCTTTGAAATACCTATACACACTTGTTCCTACATAGTAACTTGCAACTTTGAATGAGAATGTGCTTGCTTACAGCAACGTGCTATATGGTCTGAATGCCCGAATTGGGAATCTGTGTCAGAACTTTGTTAGGAATTATGTGATCCTTACTAGCTGGAAGTAAGGGAGATGGGGCATGAAGTTATTTCTAGGAGTTGGACACATACCAAGTTTAGCTCAGTTCTGGGCATCTTTGAAATACCTATACAAACTTGTTCCTACATAGTAACTTTCATCTTTGAATGAGAATGTGCTTGCTTACAGCAACGTGCTATATGTTCTGAATGCCCGAATTGGCAATCTGTGTCAGAACTTTGTTAGGAATTATGTGATCCTTACTAGCTGGAAGTAAGGGAGATTGGGCATGAAGTTATTTCTAGGAGTTGGACACATACCAAGTTTAGCTCAGTTCTGGGCATCTTTGAAATACCTATACAAACTTGTTCCTGCATAGTAACTTGCATCTTTGAATGAGAATCTGCTTGCTTACAGCAACGTGCTATATGTTCTGAATGCCCGAATTGGCAATCTGTGTCAAAACTTTGTTAGGAATTATGTGATCCTTACTAGCTGGAAGTAAGGGAGATGGGGCATGAAGTTATTTCTAGGAGTTGGACACATACCAAGTTTAGCTCAGTTCTGGGCATCTTTGAAATACCTATACAAACTTGTTCCTACATAGTAACTTGCAACTTTGAATGAGAATGTGCTTGCTTACAGCAACGTGCTATATGTTCTGAATGCCCGAATTGGCAATCTGTGTCAAAACTTTGTTAGGAATTATGTGATCCTTACTAGCTGGAAGTAAGGGAGATGGGGCATGAAGTTATTTCTAGGAGTTGGACACATACCAAGTTTAGCTCAGTTCTGGGCATCTTTGAAATACCTATACAAACTTGTTCCTACATAGTAACTTGCAACTTTGAATGAAAATGTGCTTGCTTACAGCAACGTGCTATATGTTCTGAATGCCCGAATTGGGAATCTGTGTGAAAACTTTGTTAGGAATTATGTGATCCTTACTAGCTGGAAGTAAGGGAGATGGGGCATGAAGTTATTTCTAGGAGTTGGACACATACCAAGTTTAGCTCAGTTCTGGGCATCTTTGAAATACCTATACAAACTTGTTCCTAAATAGTAACTTGCAACTCTGAATGAGAATGTGCTTGCTTACAGCAACGTGCTATATGTTCTGAATGCCCGATTTGGGAATCTGTGTCAGAACTTTGTTAGGAATTATGTGATCCTTACTAGCTGGAAGTAAGGGAGATGGGGCATGAAGTTATTTCTAGGCGTTGGACACATACCAAGTTTAGCTCAGTTCTGGGCATCTTTGAAATACCTATACAAACTTGTTCCTACATAGTAACTTGCATCTTCGAATGAGAATGTGCTTGCTTACAGCAACGTGCTATATGTTCTGAATGCCCGAATTGGCAATCTGTGTCAAAACTTGGTTAGGAATTATGTGATCCTTACTAGCTGGAAGTAAGGGAGATGGGGCATGCAGTTATTTCTAGGAGTTGGACACATACCAAGTTTAGCTCAGTTCTGGGCATCTTTGAAATACCTATACAAACTTGTTCCTACATAGTAACTTGCAACTTTGAATGAGAATGTGCTTGCTTACAGCAACGTGCTATATGTTCTGAATGCCCGAATTGGCAATCTGTGTCAAAACTTTGTTAGGAATTATGTGATCCTTACTAGCTGGAAGTAAGGGAGATGGGGCATGCAGTTATTTCTAGGAGTTGGACACATACCAAGTTTAGCTCAGTTCTGGGCATCTTTGAAATACCTATACAAACTTGTTCCTACATAGTAACTTGCAACTTTGAATGAAAATGTGCTTGCTTACAGCAACGTGCTATATGTTCTGAATGCCCGAATTGGGAATCTGTGTGAAAACTTTGTTAGGAATTATGTGATCCTTACTAGCTGGAAGTAAGGGAGATGGGGCATGAAGTTATTTCTAGGAGTTGGACACATACAAAGTTTAGCTCAGTTCTGGGCATCTTTGAAATACCTATACAAACTTGTTCCTAAATAGTAACTTGCAACTCTGAATGAGAATGTGCTTGCTTACAGCAACGTGCTATATGTTCTGAATGCCCGATTTGGGAATCTGTGTCAGAACTTTGTTAGGAATTATGTGATCCTTACTAGCTGGAAGTAAGGGAGATGGGGCATGAAGTTATTTCTAGGCGTTGGACACATACCAAGTTTAGCTCAGTTCTGGGCATCTTTGAAATACCTATACAAACTTGTTCCTACATAGTAACTTGCATCTTCGAATGAGAATGTGCTTGCTTACAGCAACGTGCTATATGTTCTGAATGCCCGAATTGGCAATCTGTGTCAAAACTTGGTTAGGAATTATGTGATCCTTACTAGCTGGAAGTAAGGGAGATGGGGCATGCAGTTATTTCTAGGAGTTGGACACATACCAAGTTTAGCTCAGTTCTGGGCATCTTTGAAATACCTATACAAACTTGTTCCTACATAGTAACTTGGAACTTTGAATGAGAATGTGCTTGCTTACAGCAACGTGCTATATGTTCTGAATGCCCGAATTGGGAATCTGTGTCAGAACTTTGTTAGGAATTATGTGATCCTTACTAGCTGGAAGTAAGGGAGATGGGGCATGAAGTTATTTCTAGGAGTTGGACACATACCAAGTTTAGCTCAGTTCTGGGCATCTTTGAAATACCTATACAAACTTGTTCCTACATAGTAACTTGCATCTTTGAATGAGAATGTGCTTGCTTACAGCAACGTGCTATATATTCTGAATGCCCGAATTGGCAATCTGTGTCAGAACTTTGTTAGGAATTATGTGATCCTTACTAGCTGGAAGTAAGGGAGATGGGGCATGAAGTTATTTCTAGGAGTTGGACACATACCAAGTTTAGCTCAGTTCTGGGCATCTTTGAAATACCTATACAAACTTGTTCCTGCATAGTAACTTGCATCTTTGAATGAGAATCTGCTTGCTTACAGCAACGTGCTATATGTTGTGAATGCCCGAATTGGGAATCTGTGTCAAAACTTTGTTAGGAATTATGTGATCCTTACTAGCTGGAAGTAAGGGAGATGGGGCATGAAGTTATTTCTAGGAGTTGGACACATACCAAGTTTAGCTCAGTTCTGGGCATCTTTGAAATACCTATACAAACTTGTTCCTGCATAGTAACTTGCATCTTTGAATGAGAATCTGCTTGCTTACAGCAACGTGCTATATGTTCTGAATGCCCGAATTGGCAATCTGTGTCAAAACTTTGTTAGGAATTATGTGATCCTTACTAGCTGGAAGTAAGGGAGATGGGGCATGCAGTTATTTCTAGGAGTTGGACACATACCAAGTTTAGCTCAGTTCTGGGCATCTTTGAAATACCTATACAAACTTGTTCCTACATAGTAACTTGCAACTTTGAATGAGAATGTGCTTGCTTACAGCAACGTGCTATATGTTCTGAATGCCCGAATTGGCAATCTGTGTCAAAACTTTGTTAGGAATTATGTGATCCTTACTAGCTGGAAGTAAGGGAGATGGGGCATGAAGTTATTTCTAGGAGTTGGACACATACAAAGTTTAGCTCAGTTCTGGGCATCTTTGAAATACCTATACAAACTTGTTCCTACATAGTAACTTGCAACTCTGAATGAGAATGTGCTTGCTTACAGCAACGTGCTATATGTTCTGAATGCCCGAATTGGGAATCTGTGTCAGAACTTTGTTAGGAATTATGTGATCCTTACTAGCTGGAAGTAAGGGAGATGGGGCATGAAGTTATTTCTAGGAGTTGGACACATACCAAGTTTAGCTCAGTTCTGGGCATCTTTGAAATACCTATACAAACTTGTTCCTACATAGTAACTTGCATCTTTGAATGAGAATGTGCTTGCTTGCAGCAACGTGCTATATGTTCTGAATGCCCGATTTGGGAATCTGTGTCAGAACTTTGTTAGGAATTATGTGATCCTTACTAGCTGGAAGTAAGGGAGATGGAGCATGAAGTTATTTCTAGGAGTTGGACACATACCAAGTTTAGCTCAGTTCTGGGCATCTTTGAAATACCTATACACACTTGTTCCTACATAGTAACTTTCATCTTTGAATGAGAATGTGCTTGCTTACAGCAACGTGCTATATGTTCTGAATGCCCGAATTGGCAATCTGTGTCAAAACTTTGTTAGGAATTATGTGATCCTTACTAGCTGGAAGTAAGGGAGATGGGGCATGAAGTTATTTCTAGGAGTTGGACACATACCAAGTTTAGCTCAGTTCTGGGCATCTTTGAAATACCTATACAAACTTGTTCCTACATAGTAACTTGCATCTTTGAATGAGAATGTGCTTGCTTACAGCAACGTGCTATATGTTCTGAATGCCCGAATTGGCAATCTGTGTCAAAACTTTGTTAGGAATTATGTGATCCTTACTAGCTGGAAGTAAGGGAGATGGGGCATGAAGTTATTTCTAGGAGTTGGACACATACCAAGTTTAGCTCAGTTCTGGGCATCTTTGAAATACCTATACAAACTTGTTCCTACATAGTAACTTGCAACTTTGAATGAAAATGTGCTTGCTTACAGCAACGTGCTATATGTTCTGAATGCCCGAATTGGGAATCTGTGTCAAAACTTTGTTAGGAATTATGTGATCCTTACTAGCTGGAAGTAAGGGAGATGGGGCATGAAGTTATTTCTAGGAGTTGGACACATACCAAGTTTAGCTCAGTTCTGGGCATCTTTGAAATACCTATACACACTTGTTCCTACATAGTAACTTGCAACTTTGAATGAGAATGTGCTTGCTTACAGCAACGTGCTATATGGTCTGAATGCCCGAATTGGGAATCTGTGTCAGAACTTTGTTAGGAATTATGTGATCCTTACTAGCTGGAAGTAAGGGAGATGGGGCATGAAGTTATTTCTAGGAGTTGGACACATACCAAGTTTAGCTCAGTTCTGGGCATCTTTGAAATACCTATACAAACTTGTTCCTGCATAGTAACTTGCATCTTTGAATGAGAATCTGCTTGCTTACAGCAACGTGCTATATGTTCTGAATGGCCGAATTGGCAATCTGTGTCAAAACTTTGTTAGGAATTATGTGATCCTTACTAGCTGGAAGTAAGGGAGATGGGGCATGCAGTTATTTCTAGGAGTTGGACACATACCAAGTTTAGCTCAGTTCTGGGCATCTTTGAAATACCTATACAAACTTGTTCCTACATAGTAACTTGCAACTTTGAATGAGAATGTGCTTGCTTACAGCAACGTGCTATATATTCTGAATGCCCGAATTGGGAATCTGTGTCAGAACTTTGTTAGGAATTATGTGATCCTTACTAGCTGGAAGTAAGGGAGATGGGGCATGAAGTTATTTCTAGGAGTTGGACACATACAAAGTTTAGCTCAGTTCTGGGCATCTTTGAAATACCTATACAAACTTGTTCCTACATAGTAACTTGCATCTTTGAATGAGAAAGTGCTTGCTTACAGCAACGTGCTATATGTTCTGAATGCCCGAATTGGGAATCTGTGTCAGAACTTTGTTAGGAATTATGTGATCCTTACTAGCTGGAAGTAAGGGAGATGGGGCATGAAGTTATTTCTAGGAGTTGGACACATACCAAGTTTAGCTCAGTTCTGGGCATCTTTGAAATACCTATACAAACTTGTTCCTACATAGTAACTTGCATCTTCGAATGAGAATGTGCTTGCTTACAGCAACGTGCTATATGTTCTGAATGCCCGAATTGGCAATCTGTGTCAAAACTTGGTTAGGAATTATGTGATCCTTACTAGCTGGAAGTAAGGGAGATGGGGCATGCAGTTATTTCTAGGAGTTGGACACATACCAAGTTTAGCTCAGTTCTGGGCATCTTTGAAATACCTATACAAACTTGTTCCTACATAGTAACTTGCAACTTTGAATGAGAATGTGCTTGCTTACAGCAACGTGCTATATGTTCTGAATGCCCGAATTGGGAATCTGTGTCAGAACTTTGTTAGGAATTATGTGATCCTTACTAGCTGGAAGTAAGGGAGATGGGGCATGAAGTTATTTCTAGGAGTTGGACACATACCAAGTTTAGCTCAGTTCTGGGCATCTTTGAAATACCTATACAAACTTGTTCCTACATAGTAACTTGCATCTTTGAATGAGAATGTCCTTCTTACAGCAACGTGCTATATATTCTGAATGCCCGAATTGGCAATCTGTGTCAGAACTTTGTTAGGAATTATGTGATCCTTACTAGCTGGAAGTAAGGGAGATGGGGCATGAAGTTATTTCTAGGAGTTGGACACATACCAAGTTTAGCTCTGTTCTGGGCATCTTTGAAATACCTATACAAACTTGTTCCTACATAGTAACTTGCATCTTTGAATGAGAATCTGCTTGCTTACAGCAACGTGCTATATGTTCTGAATGCCCGAATTGGCAATCTGTGTCAAAACTTTTTTAGGAATTATGTGATCCTTACTAGCTGGAAATAAGGGAGATGGGGCATGAAGTTATTTCTAGGAGTTGGACACATACCAAGTTTAGCTCAGTTCTGGGCATCCTTGAAATACCTATACAAACTTGTTCCTACATAGTAACTTGCATCTTTGAATGAGAATCTGCTTGCTTACAGCAACGTGCTATATGTTCTGAATGCCCGAATTGGGAATCTGTGTCAAAACTTTGTTAGGAATTATGTGATCCTTACTAGCTGGAAGTAAGAGAGATGGGGCATGAAGTTATTTCTAGGAGTTGGACACATACCAAGTTTAGCTCAGTTCTGGGCATCTTTGAAATACCTATACACACTTGTTCCTACATAGTAACTTGCAACTTTGAATGAGAATGTGCTTGCTTAGAGCAACGTGATATATGTTCTGAATGCCCGAATTGGCAATCTGTGTCAAAACTTTGTTAGGAATTATGTGATCCTTACTAGCTGGAAGTAAGGGAGATGGGGCATGCAGTTATTTCTAGGAGTTGGACACATACCAAGTTTAGCTCAGTTCTGGGCATCTTTGAAATACCTATACAAACTTGTTCCTACATAGTAACTTGCAACTTTGAATGAGAATGTGCTTGCTTACAGCAACGTGCTATATGTTCTGAATGCCCGAATTGGGAATCTGTGTCAAAACTTTGTTAGGAATTATGTGATCCTTACTAGCTGGAAGTAAGGGAGATGGGGCATGAAGTTATTTCTAGGAGTTGGACACATACCAAGTTTAGCTCAGTTCTGGGCATCTTTGAAATACCTATACAAACTTGTTCCTACATAGTAACTTGCATCTTTGAATGAGAATCTGCTTGCTTACAGCAACGTGCTATATGTTGTGAATGCCCGAATTGGGAATCTGTGTCAAAACTTTGTTAGGAATTATGTGATCCTTACTAGCTGGAAGTAAGGGAGATGGGGCATGAAGTTATTTCTAGGAGTTCGACACATACCAAGTTTAGCTCTGTTCTGGGCATCTTTGAAATACCTATACACACTTGTTCCTACATAGTAACTTGCAACTTTGAATGAGAATGTGCTTGCTTACAGCAACGTGCTATATGGTCTGAATGCCCGAATTGGGAATCTGTGTCAGAACTTTGTTAGGAATTATGTGATCCTTACTAGCTGGAAGTAAGGGAGATGGGGCATGAAGTTATTTCTAGGAGTTGGACACATACCAAGTTTAGCTCAGTTCTGGGCATCTTTGAAATACCTATACAAACTTGTTCCTACATAGTAACTTGCATCTTTGAATGAGAATGTGCTTGCTTACAGCAACGTGCTATATGTTCTGAATGCCCGAATTGGCAATCTGTGTCAGAACTTTGTTAGGAATTATGTGATCCTTACTAGCTGGAAGTAAGGGAGATTGGGCATGAAGTTATTTCTAGGAGTTGGACACATACCAAGTTTAGCTCAGTTCTGGGCATCTTTGAAATACCTATACAAACTTGTTCCTGCATAGTAACTTGCATCTTTGAATGAGAATCTGCTTGCTTACAGCAACGTGCTATATGTTCTGAATGCCCGAATTGGCAATCTGTGTCAAAACTTTGTTAGGAATTATGTGATCCTTACTAGCTGGAAGTAAGGGAGATGGGGCATGCAGTTATTTCTAGGAGTTGGACACATACCAAGTTTAGCTCAGTTCTGGGCATCTTTGAAATACCTATACAAACTTGTTCCTACATAGTAACTTGCAACTTTGAATGAGAATGTGCTTGCTTACAGCAACGTGCTATATGTTCTGAATGCCCGAATTGGCAATCTGTGTCAAAACTTTGTTAGGAATTATGTGATCCTTACTAGCTGGAAGTAAGGGAGATGGGGCATGCAGTTATTTCTAGGAGTTGGACACATACCAAGTTTAGCTCAGTTCTGGGCATCTTTGAAATACCTATACAAACTTGTTCCTACATAGTAACTTGCAACTTTGAATGAGAATGTGCTTGCTTACAGCAACGTGCTATATGTTCTGAATGCCCGAATTGGCAATCTGTGTCAAAACTTTGTTAGGAATTATGTGATCCTTACTAGCTGGAAGTAAGGGAGATGGGGCATGAAGTTATTTCTAGGAGTTGGACACATACAAAGTTTAGCTCAGTTCTGGGCATCTTTGAAATACCTATACAAACTTGTTCCTACATAGTAACTTGCAACTCTGAATGAGAATGTGCTTGCTTACAGCAACGTGCTATATGTTCTGAATGCCCGAATTGGGAATCTGTGTCAGAACTTTGTTAGGAATTATGTGATCCTTACTAGCTGGAAGTAAGGGAGATGGGGCATGAAGTTATTTCTAGGAGTTGGACACATACCAAGTTTAGCTCAGTTCTGGGCATCTTTGAAATACCTATACAAACTTGTTCCTACATAGTAACTTGCATCTTTGAATGAGAATGTGCTTGCTTGCAGCAACGTGCTATATGTTCTGAATGCCCGATTTGGGAATCTGTGTCAAAACTTGTTAGGAATTATGTGATCCTTACTAGCTGGAAGTAAGGGAGATGGGGCATGAAGTTATTTCTAGGAGTTTGACACATACCAAGTTTAGCTCAGTTCTGGGCATCTTTGAAATACCTATACAAACTTGTTCCTACATAGTAACTTGCATCTTTGAATGAGAATGTGCTTGCTTACAGCAACGTGCTATATGTTCTGAATGCCCGAATTGGCAATCTGTGTCAAAACTTTGTTAGGAATTATGTGATCCTTACTAGCTGGAAGTAAGGGAGATGGGGCATGAAGTTATTTCTAGGAGTTGGACACATACCAAGTTAGCTCAGTTCTGGGCATCTTTGAAATACCTATACACACTTGTTCCTACATAGTAACTTTCATCTTTGAATGAGAATGTGCTTGCTTACAGCAACGTGCTATATGTTCTGAATGCCCGAATTGGCAATCTGTGTCAAAACTTTGTTAGGAATTATGTGATCCTTACTAGCTGGAAGTAAGGGAGATGGGGCATGAAGTTATTTCTAGCAGTTGGACACATACCAAGTTTAGCTCAGTTCTGGGCATCTTTGAAATACCTATACAAACTTGTTCCTACATAGTAACTTGCATCTTTGAATGAGAATGTGCTTGCTTACAGCAACGTGCTATATGTTCTGAATGCCCGAATTGGCAATCTGTGTCAAAACTTTGTTAGGAATTATGTGATCCTTACTAGCTGGAAGTAAGGGAGATGGGGCATGAAGTTATTTCTAGGAGTTGGACACATACCAAGTTTAGCTCAGTTCTGGGCATCTTTGAAATACCTATACAAACTTGTTCCTACATAGTAACTTGCAACTTTGAATGAGAATGTGCTTGCTTACAGCAACGTGTTATATGTTCTGAATGCCCGAATTGGGAATCTGTGTCAAAACTTTGTTAGGAATTATGTGATCCTTACTAGCTGGAAGTAAGGGAGATGGGGCATGAAGTTATTTCTAGGAGTTGGACACATACCAAGTTTAGCTCAGTTCTGTGCATCTTTGAAATACCTATACAAACTTGTTCCTACATAGTAACTTGCATCTTTGAAGGAGAATCTGCTTGCTTACAGCAACGTGCTATATGTTCTGAATGCCCGAATTGGGAATCTGTGTCAAAACTTTGTTAGGAATTATGTGATCCTTACTAGCTGGAAGTAAGGGAGATGGGGCATGAAGTTATTTCTAGGAGTTGGACACATACCAAGTTTAGCTCAGTTCTGGGCATCTTTGAAATACCTATACAAACTTGTTCCTACATAGTAACTTGCATCTTTGAATGAGAATCTGCTTGCTTACAGCAACGTGGTATATGTTGTGAATGCCCGAATTGGGAATCTGTGTCAAAACTTTGTTAGGAATTATGTGATCCTTACTAGCTGGAAGTAAGGGAGATGGGGCATGAAGTTATTTCTAGGAGTTGGACACATACCAAGTTTAGCTCAGTTCTGGGCATCTTTGAAATACCTATACACACTTGTTCCTACATAGTAACTTGCAACTTTGAATGAGAATGTGCTTGCTTACAGCAACGTGCTATATGGTCTGAATGCCCGAATTGGGAATCTGTGTCAGAACTTTGTTAGGAATTATGTGATCCTTACTAGCTGGAAGTAAGGGAGATGGGGCATGAAGTTATTTCTAGGAGTTGGACACATACCAAGTTTAGCTCAGTTCTGGGCATCTTTGAAATACCTATACAAACTTGTTCCTACATAGTAACTTTCATCTTTGAATGAGAATGTGCTTGCTTACAGCAACGTGCTATATGTTCTGAATGCCCGAATTGGCAATCTGTGTCAGAACTTTGTTAGGAATTATGTGATCCTTACTAGCTGGAAGTAAGGGAGATTGGGCATGAAGTTATTTCTAGGAGTTGGACACATACCAAGTTTAGCTCAGTTCTGGGCATCTTTGAAATACCTATACAAACTTGTTCCTGCATAGTAACTTGCATCTTTGAATGAGAATCTGCTTGCTTACAGCAACGTGCTATATGTTCTGAATGCCCGAATTGGCAATCTGTGTCAAAACTTTGTTAGGAATTATGTGATCCTTACTAGCTGGAAGTAAGGGAGATGGGGCATGAAGTTATTTCTAGGAGTTGGACACATACCAAGTTTAGCTCAGTTCTGGGCATCTTTGAAATACCTATACAAACTTGTTCCTACATAGTAACTTGCAACTTTGAATGAGAATGTGCTTGCTTACAGCAACGTGCTATATGTTCTGAATGCCCGAATTGGCAATCTGTGTCAAAACTTTGTTAGGAATTATGTGATCCTTACTAGCTGGAAGTAAGGGAGATGGGGCATGAAGTTATTTCTAGGAGTTGGACACATACCAAGTTTAGCTCAGTTCTGGGCATCTTTGAAATACCTATACAAACTTGTTCCTACATAGTAACTTGCAACTTTGAATGAAAATGTGCTTGCTTACAGCAACGTGCTATATGTTCTGAATGCCCGAATTGGGAATCTGTGTGAAAACTTTGTTAGGAATTATGTGATCCTTACTAGCTGGAAGTAAGGGAGATGGGGCATGAAGTTATTTCTAGGAGTTGGACACATACCAAGTTTAGCTCAGTTCTG
The DNA here is from genome assembly GCF_020826845.1 of Diceros bicornis minor. Taxonomy (NCBI): domain Eukaryota; kingdom Metazoa; phylum Chordata; class Mammalia; order Perissodactyla; family Rhinocerotidae; genus Diceros; species Diceros bicornis. The sequence goes on along the minus strand of NW_026691088.1, from coordinate 581,940 downwards.
GGCATCTTTGAAATACCTATACAAACTTGTTCCTAAATAGTAACTTGCAACTCTGAATGAGAATGTGCTTGCTTACAGCAACGTGCTATATGTTCTGAATGCCCGATTTGGGAATCTGTGTCAGAACTTTGTTAGGAATTATGTGATCCTTACTAGCTGGAAGTAAGGGAGATGGGGCATGAAGTTATTTCTAGGCGTTGGACACATACCAAGTTTAGCTCAGTTCTGGGCATCTTTGAAATACCTATACAAACTTGTTCCTACATAGTAACTTGCATCTTCGAATGAGAATGTGCTTGCTTACAGCAACGTGCTATATGTTCTGAATGCCCGAATTGGCAATCTGTGTCAAAACTTGGTTAGGAATTATGTGATCCTTACTAGCTGGAAGTAAGGGAGATGGGGAATGCAGTTATTTCTAGGAGTTGGACACATACCAAGTTTAGCTCAGTTCTGGGCATCTTTGAAATACCTATACAAACTTGTTCCTACATAGTAACTTGCAACTTTGAATGAGAATGTGCTTGCTTACAGCAACGTGCTATATGTTCTGAATGCCCGAATTGGCAATCTGTGTCAAAACTTTGTTAGGAATTATGTGATCCTTACTAGCTGGAAGTAAGGGAGATGGGGCATGCAGTTATTTCTAGGAGTTGGACACATACCAAGTTTAGCTCAGTTCTGGGCATCTTTGAAATACCTATACAAACTTGTTCCTACATAGTAACTTGCAACTTTGAATGAAAATGTGCTTGCTTACAGCAACGTGCTATATGTTCTGAATGCCCGAATTGGGAATCTGTGTGAAAACTTTGTTAGGAATTATGTGATCCTTACTAGCTGGAAGTAAGGGAGATGGGGCATGAAGTTATTTCTAGGAGTTGGACACATACAAAGTTTAGCTCAGTTCTGGGCATCTTTGAAATACCTATACAAACTTGTTCCTAAATAGTAACTTGCAACTCTGAATGAGAATGTGCTTGCTTACAGCAACGTGCTATATGTTCTGAATGCCCGATTTGGGAATCTGTGTCAGAACTTTGTTAGGAATTATGTGATCCTTACTAGCTGGAAGTAAGGGAGATGGGGCATGAAGTTATTTCTAGGCGTTGGACACATACCAAGTTTAGCTCAGTTCTGGGCATCTTTGAAATACCTATACAAACTTGTTCCTACATAGTAACTTGCATCTTCGAATGAGAATGTGCTTGCTTACAGCAACGTGCTATATGTTCTGAATGCCCGAATTGGCAATCTGTGTCAAAACTTGGTTAGGAATTATGTGATCCTTACTAGCTGGAAGTAAGGGAGATGGGGCATGCAGTTATTTCTAGGAGTTGGACACATACCAAGTTTAGCTCAGTTCTGGGCATCTTTGAAATACCTATACAAACTTGTTCCTACATAGTAACTTGGAACTTTGAATGAGAATGTGCTTGCTTACAGCAACGTGCTATATGTTCTGAATGCCCGAATTGGGAATCTGTGTCAGAACTTTGTTAGGAATTATGTGATCCTTACTAGCTGGAAGTAAGGGAGATGGGGCATGAAGTTATTTCTAGGAGTTGGACACATACCAAGTTTAGCTCAGTTCTGGGCATCTTTGAAATACCTATACAAACTTGTTCCTACATAGTAACTTGCATCTTTGAATGAGAATGTGCTTGCTTACAGCAACGTGCTATATATTCTGAATGCCCGAATTGGCAATCTGTGTCAGAACTTTGTTAGGAATTATGTGATCCTTACTAGCTGGAAGTAAGGGAGATGGGGCATGAAGTTATTTCTAGGAGTTGGACACATACCAAGTTTAGCTCAGTTCTGGGCATCTTTGAAATACCTATACAAACTTGTTCCTACATAGTAACTTGCATCTTTGAATGAGAATCTGCTTGCTTACAGCAACTTGCTATATGTTCTGAATGCCCGAATTGGCAATCTGTGTCAAAACTTTTTTAGGAATTATGTGATCCTTACTAGCTGGAAATAAGGGAGATGGGGCATGAAGTTATTTCTAGGAGTTGGACACATACCAAGTTTAGCTCAGTTCTGGGCATCCTTGAAATACCTATACAAACTTGTTCCTACATAGTAACTTGCATCTTTGAATGAGAATCTGCTTGCTTACAGCAACGTGCTATATGTTCTGAATGCCCGAATTGGGAATCTGTGTCAAAACTTTGTTAGGAATTATGTGATCCTTACTAGCTGGAAGTAAGGGAGATGGGGCATGAAGTTATTTCTAGGAGTTGGACACATACCAAGTTTAGCTCAGTTCTGGGCATCTTTGAAATACCTATACACACTTGTTCCTACATAGTAACTTGCAACTTTGAATGAGAATGTGCTTGCTTAGAGCAACGTGCTATATGTTCTGAATGCCCGAATTGGCAATCTGTGTCAAAACTTTGTTAGGAATTATGTGATCCTTACTAGCTGGAAGTAAGGGAGATGGGGCATGCAGTTATTTCTAGGAGTTGGACACATACCAAGTTTAGCTCAGTTCTGGGCATCTTTGAAATACCTATACAAACTTGTTCCTACATAGTAACTTGCAACTTTGAATGAGAATGTGCTTGCTTACAGCAACGTGCTATATGTTCTGAATGCCCGAATTGGGAATCTGTGTCAAAACTTTGTTAGGAATTATGTGATCCTTACTAGCTGGAAGTAAGGGAGATGGGGCATGAAGTTATTTCTAGGAGTTGGACACATACAAAGTTTAGCTCAGTTCTGGGCATCTTTGAAATACCTATACAAACTTGTTCCTACATAGTAACTTGCAACTCTGAACGAGAATGTGCTTGCTTACAGCAACGTGCTATATGTTCTGAATGCCCGAATTGGGAATCTGTGTCAGAACTTTGTTAGGAATTATGTGATCCTTACTAGCTGGAAGTAAGGGAGATGGGGCATGAAGTTATTTCTAGGAGTTGGAGACATACCAAGTTTAGCTCAGTTCTGGGCATGTTTGAAATACCTATACAAACTTGTTCCTACATAGTAACTTGCATCTTTGAATGAGAATGTGCTTGCTTGCAGCAACGTGCTATATGTTCTGAATGCCCGATTTGGGAATCTGTTTCAGAACTTTGTTAGGAATTATGTGATCCTTACTAGCTGGAAGTAAGGGAGATGGGGCATGAAGTTATTTCTAGGAGTTGGACACCTACCAAGTTTAGCTCAGTTCTGGGCATCTTTGAAATACCTATACAAACTTGTTCCTACATAGTATCTTGCATCTTCGAATGAGAATGTGCTTGCTTACAGCAACGTGCTATATGTTCTGAATGCCCGAATTGGCAATCTGTGTCAAAACTTTGTTACGAATTATGTGATCCTTACTAGCTGGAAGTAAGGGAGATGGGGCATGCAGTTATTTCTAGGAGTTGGACACATACATAGTTTAGCTCAGTTCTGGGCATCTTTGAAATACCTATACAAACTTGTTCCTACATAGTAACTTGCAACTTTGAATGAGAATGTGCTTGCTTACAGCAACGTGCTATATGTTCTGAATGCCCGAATTGGGAATCTGTGTCAAAACTTTGTTAGGAATTATGTGATCCTTACTAGCTGGAAGTAAGGGAGATGGGGCATGAAGTTATTTCTAGGAGTTGGACACATACCAAGTTTAGCTCAGTTCTGGGCATCTTTGAAATACCTATACAAACTTGTTCCTACATAGTAACTTGCATCTTCGAATGAGAATGTGCTTGCTTACAGCAACGTGCTATATGTTTTGAGTGCCCGAATTGGCAATCTGTGTCAAAACTTTGTTAGGAATTATGTGATCCTTACTAGCTGGAAGTAAGGGAGATGGGGCATGAAGTTATTTCTAGGAGTTGGACACATACCAAGTTTAGCTCAGTTCTGGGCATCTTTGAAATACCTATACAAACTTGTTCCTGCATAGTAACTTGCATCTTTGAATTAGAATCTGCTTGCTTACAGCAACGTGCTATATGTTCTGTATGCCCGAATTGGGAATCTGTGTCAGAACTTTGTTAGGAATTATGTGATCCTTACTAGCTGGAAGTAAGGGAGATGGGGCATGAAGTTATTTCTAGGAGTTGGACACATACCAAGTTTAGCTCAGTTCTGGGCATCTTTGAAATACCTATACAAACTTGTTCCTACATAGTAACTTGCATCTTTGAATGAGAATGTGCTTGCTTACAGCAACGTGCTATATGTTCTGAATGCCCGAATTGGCAATCTGTGTCAGAACTTTGTTAGGAATTATGTGATCCTTACTAGCTGGAAGTAAGGGAGATGGGGCATGAAGTTATTTCTAGGAGTTGGACACATACCAAGTTTAGCTCAGTTCTGGGCATCTTTGAAATACCTATACAAACTTGTTCCTGCATAGTAACTTGCATCTTTGAATGAGAATCTGCTTGCTTACAGCAACGTGCTATATGTTGTGAATGCCCGAATTGGGAATCTGTGTCAAAACTTTGTTAGGAATTATGTGATCCTTACTAGCTGGAAGTAAGGGAGATGGGGCATGAAGTTATTTCTAGGAGTTGGACACATACCAAGTTTAGCTCAGTTCTGGGCATCTTTGAAATACCTATACAAACTTGTTCCTGCATAGTAACTTGCATCTTTGAATGAGAATCTGCTTGCTTACAGCAACGTGCTATATGTTCTGAATGCCCGAATTGGCAATCTGTGTCAAAACTTTGTTAGGAATTATGTGATCCTTACTAGCTGGAAGTAAGGGAGATGGGGCATGCAGTTATTTCTAGGAGTTGGACACATACCAAGTTTAGCTCAGTTCTGGGCATCTTTGAAATACCTATACAAACTTGTTCCTACATAGTAACTTGCAACTTTGAATGAGAATGTGCTTGCTTACAGCAACGTGCTATATGTTCTGAATGCCCGAATTGGCAATCTGTGTCAAAACTTTGTTAGGAATTATGTGATCCTTACTAGCTGGAAGTAAGGGAGATGGGGCATGAAGTTATTTCTAGGAGTTGGACACATACAAAGTTTAGCTCAGTTCTGGGCATCTTTGAAATACCTATACAAACTTGTTCCTACATAGTAACTTGCAACTCTGAATGAGAATGTGCTTGCTTACAGCAACGTGCTATATGTTCTGAATGCCCGAATTGGGAATCTGTGTCAGAACTTTGTTAGGAATTATGTGATCCTTACTAGCTGGAAGTAAGGGAGATGGGGCATGAAGTTATTTCTAGGAGTTGGACACATACCAAGTTTAGCTCAGTTCTGGGCATCTTTGAAATACCTATACAAACTTGTTCCTACATAGTAACTTGCATCTTTGAATGAGAATGTGCTTGCTTGCAGCAACGTGCTATATGTTCTGAATGCCCGATTTGGGAATCTGTGTCAGAACTTTGTTAGGAATTATGTGATCCTTACTAGCTGGAAGTAAGGGAGATGGAGCATGAAGTTATTTCTAGGAGTTGGACACATACCAAGTTTAGCTCAGTTCTGGGCATCTTTGAAATACCTATACACACTTGTTCCTACATAGTAACTTTCATCTTTGAATGAGAATGTGCTTGCTTACAGCAACGTGCTATATGTTCTGAATGCCCGAATTGGCAATCTGTGTCAAAACTTTGTTAGGAATTATGTGATCCTTACTAGCTGGAAGTAAGGGAGATGGGGCATGAAGTTATTTCTAGGAGTTGGACACATACCAAGTTTAGCTCAGTTCTGGGCATCTTTGAAATACCTATACAAACTTGTTCCTACATAGTAACTTGCATCTTTGAATGAGAATGTGCTTGCTTACAGCAACGTGCTATATGTTCTGAATGCCCGAATTGGCAATCTGTGTCAAAACTTTGTTAGGAATTATGTGATCCTTACTAGCTGGAAGTAAGGGAGATGGGGCATGAAGTTATTTCTAGGAGTTGGACACATACCAAGTTTAGCTCAGTTCTGGGCATCTTTGAAATACCTATACAAACTTGTTCCTACATAGTAACTTGCAACTTTGAATGAAAATGTGCTTGCTTACAGCAACGTGCTATATGTTCTGAATGCCCGAATTGGGAATCTGTGTCAAAACTTTGTTAGGAATTATGTGATCCTTACTAGCTGGAAGTAAGGGAGATGGGGCATGAAGTTATTTCTAGGAGTTGGACACATACCAAGTTTAGCTCAGTTCTGGGCATCTTTGAAATACCTATACACACTTGTTCCTACATAGTAACTTGCAACTTTGAATGAGAATGTGCTTGCTTACAGCAACGTGCTATATGGTCTGAATGCCCGAATTGGGAATCTGTGTCAGAACTTTGTTAGGAATTATGTGATCCTTACTAGCTGGAAGTAAGGGAGATGGGGCATGAAGTTATTTCTAGGAGTTGGACACATACCAAGTTTAGCTCAGTTCTGGGCATCTTTGAAATACCTATACAAACTTGTTCCTGCATAGTAACTTGCATCTTTGAATGAGAATCTGCTTGCTTACAGCAACGTGCTATATGTTCTGAATGGCCGAATTGGCAATCTGTGTCAAAACTTTGTTAGGAATTATGTGATCCTTACTAGCTGGAAGTAAGGGAGATGGGGCATGCAGTTATTTCTAGGAGTTGGACACATACCAAGTTTAGCTCAGTTCTGGGCATCTTTGAAATACCTATACAAACTTGTTCCTACATAGTAACTTGCAACTTTGAATGAGAATGTGCTTGCTTACAGCAACGTGCTATATGTTCTGAATGCCCGAATTGGGAATCTGTGTCAGAACTTTGTTAGGAATTATGTGATCCTTACTAGCTGGAAGTAAGGGAGATGGGGCATGAAGTTATTTCTAGGAGTTGGACACATACAAAGTTTAGCTCAGTTCTGGGCATCTTTGAAATACCTATACAAACTTGTTCCTACATAGTAACTTGCATCTTTGAATGAGAAAGTGCTTGCTTACAGCAACGTGCTATATGTTCTGAATGCCCGAATTGGGAATCTGTGTCAGAACTTTGTTAGGAATTATGTGATCCTTACTAGCTGGAAGTAAGGGAGATGGGGCATGAAGTTATTTCTAGGAGTTGGACACATACCAAGTTTAGCTCAGTTCTGGGCATCTTTGAAATACCTATACAAACTTGTTCCTACATAGTAACTTGCATCTTTGAATGAGAAAGTGCTTGCTTGCAGCAACGTGCTATATGTTCTGAATGCCCGATTTGGGTATCTGTGTCAAAACTTGTTAGGAATTATGTGATCCTTACTAGCTGGAAGTAAGGGAGATGGGGCATGAAGTTATTTCTAGGAGTTTGACACATACCAAGTTTAGCTCAGTTCTGGGCATCTTTGAAATACCTATACAAACTTGTTCCTACATAGTAACTTGCATCTTTGAATGAGAATGTGCTTGCTTACAGCAACGTGCTATATGTTCTGAATGCCCGAATTGGCAATCTGTGTCAAAACTTTGTTAGGAATTATGTGATCCTTACTAGCTGGAAGTAAGGGAGATGGGGCATGAAGTTATTTCTAGGAGTTGGACACATACCAAGTTTAGCTCAGTTCTGGGCATCTTTGAAATACCTATACAAACTTGTTCCTACATAGTAACTTGCAACTTTGAATGAGAATGTGCTTGCTTACAGCAACGTGCTATATGTTCTGAATGCCCGAATTGGGAATCTGTGTCAGAACTTTGTTAGGAATTATGTGATCCTTACTAGCTGGAAGTAAGGGAGATGGGGCATGAAGTTATTTCTAGGAGTTGGACACATACCAAGTTTAGCTCAGTTCTGGGCATGTTTGAAATACCTATACAAACTTGTTCCTACATAGTAACTTTCATCTTTGAATGAGAATGTGCTTGCTTGCAGCAACGTGCTATATGTTCTGAATGCCCGATTTGGGAATCTGTGTCAGAACTTTGTTAGGAATTATGTGATCCTTACTAGCTGGAAGTAAGGGAGATGGGGCATGAAGTTATTTCTAGGCGTTGGACACATACCAAGTTTAGCTCAGTTCTGGGCATCTTTGAAATACCTATACAAACTTGTTCCTACATAGTAACTTGCATCTTCGAATGAGAATGTGCTTGCTTACAGCAACGTGCTATATGTTCTGAATGCCCGAATTGGCAATCTGTGTCAAAACTTTGTTAGGAATTATGTGATCCTTACTAGCTGGAAGTAAGGGAGATGGGGCATGCAGTTATTTCTAGGAGTTGGACACATACCAAGTTTAGCTCAGTTCTGGGCATCTTTGAAATACCTATACAAACTTGTTCCTACATAGTAACTTGCAACTTTGAATGAAAATGTGCTTGCTTACAGCAACGTGCTATATGTTCTGAATGCCCGAATTGGGAATCTGTGTGAAAACTTTGTTAGGAATTATGTGATCCTTACTAGCTGGAAGTAAGGGAGATGGGGCATGAAGTTATTTCTAGGAGTTGGACACATACAAAGTTTAGCTCAGTTCTGGGCATCTTTGAAATACCTATACAAACTTGTTCCTAAATAGTAACTTGCAACTCTGAATGAGAATGTGCTTGCTTACAGCAACGTGCTATATGTTCTGAATGCCCGATTTGGGAATCTGTGTCAGAACTTTGTTAGGAATTATGTGATCCTTACTAGCTGGAAGTAAGGGAGATGGGGCATGAAGTTATTTCTAGGCGTTGGACACATACCAAGTTTAGCTCAGTTCTGGGCATCTTTGAAATACCTATACAAACTTGTTCCTACATAGTAACTTGCATCTTCGAATGAGAATGTGCTTGCTTACAGCAACGTGCTATATGTTCTGAATGCCCGAATTGGCAATCTGTGTCAAAACTTGGTTAGGAATTATGTGATCCTTACTAGCTGGAAGTAAGGGAGATGGGGCATGCAGTTATTTCTAGGAGTTGGACACATACCAAGTTTAGCTCAGTTCTGGGCATCTTTGAAATACCTATACAAACTTGTTCCTACATAGTAACTTGCAACTTTGAATGAGAATGTGCTTGCTTACAGCAACGTGCTATATGTTCTGAATGCCCGAATTGGGAATCCGTGTCAGAACTTTGTTAGGAATTATGTGATCCTTACTAGCTGGAAGTAAGGGAGATGGGGCATGAAGTTATTTCTAGGAGTTGGACACATACCAAGTTTAGCTCAGTTCTGGGCATCTTTGAAATACCTATACAAACTTGTTCCTACATAGTAACTTGCATCTTTGAATGAGAATGTCCTTCTTACAGCAACGTGCTATATATTCTGAATGCCCGAATTGGCAATCTGTGTCAGAACTTTGTTAGGAATTATGTGATCCTTACTAGCTGGAAGTAAGGGAGATGGGGCATGAAGTTATTTCTAGGAGTTGGACACATACCAAGTTTAGCTCTGTTCTGGGCATCTTTGAAATACCTATACAAACTTGTTCCTACATTGTAACTTGCATCTTTGAATGAGAATCTGCTTGCTTACAGCAACGTGCTATATGTTCTGAATGCCCGAATTGGCAATCTGTGTCAAAACTTTTTTAGGAATTATGTGATCCTTACTAGCTGGAAATAAGGGAGATGGGGCATGAAGTTATTTCTAGGAGTTGGACACATACCAAGTTTAGCTCAGTTCTGGGCATCCTTGAAATACCTATACAAACTTGTTCCTACATAGTAACTTGCATCTTTGAATGAGAATCTGCTTGCTTACAGCAACGTGCTATATGTTCTGAATGCCCGAATTGGGAATCTGTGTCAAAACTTTGTTAGGAATTATGTGATCCTTACTAGCTGGAAGTAAGAGAGATGGGGCATGAAGTTATTTCTAGGAGTTGGACACATACCAAGTTTAGCTCAGTTCTGGGCATCTTTGAAATACCTATACACACTTGTTCCTACATAGTAACTTGCAACTTTGAATGAGAATGTGCTTGCTTAGAGCAACGTGATATATGTTCTGAATTCCCGAATTGGCAATCTGTGTCAAAACTTTGTTAGGAATTATGTGATCCTTACTAGCTGGAAGTAAGGGAGATGGGGCATGCAGTTATTTCTAGGAGTTGGACACATACCAAGTTTAGCTCAGTTCTGGGCATCTTTGAAATACCTATACAAACTTGTTCCTACATAGTAACTTGCAACTTTGAATGAGAATGTGCTTGCTTACAGCAACGTGCTATATGTTCTGAATGCCCGAATTGGGAATCTGTGTCAGAACTTTGTTAGGAATTATGTGATCCTTACTAGCTGGAAGTAAGGGAGATGGGGCATGAAGTTATTTCTAGGAGTTGGACACATACCAAGTTCAGCTCAGTTCTGGGCATCTTTGAAATACCTATACAAACTTGTTCCTACATAGTAACTTGCATCTTTGAATGAGAATCTGCTTGCTTACAGCAACGTGCTATATGTTGTGAATGCCCGAATTGGGAATCTGTGTCAAAACTTTGTTAGGAATTATGTGATCCTTACTAGCTGGAAGTAAGGGAGATGGGGCATGAAGTTATTTCTAGGAGTTGGACACATACCAAGTTTAGCTCAGTTCTGGGCATCTTTGAAATACCTATACACACTTGTTCCCACATAGTAACTTGCAACTTTGAATGAGAATGTGCTTGCTTACAGCAACGTGCTATATGGTCTGAATGCCCGAATTGGGAATCTGTGTCAGAACTTTGTTAGGAATTATGTGATCCTTACTAGCTGGAAGTAAGGGAGATGGGGCATGAAGTTATTTCTAGGAGTTGGACACATACCAAGTTTAGCTCAGTTCTGGGCATCTTTGAAATACCTATACAAACTTGTTCCTACATAGTAACTTGCATCTTTGAATGAGAATGTGCTTGCTTACAGCAACGTGCTATATGTTCTGAATGCCCGAATTGGCAATCTGTGTCAGAACTTTGTTAGGAATTATGTGATCCTTACTAGCTGGAAGTAAGGGAGATTGGGCATGAAGTTATTTCTAGGAGTTGGACACATACCAAGTTTAGCTCAGTTCTGGGCATCTTTGAAATACCTATACAAACTTGTTCCTGCATAGTAACTTGCATCTTTGAATGAGAATCTGCTTGCTTACAGCAACGTGCTATATGTTCTGAATGCCCGAATTGGCAATCTGTGTCAAAACTTTGTTAGGAATTATGTGATCCTTACTAGCTGGAAGTAAGGGAGATGGGGCATGCAGTTATTTCTAGGAGTTGGACACATACCAAGTTTAGCTCAGTTCTGGGCATCTTTGAAATACCTATACAAACTTGTTCCTACATAGTAACTTGCAACTTTGAATGAGAATGTGCTTGCTTACAGCAACGTGCTATATGTTCTGAATGCCCGAATTGGCAATCTGTGTCAGAACTTTGTTAGGAATTATGTGATCCTTACTAGCTGGAAGTAAGGGAGATGGGGCATGAAGTTATTTCTAGGAGTTGGACACATACAAAGTTTAGCTCAGTTCTGGGCATCTTTGAAATACCTATACAAACTTGTTCCTACATAGTAACTTGCATCTTTGAATGAGAAAGTGCTTGCTTACAGCAACGTGCTATATGTTCTGAATGCCCGAATTGGGAATCTGTGTCAGAACTTTGTTAGGAATTATGTGATCCTTACTAGCTGGAAGTAAGGGAGATGGGGCATGAAGTTATTTCTAGGAGTTGGACACATACCAAGTTTAGCTCAGTTCTGGGCATCTTTGAAATACCTATACAAACTTGTTCCTACATAGTAACTTGCATCTTTGAATGAGAAAGTGCTTGCTTGCAGCAACGTGCTATATGTTCTGAATGCCCGATTTGGGTATCTGTGTCAAAACTTGTTAGGAATTATGTGATCCTTACTAGCTGGAAGTAAGGGAGATGGGGCATGAAGTTATTTCTAGGAGTTTGACACATACCAAGTTTAGCTCAGTTCTGGGCATCTTTGAAATACCTATACAAACTTGTTCCTACATAGTAACTTGCATCTTTGAATGAGAATGTGCTTGCTTACAGCAACGTGCTATATGTTCTGAATGCCCGAATTGGCAATCTGTGTCAAAACTTTGTTAGGAATTATGTGATCCTTACTAGCTGGAAGTAAGGGAGATGGGGCATGAAGTTATTTCTAGGAGTTGGACACATACCAAGTTTAGCTCAGTTCTGGGCATCTTTGAAATACCTATACAAACTTGTTCCTACATAGTAACTTGCAACTTTGAATGAGAATGTGCTTGCTTACAGCAACGTGCTATATGTTCTGAATGCCCGAATTGGGAATCTGTGTCAGAACTTTGTTAGGAATTATGTGATCCTTACTAGCTGGAAGTAAGGGAGATGGGGCATGAAGTTATTTCTAGGAGTTGGACACATACCAAGTTTAGCTCAGTTCTGGGCATGTTTGAAATACCTATACAAACTTGTTCCTACATAGTAACTTTCATCTTTGAATGAGAATGTGCTTGCTTGCAGCAACGTGCTATATGTTCTGAATGCCCGATTTGGGAATCTGTGTCAGAACTTTGTTAGGAATTATGTGATCCTTACTAGCTGGAAGTAAGGGAGATGGGGCATGAAGTTATTTCTAGGCGTTGGACACATACCAAGTTTAGCTCAGTTCTGGGCATCTTTGAAATACCTATACAAACTTGTTCCTACATAGTAACTTGCAACTTTGAATGAAAATGTGCTTGCTTACAGCAACGTGCTATATGTTCTGAATGCCCGAATTGGGAATCTGTGTGAAAACTTTGTTAGGAATTATGTGATCCTTACTAGCTGGAAGTAAGGGAGATGGGGCATGAAGTTATTTCTAGGAGTTGGACACATACAAAGTTTAGCTCAGTTCTGGGCATCTTTGAAATACCTATACAAACTTGTTCCTAAATAGTAACTTGCAACTCTGAATGAGAATGTGCTTGCTTACAGCAACGTGCTATATGTTCTGAATGCCCGATTTGGGAATCTGTGTCAGAACTTTGTTAGGAATTATGTGATCCTTACTAGCTGGAAGTAAGGGAGATGGGGCATGAAGTTATTTCTAGGCGTTGGACACATACCAAGTTTAGCTCAGTTCTGGGCATCTTTGAAATACCTATACAAACTTGTTCCTACATAGTAACTTGCATCTTCGAATGAGAATGTGCTTGCTTACAGCAACGTGCTATATGTTCTGAATGCCCGAATTGGCAATCTGTGTCAAAACTTGGTTAGGAATTATGTGATCCTTACTAGCTGGAAGTAAGGGAGATGGGGCATGCAGTTATTTCTAGGAGTTGGACACATACCAAGTTTAGCTCAGTTCTGGGCATCTTTGAAATACCTATACAAACTTGTTCCTACATAGTAACTTGCAACTTTGAATGAGAATGTGCTTGCTTACAGCAACGTGCTATATGTTCTGAATGCCCGAATTGGGAATCCGTGTCAGAACTTTGTTAGGAATTATGTGATCCTTACTAGCTGGAAGTAAGGGAGATGGGGCATGAAGTTATTTCTAGGAGTTGGACACATACCAAGTTTAGCTCAGTTCTGGGCATCTTTGAAATACCTATACAAACTTGTTCCTACATAGTAACTTGCATCTTTGAATGAGAATGTCCTTCTTACAGCAACGTGCTATATATTCTGAATGCCCGAATTGGCAATCTGTGTCAGAACTTTGTTAGGAATTATGTGATCCTTACTAGCTGGAAGTAAGGGAGATGGGGCATGAAGTTATTTCTAGGAGTTGGACACATACCAAATTTAGCTCTGTTCTGGGCATCTTTGAAATACCTATACAAACTTGTTCCTACATTGTAACTTGCATCTTTGAATGAGAATCTGCTTGCTTACAGCAACGTGCTATATGTTCTGAATGCCCGAATTGGCAATCTGTGTCAAAACTTTTTTAGGAATTATGTGATCCTTACTAGCTGGAAATAAGGGAGATGGGGCATGAAGTTATTTCTAGGAGTTGGACACATACCAAGTTTAGCTCAGTTCTGGGCATCCTTGAAATACCTATACAAACTTGTTCCTACATAGTAACTTGCATCTTTGAATGAGAATCTGCTTGCTTACAGCAACGTGCTATATGTTCTGAATGCCCGAATTGGGAATCTGTGTCAAAACTTTGTTAGGAATTATGTGATCCTTACTAGCTGGAAGTAAGAGAGATGGGGCATGAAGTTATTTCTAGGAGTTGGACACATACCAAGTTTAGCTCAGTTCTGGGCATCTTTGAAATACCTATACACACTTGTTCCTACATAGTAACTTGCAACTTTGAATGAGAATGTGCTTGCTTAGAGCAACGTGATATATGTTCTGAATTCCCGAATTGGCAATCTGTGTCAAAACTTTGTTAGGAATTATGTGATCCTTACTAGCTGGAAGTAAGGGAGATGGGGCATGCAGTTATTTCTAGGAGTTGGACACATACCAAGTTTAGCTCAGTTCTGGGCATCTTTGAAATACCTATACAAACTTGTTCCTACATAGTAACTTGCAACTTTGAATGAGAATGTGCTTGCTTACAGCAACGTGCTATATGTTCTGAATGCCCGAATTGGGAATCTGTGTCAAAACTTTGTTAGGAATTATGTGATCCTTACTAGCTGGAAGTAAGGGAGATGGGGCATGAAGTTATTTCTAGGAGTTGGACACATACCAAGTTTAGCTCAGTTCTGGGCATCTTTGAAATACCTATACAAACTTGTTCCTACATAGTAACTTGCATCTTTGAATGAGAATCTGCTTGCTTACAGCAACGTGCTATATGTTGTGAATGCCCGAATTGGGAATCTGTGTCAAAACTTTGTTAGGAATTATGTGATCCTTACTAGCTGGAAGTAAGGGAGATGGGGCATGAAGTTATTTCTAGGAGTTGGACACATACCAAGTTTAGCTCAGTTCTGGGCATCTTTGAAATACCTATACACACTTGTTCCTACATAGTAACTTGCAACTTTGAATGAGAATGTGCTTGCTTACAGCAACGTGCTATATGGTCTGAATGCCCGAATTGGGAATCTGTGTCAGAACTTTGTTAGGAATTATGTGATCCTTACTAGCTGGAAGTAAGGGAGATGGGGCATGAAGTTATTTCTAGGAGTTGGACACATACCAAGTTTAGCTCAGTTCTGGGCATCTTTGAAATACCTATACAAACTTGTTCCTACATAGTAACTTGCATCTTTGAATGAGAATGTGCTTGCTTACAGCAACGTGATATATGTTCTGAATGCCCGAATTGGCAATCTGTGTCAGAACTTTGTTAGGAATTATGTGATCCTTACTAGCTGGAAGTAAGGGAGATGGGGCATGAAGTTATTTCTAGGAGTTGGACACATACCAAGTTTAGCTCAGTTCTGGGCATCTTTGAAATACCTATACAAACTTGTTCCTGCATAGTAACTTGCATCTTTGAATGAGAATCTGCTTGCTTACAGCAACGTGCTATATGTTGTGAATGCCCGAATTGGGAATCTGTGTCAAAACTTTGTTAGGAATTATGTGATCCTTACTAGCTGGAAGTAAGGGAGATGGGGCATGAAGTTATTTCTAGGAGTTGGACACATACCAAGTTTAGCTCAGTTCTGGGCATCTTTGAAATACCTATACAAACTAGTTCCTGCATAGTAACTTGCATCTTTGAATGAGAATCTGCTTGCTTACAGCAACGTGCTATATGTTCTGAATGCCCGAATTGGCAATCTGTGTCAAAACTTTGTTAGGAATTATGTGATCCTTACTAGCTGGAAGTAAGGGAGATGGGGCATGCAGTTATTTCTAGGAGTTGGACACATACCAAGTTTAGCTCAGTTCTGGGCATCTTTGAAATACCTATACAAACTTGTTCCTACATAGTAACTTGCAACTTTGAATGAGAATGTGCTTGCTTACAGCAACGTGCTATATGTTCTGAATGCCCGAATTGGCAATCTGTGTCAGAACTTTGTTAGGAATTATGTGATCCTTACTAGCTGGAAGTAAGGGAGATGGGGCATGAAGTTATTTCTAGGAGTTGGACACATACAAAGTTTAGCTCAGTTCTGGGCATCTTTGAAATACCTATACAAACTTGTTCCTACATAGTAACTTGCATCTTTGAATGAGAAAGTGCTTGCTTACAGCAACGTGCTATATGTTCTGAATGCCCGAATTGGGAATCTGTGTCAGAACTTTGTTAGGAATTATGTGATCCTTACTAGCTGGAAGTAAGGGAGATGGGGCATGAAGTTATTTCTAGGAGTTGGACACATACCAAGTTTAGCTCAGTTCTGGGCATCTTTGAAATACCTATACAAACTTGTTCCTACATAGTAACTTGCATCTTTGAATGAGAAAGTGCTTGCTTGCAGCAACGTGCTATATGTTCTGAATGCCCGATTTGGGTATCTGTGTCAAAACTTGTTAGGAATTATGTGATCCTTACTAGCTGGAAGTAAGGGAGATGGGGCATGAAGTTATTTCTAGGAGTTTGACACATACCAAGTTTAGCTCAGTTCTGGGCATCTTTGAAATACCTATACAAACTTGTTCCTACATAGTAACTTGCATCTTTGAATGAGAATGTGCTTGCTTACAGCAACGTGCTATATGTTCTGAATGCCCGAATTGGCAATCTGTGTCAAAACTTTGTTAGGAATTATGTGATCCTTACTAGCTGGAAGTAAGGGAGATGGGGCATGAAGTTATTTCTAGGAGTTGGACACATACCAAGTTTAGCTCAGTTCTGGGCATCTTTGAAATACCTATACAAACTTGTTCCTACATAGTAACTTGCAACTTTGAATGAGAATGTGCTTGCTTACAGCAACGTGCTATATGTTCTGAATGCCCGAATTGGGAATCTGTGTCAGAACTTTGTTAGGAATTATGTGATCCTTACTAGCTGGAAGTAAGGGAGATGGGGCATGAAGTTATTTCTAGGAGTTGGACACATACCAAGTTTAGCTCAGTTCTGGGCATGTTTGAAATACCTATACAAACTTGTTCCTACATAGTAACTTTCATCTTTGAATGAGAATGTGCTTGCTTGCAGCAACGTGCTATATGTTCTGAATGCCCGATTTGGGAATCTGTGTCAGAACTTTGTTAGGAATTATGTGATCCTTACTAGCTGGAAGTAAGGGAGATGGGGCATGAAGTTATTTCTAGGCGTTGGACACATACCAAGTTTAGCTCAGTTCTGGGCATCTTTGAAATACCTATACAAACTTGTTCCTACATAGTAACTTGCAACTTTGAATGAAAATGTGCTTGCTTACAGCAACGTGCTATATGTTCTGAATGCCCGAATTGGGAATCTGTGTGAAAACTTTGTTAGGAATTATGTGATCCTTACTAGCTGGAAGTAAGGGAGATGGGGCATGAAGTTATTTCTAGGAGTTGGACACATACAAAGTTTAGCTCAGTTCTGGGCATCTTTGAAATACCTATACAAACTTGTTCCTAAATAGTAACTTGCAACTCTGAATGAGAATGTGCTTGCTTACAGCAACGTGCTATATGTTCTGAATGCCCGATTTGGGAATCTGTGTCAGAACTTTGTTAGGAATTATGTGATCCTTACTAGCTGGAAGTAAGGGAGATGGGGCATGAAGTTATTTCTAGGCGTTGGACACATACCAAGTTTAGCTCAGTTCTGGGCATCTTTGAAATACCTATACAAACTTGTTCCTACATAGTAACTTGCATCTTCGAATGAGAATGTGCTTGCTTACAGCAACGTGCTATATGTTCTGAATGCCCGAATTGGCAATCTGTGTCAAAACTTGGTTAGGAATTATGTGATCCTTACTAGCTGGAAGTAAGGGAGATGGGGCATGCAGTTATTTCTAGGAGTTGGACACATACCAAGTTTAGCTCAGTTCTGGGCATCTTTGAAATACCTATACAAACTTGTTCCTACATAGTAACTTGCAACTTTGAATGAGAATGTGCTTGCTTACAGCAACGTGCTATATGTTCTGAATGCCCGAATTGGGAATCCGTGTCAGAACTTTGTTAGGAATTATGTGATCCTTACTAGCTGGAAGTAAGGGAGATGGGGCATGAAGTTATTTCTAGGAGTTGGACACATACCAAGTTTAGCTCAGTTCTGGGCATCTTTGAAATACCTATACAAACTTGTTCCTACATAGTAACTTGCATCTTTGAATGAGAATGTCCTTCTTACAGCAACGTGCTATATATTCTGAATGCCCGAATTGGCAATCTGTGTCAGAACTTTGTTAGGAATTATGTGATCCTTACTAGCTGGAAGTAAGGGAGATGGGGCATGAAGTTATTTCTAGGAGTTGGACACATACCAAATTTAGCTCTGTTCTGGGCATCTTTGAAATACCTATACAAACTTGTTCCTACATTGTAACTTGCATCTTTGAATGAGAATCTGCTTGCTTACAGCAACGTGCTATATGTTCTGAATGCCCGAATTGGCAATCTGTGTCAAAACTTTTTTAGGAATTATGTGATCCTTACTAGCTGGAAATAAGGGAGATGGGGCATGAAGTTATTTCTAGGAGTTGGACACATACCAAGTTTAGCTCAGTTCTGGGCATCCTTGAAATACCTATACAAACTTGTTCCTACATAGTAACTTGCATCTTTGAATGAGAATCTGCTTGCTTACAGCAACGTGCTATATGTTCTGAATGCCCGAATTGGGAATCTGTGTCAAAACTTTGTTAGGAATTATGTGATCCTTACTAGCTGGAAGTAAGAGAGATGGGGCATGAAGTTATTTCTAGGAGTTGGACACATACCAAGTTTAGCTCAGTTCTGGGCATCTTTGAAATACCTATACACACTTGTTCCTACATAGTAACTTGCAACTTTGAATGAGAATGTGCTTGCTTAGAGCAACGTGATATATGTTCTGAATTCCCGAATTGGCAATCTGTGTCAAAACTTTGTTAGGAATTATGTGATCCTTACTAGCTGGAAGTAAGGGAGATGGGGCATGCAGTTATTTCTAGGAGTTGGACACATACCAAGTTTAGCTCAGTTCTGGGCATCTTTGAAATACCTATACAAACTTGTTCCTACATAGTAACTTGCAACTTTGAATGAGAATGTGCTTGCTTACAGCAACGTGCTATATGTTCTGAATGCCCGAATTGGGAATCTGTGTCAAAACTTTGTTAGGAATTATGTGATCCTTACTAGCTGGAAGTAAGGGAGATGGGGCATGAAGTTATTTCTAGGAGTTGGACACATACCAAGTTTAGCTCAGTTCTGGGCATCTTTGAAATACCTATACAAACTTGTTCCTACATAGTAACTTGCATCTTTGAATGAGAATCTGCTTGCTTACAGCAACGTGCTATATGTTGTGAATGCCCGAATTGGGAATCTGTGTCAAAACTTTGTTAGGAATTATGTGATCCTTACTAGCTGGAAGTAAGGGAGATGGGGCATGAAGTTATTTCTAGGAGTTGGACACATACCAAGTTTAGCTCAGTTCTGGGCATCTTTGAAATACCTATACACACTTGTTCCTACATAGTAACTTGCAACTTTGAATGAGAATGTGCTTGCTTACAGCAACGTGCTATATGGTCTGAATGCCCGAATTGGGAATCTGTGTCAGAACTTTGTTAGGAATTATGTGATCCTTACTAGCTGGAAGTAAGGGAGATGGGGCATGAAGTTATTTCTAGGAGTTGGACACATACCAAGTTTAGCTCAGTTCTGGGCATCTTTGAAATACCTATACAAACTTGTTCCTACATAGTAACTTGCATCTTTGAATGAGAATGTGCTTGCTTACAGCAACGTGATATATGTTCTGAATGCCCGAATTGGCAATCTGTGTCAGAACTTTGTTAGGAATTATGTGATCCTTACTAGCTGGAAGTAAGGGAGATTGGGCATGAAGTTATTTCTAGGAGTTGGACACATACCAAGTTTAGCTCAGTTCTGGGCATCTTTGAAATACCTATACAAACTTGTTCCTGCATAGTAACTTGCATCTTTGAATGAGAATCTGCTTGCTTACAGCAACGTGCTATATGTTCTGAATGGCCGAATTGGCAATCTGTGTCAAAACTTTGTTAGGAATTATGTGATCCTTACTAGCTGGAAGTAAGGGAGATGGGGCATGCAGTTATTTCTAGGAGTTGGACACATACCAAGTTTAGCTCAGTTCTGGGCATCTTTGAAATACCTATACAAACTTGTTCCTACATAGTAACTTGCAACTTTGAATGAGAATGTGCTTGCTTACAGCAACGTGCTATATGTTCTGAATGCCCGAATTGGCAATCTGTGTCAGAACTTTGTTAGGAATTATGTGATCCTTACTAGCTGGAAGTAAGGGAGATGGGGCATGAAGTTATTTCTAGGAGTTGGACACATACAAAGTTTAGCTCAGTTCTGGGCATCTTTGAAATACCTATACAAACTTGTTCCTACATAGTAACTTGCATCTTTGAATGAGAAAGTGCTTGCTTACAGCAACGTGCTATATGTTCTGAATGCCCGAATTGGGAATCTGTGTCAGAACTTTGTTAGGAATTATGTGATCCTTACTAGCTGGAAGTAAGGGAGATGGGGCATGAAGTTATTTCTAGGAGTTGGACACATACCAAGTTTAGCTCAGTTCTGGGCATCTTTGAAATACCTATACAAACTTGTTCCTACATAGTAACTTGCATCTTTGAATGAGAAAGTGCTTGCTTGCAGCAACGTGCTATATGTTCTGAATGCCCGATTTGGGTATCTGTGTCAAAACTTGTTAGGAATTATGTGATCCTTACTAGCTGGAAGTAAGGGAGATGGGGCATGAAGTTATTTCTAGGAGTTTGACACATACCAAGTTTAGCTCAGTTCTGGGCATCTTTGAAATACCTATACAAACTTGTTCCTACATAGTAACTTGCATCTTTGAATGAGAATGTGCTTGCTTACAGCAACGTGCTATATGTTCTGAATGCCCGAATTGGCAATCTGTGTCAAAACTTTGTTAGGAATTATGTGATCCTTACTAGCTGGAAGTAAGGGAGATGGGGCATGAAGTTATTTCTAGGAGTTGGACACATACCAAGTTTAGCTCAGTTCTGGGCATCTTTGAAATACCTATACAAACTTGTTCCTACATAGTAACTTGCAACTTTGAATGAGAATGTGCTTGCTTACAGCAACGTGCTATATGTTCTGAATGCCCGAATTGGGAATCTGTGTCAGAACTTTGTTAGGAATTATGTGATCCTTACTAGCTGGAAGTAAGGGAGATGGGGCATGAAGTTATTTCTAGGAGTTGGACACATACCAAGTTTAGCTCAGTTCTGGGCATGTTTGAAATACCTATACAAACTTGTTCCTACATAGTAACTTTCATCTTTGAATGAGAATGTGCTTGCTTGCAGCAACGTGCTATATGTTCTGAATGCCCGATTTGGGAATCTGTGTCAGAACTTTGTTAGGAATTATGTGATCCTTACTAGCTGGAAGTAAGGGAGATGGGGCATGAAGTTATTTCTAGGCGTTGGACACATACCAAGTTTAGCTCAGTTCTGGGCATCTTTGAAATACCTATACAAACTTGTTCCTACATAGTAACTTGCAACTTTGAATGAAAATGTGCTTGCTTACAGCAACGTGCTATATGTTCTGAATGCCCGAATTGGGAATCTGTGTGAAAACTTTGTTAGGAATTATGTGATCCTTACTAGCTGGAAGTAAGGGAGATGGGGCATGAAGTTATTTCTAGGAGTTGGACACATACAAAGTTTAGCTCAGTTCTGGGCATCTTTGAAATACCTATACAAACTTGTTCCTAAATAGTAACTTGCAACTCTGAATGAGAATGTGCTTGCTTACAGCAACGTGCTATATGTTCTGAATGCCCGATTTGGGAATCTGTGTCAGAACTTTGTTAGGAATTATGTGATCCTTACTAGCTGGAAGTAAGGGAGATGGGGCATGAAGTTATTTCTAGGCGTTGGACACATACCAAGTTTAGCTCAGTTCTGGGCATCTTTGAAATACCTATACAAACTTGTTCCTACATAGTAACTTGCATCTTCGAATGAGAATGTGCTTGCTTACAGCAACGTGCTATATGTTCTGAATGCCCGAATTGGCAATCTGTGTCAAAACTTGGTTAGGAATTATGTGATCCTTACTAGCTGGAAGTAAGGGAGATGGGGCATGCAGTTATTTCTAGGAGTTGGACACATACCAAGTTTAGCTCAGTTCTGGGCATCTTTGAAATACCTATACAAACTTGTTCCTACATAGTAACTTGCAACTTTGAATGAGAATGTGCTTGCTTACAGCAACGTGCTATATGTTCTGAATGCCCGAATTGGGAATCCGTGTCAGAACTTTGTTAGGAATTATGTGATCCTTACTAGCTGGAAGTAAGGGAGATGGGGCATGAAGTTATTTCTAGGAGTTGGACACATACCAAGTTTAGCTCAGTTCTGGGCATCTTTGAAATACCTATACAAACTTGTTCCTGCATAGTAACTTGCATCTTTGAATGAGAATCTGCTTGCTTACAGCAACGTGCTATATGTTCTGAATGCCCGAATTGGCAATCTGTGTCAAAACTTTGTTAGGAATTATGTGATCCTTACTAGCTGGAAGTAAGGGAGATGGGGCATGCAGTTATTTCTAGGAGTTGGACACATACCAAGTTTAGCTCAGTTCTGGGCATCTTTGAAATACCTATACAAACTTGTTCCTACATAGTAACTTGCAACTTTGAATGAGAATGTGCTTGCTTACAGCAACGTGCTATATGTTCTGAATGCCCGAATTGGCAATCTGTGTCAGAACTTTGTTAGGAATTATGTGATCCTTACTAGCTGGAAGTAAGGGAGATGGGGCATGAAGTTATTTCTAGGAGTTGGACACATACAAAGTTTAGCTCAGTTCTGGGCATCTTTGAAATACCTATACAAACTTGTTCCTACATAGTAACTTGCATCTTTGAATGAGAAAGTGCTTGCTTACAGCAACGTGCTATATGTTCTGAATGCCCGAATTGGGAATCTGTGTCAGAACTTTGTTAGGAATTATGTGATCCTTACTAGCTGGAAGTAAGGGAGATGGGGCATGAAGTTATTTCTAGGAGTTGGACAAATACCAAGTTTAGCTCAGTTCTGGGCATCTTTGAAATACCTATACAAACTTGTTCCTACATAGTAACTTGCATCTTTGAATGAGAAAGTGCTTGCTTGCAGCAACGTGCTATATGTTCTGAATGCCCGATTTGGGTATCTGTGTCAAAACTTGTTAGGAATTATGTGATCCTTACTAGCTGGAAGTAAGGGAGATGGGGCATGAAGTTATTTCTAGGAGTTGGACACATACCAAGTTTAGCTCAGTTCTGGGCATCTTTGAAATACCTATACAAACTTGTTCCTACATAGTAACTTGCATCTTTGAATGAGAATGTGCTTGCTTACAGCAACGTGCTATATGTTCTGAATGCCCGAATTGGCAATCTGTGTCAAAACTTTGTTAGGAATTATGTGATCCTTACTAGCTGGAAGTAAGGGAGATGGGGCATGAAGTTATTTCTAGGAGTTGGACACATACCAAGTTTAGCTCAGTTCTGGGCATCTTTGAAATACCTATACAAACTTGTTCCTACATAGTAACTTGCAACTTTGAATGAGAATGTGCTTGCTTACAGCAACGTGCTATATGTTCTGAATGCCCGAATTGGGAATCTGTGTCAGAACTTTGTTAGGAATTATGTGATCCTTACTAGCTGGAAGTAAGGGAGATGGGGCATGAAGTTATTTCTAGGAGTTGGACACATACCAAGTTTAGCTCAGTTCTGGGCATGTTTGAAATACCTATACAAACTTGTTCCTACATAGTAACTTTCATCTTTGAATGAGAATGTGCTTGCTTGCAGCAACGTGCTATATGTTCTGAATGCCCGATTTGGGAATCTGTGTCAGAACTTTGTTAGGAATTATGTGATCCTTACTAGCTGGAAGTAAGGGAGATGGGGCATGAAGTTATTTCTAGGCGTTGGACACATACCAAGTTTAGCTCAGTTCTGGGCATCTTTGAAATACCTATACAAACTTGTTCCTACATAGTAACTTGCAACTTTGAATGAGAATGTCCTTCTTACAGCAACGTGCTATATGTTCTGAATGCCCGAATTGGCAATCTGTGTCAGAACTTTGTTAGGAATTATGTGATCCTTACTAGCTGGAAGTAAGGGAGATTGGGCATGAAGTTATTTCTAGGAGTTGGACACATACCAAGTTTAGCTCAGTTCTGGGCATCTTTGAAATACCTATACAAACTTGTTCCTACATAGTAACTTGCATCTTTGAATGAGAATCTGCTTGCTTACAGCAACGTGCTATATGTTGTGAATGCCCGAATTGGGAATCTGTGTCAAAACTTTGTTAGGAATTATGTGATCCTTACTAGCTGGAAGTAAGGGAGATGGGGCATGAAGTTATTTCTAGGAGTTGGACACATACCAAGTTTAGCTCAGTTCTGGGCATCTTTGAAATACCTATACACACTTGTTCCTACATAGTAACTTGCAACTTTGAATGAGAATGTGCTTGCTTACAGCAACGTGCTATATGGTCTGAATGCCCGAATTGGGAATCTGTGTCAGAACTTTGTTAGGAATTATGTGATCCTTACTAGCTGGAAGTAAGGGAGATGGGGCATGAAGTTATTTCTAGGAGTTGGACACATACCAAGTTTAGCTCAGTTCTGGGCATCTTTGAAATACCTATACAAACTTGTTCCTACATAGTAACTTGCATCTTTGAATGAGAATGTGCTTGCTTACAGCAACGTGCTATATGTTCTGAATGCCCGAATTGGCAATCTGTGTCAGAACTTTGTTAGGAATTATGTGATCCTTACTAGCTGGAAGTAAGGGAGATTGGGCATGAAGTTATTTCTAGGAGTTGGACACATACCAAGTTTAGCTCAGTTCTGGGCATCTTTGAAATACCTATACAAACTTGTTCCTGCATAGTAACTTGCATCTTTGAATGAGAATCTGCTTGCTTACAGCAACGTGCTATATGTTCTGAATGCCCGAATTGGCAATCTGTGTCAAAACTTTGTTAGGAATTATGTGATCCTTACTAGCTGGAAGTAAGGGAGATGGGGCATGAAGTTATTTCTAGGAGTTGGACACATACCAAGTTTAGCTCAGTTCTGGGCATCTTTGAAATACCTATACACACTTGTTCCTACATAGTAACTTGCAACTTTGAATGAGAATGTGCTTGCTTACAGCAACGTGCTATATGTTCTGAATGCCCGAATTGGCAATCTGTGTCAAAACTTTGTTAGGAATTATGTGATCCTTACTAGCTGGAAGTAAGGGAGATGGGGCATGCAGTTATTTCTAGGAGTTGGACACATACCAAGTTTAGCTCAGTTCTGGGCATCTTTGAAATACCTATACAAACTTGTTCCTACATAGTAACTTGCAACTTTGAATGAGAATGTGCTTGCTTACAGCAACGTGCTATATGTTCTGAATGCCCGAATTGGCAATCTGTGTCAAAACTTTGTTAGGAATTATGTGATCCTTACTAGCTGGAAGTAAGGGAGATGGGGCATGAAGTTATTTCTAGGAGTTGGACACATACAAAGTTTAGCTCAGTTCTGGGCATCTTTGAAATACCTATACAAACTTGTTCCTACATAGTAACTTGCAACTCTGAATGAGAATGTGCTTGCTTACAGCAACGTGCTATATGTTCTGAATGCCCGAATTGGGAATCTGTGTCAGAACTTTGTTAGGAATTATGTGATCCTTACTAGCTGGAAGTAAGGGAGATGGGGCATGAAGTTATTTCTAGGAGTTGGACACATACCAAGTTTAGCTCAGTTCTGGGCATCTTTGAAATACCTATACAAACTTGTTCCTACATAGTAACTTGCATCTTTGAATGAGAATGTGCTTGCTTGCAGCAACGTGCTATATGTTCTGAATGCCCGATTTGGGAATCTGTGTCAGAACTTTGTTAGGAATTATGTGATCCTTACTAGCTGGAAGTAAGGGAGATGGAGCATGAAGTTATTTCTAGGAGTTGGACACATACCAAGTTTAGCTCAGTTCTGGGCATCTTTGAAATACCTATACACACTTGTTCCTACATAGTAACTTTCATCTTTGAATGAGAATGTGCTTGCTTACAGCAACGTGCTATATGTTCTGAATGCCCGAATTGGCAATCTGTGTCAGAACTTTGTTAGGAATTATGTGATCCTTACTAGCTGGAAGTAAGGGAGATGGGGCATGAAGTTATTTCTAGGAGTTGGACACATACCAAGTTTAGCTCAGTTCTGGGCATCTTTGAAATACCTATACAAACTTGTTCCTACATAGTAACTTGCATCTTTGAATGAGAATGTGCTTGCTTACAGCAACGTGCTATATGTTCTGAATGCCCGAATTGGCAATCTGTGTCAAAACTTTGTTAGGAATTATGTGATCCTTACTAGCTGGAAGTAAGGGAGATGGGGCATGAAGTTATTTCTAGGAGTTGGACACATACCAAGTTTAGCTCAGTTCTGGGCATCTTTGAAATACCTATACAAACTTGTTCCTACATAGTAACTTGCAACTTTGAATGAAAATGTGCTTGCTTACAGCAACGTGCTATATGTTCTGAATGCCCGAATTGGGAATCTGTGTCAAAACTTTGTTAGGAATTATGTGATCCTTACTAGCTGGAAGTAAGGGAGATGGGGCATGAAGTTATTTCTAGGAGTTGGACACATACCAAGTTTAGCTCAGTTCTGTGCATCTTTGAAATACCTATACAAACTTGTTCCTACATAGTAACTTGCATCTTTGAATGAGAATCTGCTTGCTTACAGCAACGTGCTATATGTTCTGAATGCCCGAATTGGGAATCTGTGTCAAAACTTTGTTAGGAATTATGTGATCCTTACTAGCTGGAAGTAAGGGAGATGGGGCATGAAGTTATTTCTAGGAGTTGGACACATACCAGGTTTAGCTCAGTTCTGGGCATCTTTGAAATACCTATACAAACTTGTTCCTGCATAGTAACTTGCATCTTTGAATGAGAATCTGCTTGCTTACAGCAACGTGCTATATGTTGTGAATGCCCGAATTGGGAATCTGTGTCAAAACTTTGTTAGGAATTATGTGATCCTTACTAGCTGGAAGTAAGGGAGATGGGGCATGAAGTTATTTCTAGGAGTTGGACACATACCAAGTTTAGCTCAGTTCTGGGCATCTTTGAAATACCTATACAAACTTGTTCCTACATAGTAACTTGCAACTTTGAATGAGAATGTGCTTGCTTAGAGCAACGTGCTATATGTTCTGAATGCCCGAATTGGGAATCTGTGTCAAAACTTTGTTAGGAATTATGTGATCCTTACTAGCTGGAAGTAAGGGAGATGGGGCATGCAGTTATTTCTAGGAGTTGGACACATACCAAGTTTAGCTCAGTTCTGGGCATCTTTGAAATACCTATACAAACTTGTTCCTACATAGTAACTTGCAACTTTGAATGAGAATGTGCTTGCTTACAGCAACGTGCTATATGTTCTGAATGCCCGAATTGGGAATCTGTGTCAAAACTTTGTTAGGAATTATGTGATCCTTACTAGCTGGAAGTAAGGGAGATGGGGCATGCAGTTATTTCTAGGAGTTGGACACATACCAAGTTTAGCTCAGTTCTGGGCATCTTTGAAATACCTATACAAACTTGTTCCTACATAGTAACTTGCAACTCTGAATGAGAATGTGCTTGCTTACAGCAACGTGCTATATGTTCTGAATGCCCGAATTGGGAATCTGTGTCAGAACTTTGTTAGGAATCATGTGATCCTTACTAGCTGGAAGTAAGGGAGATGGGGCATGAAGTTAATTCTAGGAGATGAAGACATACCAAGTTTAGCTCAGTTCTGGGCATGTTTGAAATACCTATACAAACTTGTTCCTACATAGTAACTTTCATCTTTGAATGAGAATGTGCTTGCTTGCAGCAACGTGCTATATGTTCTGAATGCCCGATTTGGGAATCTGTGTCAGAACTTTGTTAGGAATTATGTGATCCTTACTAGCTGGAAGTAAGGGAGATGGGGCATGAAGTTATTTCTAGGCGTTGGACACATACCAAGTTTAGCTCAGTTCTGGGCATCTTTGAAATACCTATACAAACTTGTTCCTACATAGTAACTTGCATCTTCGAATGAGAATGTGCTTGCTTACAGCAACGTGCTATATGTTCTGAATGCCCGAATTGGCAATCTGTGTCAAAACTTTGTTAGGAATTATGTGATCCTTACTAGCTGGAAGTAAGGGAGATGGGGCATGCAGTTATTTCTAGGAGTTGGACACATACCAAGTTTAGCTCAGTTCTGGGCATCTTTGAAATACCTATACAAACTTGTTCCTACATAGTAACTTGCAACTTTGAATGAAAATGTGCTTGCTTACAGCAACGTGCTATATGTTCTGAATGCCCGAATTGGGAATCTGTGTCAAAACTTTGTTAGGAATTATGTGATCCTTACTAGCTGGAAGTAAGGGAGATGGGGCATGAAGTTATTTCTAGGAGTTGGACACATACCAAGTTTAGCTCAGTTCTGGGCATCTTTGAAATACCTATACAAACTTGTTCCTACATAGTAGCTTGCATCTTCGAATGAGAATCTGCTTGCTTACAGCAACGTGCTATATGTTCTGAATGCCCGAATTGGCAATCTGTGTCAAAACTTTGTTAGGAATTATGTGATCCTTACTAGCTGGAAGTAAGGGAGATGGGGCATGCAGTTATTTCTAGGAGTTGGACACATACCAAGTTTAGCTCAGTTCTGGGCATCTTTGAAATACCTATACAAACTTGTTCCTACATAGTAACTTGCAACTTTGAATGAGAATGTGCTTGCTTACAGCAACGTGCTATATGTTCTGAATGCCCGAATTGGGAATCTGTGTCAAAACTTTGTTAGGAATTATGTGATCCTTACTAGCTGGAAGTAAGGGAGATGGGGCATGAAGTTATTTCTAGGAGTTGGACACATACAAAGTTTAGCTCAGTTCTGGGCATCTTTGAAATACCTATACAAACTTGTTCCTACATAGTAACTTGCAACTCTGAATGAGAAGGTGCTTGCTTACAGCAACGTGCTATATGTTCTGAATGCCCGAATTGGGAATCTGTGTCAGAACTTTGTTAGGAATTATGTGATCCTTACTAGCTGGAAGTAAGGGAGATGGGGCATGAAGTTATTTCTAGGCGTTGGACACATACCAAGTTTAGCTCAGTTCTGGGCATCTTTGAAATACCTATACAAACTTGTTCCTACATAGTAACTTGCATCTTCGAATGAGAATGTGCTTGCTTACAGCAACGTGCTATATATTCTGAATGCCCGAATTGGCAATCTGTGTCAAAACTTTGTTAGGAATTATGTGATCCTTACTAGCTGGAAGTAAGGGAGATGGGGCATGCAGTTATTTCTAGGAGTTGGACACATACCAAGTTTAGCTCAGTTCTGGGCATCTTTGAAATACCTATACAAACTTGTTCCTACATAGTAACTTGCAACTTTGAATGAAAATGTGCTTGCTTACAGCAACGTGCTATATGTTCTGAATGCCCGAATTGGGAATCTGTGTCAAAACTTTGTTAGGAATTATGTGATCCTTACTAGCTGGAAGTAAGGGAGATGGGGCATGAAGTTATTTCTAGGAGTTGGACACATACCAAGTTTAGCTCAGTTCTGGGCATCTTTGAAATACCTATACAAACTTGTTCCTACATAGTAGCTTGCATCTTCGAATGAGAATCTGCTTGCTTACAGCAACGTGCTATATGTTCTGAATGCCCGAATTGGCAATCTGTGTCAAAACTTTGTTAGGAATTATGTGATCCTTACTAGCTGGAAGTAAGGGAGATGGGGCATGCAGTTATTTCTAGGAGTTGGACACATACCAAGTTTAGCTCAGTTCTGGGCATCTTTGAAATACCTATACAAACTTGTTCCTACATAGTAACTTGCAACTTTGAATGAGAATGTGCTTGCTTACAGCAACGTGCTATATGTTCTGAATGCCCGAATTGGGAATCTGTGTCAAAACTTTGTTAGGAATTATGTGATCCTTACTAGCTGGAAGTAAGGGAGATGGGGCATGAAGTTATTTCTAGGAGTTGGACACATACAAAGTTTAGCTCAGTTCTGGGCATCTTTGAAATACCTATACAAACTTGTTCCTACATAGTAACTTGCAACTCTGAATGAGAATGTGCTTGCTTACAGCAACGTGCTATATGTTCTGAATGCCCGAATTGGGAATCTGTGTCAGAACTTTGTTAGGAATTATGTGATCCTTACTAGCTGGAAGTAAGGGAGATGGGGCATGAAGTTATTTCTAGGAGTTGGACACATACCAAGTTTAGCTCAGTTCTGGGCATCTTTGAAATACCTATACAAACTTGTTCCTACATAGTAACTTGCAACTTTGAATGAGAATGTGCTTGCTTGCAGCAACGTGCTATATGTTCTGAATGCCCGATTTGGGAATCTGTGTCAAAACTTGTTAGGAATTATGTGATCCTTACTAGCTGGAAGTAAGGGAGATGGGGCATGAAGTTATTTCTAGGAGTTGGACACATACCAAGTTTAGCTCAGTTCTGGGCATCTTTGAAATACCTATACAAACTTGTTCCTACATAGTAACTTGCATCTTTGAATGAGAATGTGCTTGCTTACAGCAACGTGCTATATGTTCTGAATGCCCGAATTGGCAATCTGTGTCAAAACTTTGTTAGGAATTATGTGATCCTTACTAGCTGGAAGTAAGGGAGATGGGGCATGAAGTTATTTCTAGGAGTTGAACACATACCAAGTTTAGCTCAGTTCTGGGCATCTTTGAAATACCTATACAAACTTGTTCCTACATAGTAACTTGCAACTTTGAATGAAAATGTGCTTGCTTACAGCAACGTGCTATATGTTCTGAATGCCCGAATTGGGAATCTGTGTCAAAACTTTGTTAGGAATTATGTGATCCTTACTAGCTGGAAGTAAGGGAGATGGGGCATGAAGTTATTTCTAGGAGTTGGACACATACCAAGTTTAGCTCAGTTCTGTGCATCTTTGAAATACCTATACAAACTTGTTCCTACATAGTAACTTGCATCTTTGAATGAGAATCTGCTTGCTTACAGCAACGTGCTATATGTTCTGAATGCCCGAATTGGGAATCTGTGTCAAAACTTTGTTAGGAATTATGTGATCCTTAGTAGCTGGAAGTAAGGGAGATGGGGCATGAAGTTATTTCTAGGAGTTGGACACTTACCAAGTTTAGCTCAGTTCTGGGCATCTTTGAAATACCTATACAAACTTGTTCCTACATAGTAACTTGCAACTCTGAATGAGAAGGTGCTTGCTTACAGCAACGTGCTATATGTTCTGAATGCCCGAATTGGGAATCTGTGTCAGAACTTTGTTAGGAATTATGTGATCCTTACTAGCTGGAAGTAAGGGAGATGGGGCATGAAGTTATTTCTAGGAGTTGGACACATACCAAGTGTAGCTCAGTTCTGGGCATGTTTGAAATACCTATACAAACTTGTTCCTACATAGTAACTTGCATCTTTGAATGAGAATGTGCTTGCTTGCAGCAACATGCTATATGTTCTGAATGTCCGATTTGGGAATCTGTGTCAGAACTTTGTTAGGAATTATGTGATCCTTACTAGCTGGAAGTAAGGGAGATGGGGCATGAAGTTATTTCTAGGAGTTGGACACATACCAAGTTTAGCTCAGTTCTGGGCATCTTTGAAATACCTATACAAACTTGTTCCTACATAGTAACTTGCATCTTCGAATGAGAATGTGCTTGCTTACAGCAACGTGCTATGTGTTCTGAATGCCCGAATTGGCAATCTGTGTCAAAACTTTGTTAGGAATTATGTGATCCTTACTAGCTGGAAGTAAGGGAGATGGGGCATGCAGTTATTTCTAGGAGTTGGACACATACCAAGTTTAGCTCAGTTCTGGGCATCTTTGAAATACCTATACAAACTTGTTCCTACATAGTAACTTGCACCTTTCAATGAGAATGTGCTTGCTTACAGCAACGTGCTATATGTTCTGAATGCCCGAATTGGGAATCTGTGTCAAAACTTTGTTAGGAATTATGTGATCCTTACTAGCTGGAAGTAAGGGAGATGGGGCATGCAGTTATTTCTAGGAGTTGGACACATACCAAGTTTAGCTCAGTTCTGGGCATCTTTGAAATACCTATACAAACTTGTTCCTAAATAGTAACTTGCAACTCTGAATGAGAATGTGCTTGCTTACAGCAACGTGCTATATGTTCTGAATGCCCGAATTGGGAATCTGTGTCAGAACTTTGTTAGGAATTATGTGATCCTTACTAGCTGTAAGTAAGGGAGATGGGGCATGAAGTTATTTCTAGGAGTTGGACACATACCAAGTTTAGCTCAGTTTTGGGCATGTTTGAAATACCTATACAAACTTGTTCCTACATAGTAACTTGCATCTTTGAATGAGAATGTGCTTGCTTGCAGCAACGTGCTATATGTTCTGAATGCCCGAATTGGGAATCTGTGTCAAAACTTTGTTAGGAATTATGTGATCCTTACTAGCTGGAAGTAAGGGAGATGGGGCATGAAGTTATTTCTAGGAGTTGGACACATACCAAGTTTAGCTCAGTTCTGGGCATCTTTGAAATACCTATACAAACTTGTTCCTACATAGTAACTTGCATCTTCAAATGAGAATGTGCTTGCTTACAGCAACGTGCTATATGTTCTGAATGCCCGAATTGGCAATCTGTGTCAAAACTTTGTTAGGAATTATGTGATCCTTACTAGCTGGAAGTAAGGGAGATGGGGCATGAAGTTATTTCTAGGAGTTGGACACATACCATGTTTAGCTCAGTTCTGGGCATCTTTGAAATACCTATACACACTTGTTCCTACATAGTAACTTGCATCTTTGAATGAGAATCTGCTTGCTTACAGCAACGTGCTATATGTTCTGAATGCCCGAATTGGGAATCTGTGTCAAACCTTTGTTAGGAATTATGTGATCCTTACTAGCTGGAAGTAAGCGAGATGGGGCATGAAGTTATTTCTAGGAGTTGGACACATACCAAGTTTAGCTCAGTTCTGGGCATCTTTGAAATACCTATACAAACTTGTTCCTACATAGTAACTTGCATCTTTGAATGAGAATCTGCTTGCTTACAGCAACGTGCTATATGTTCTGAATGCCCGAATTGGGAATCTGTGTCAAAACTTTGTTAGGAATTATGTGATCCTTACTAGCTGGAAGTAAGGGAGATGGGGCATGAAGTTATTTCTAGGAGTTGGACACATACCAAGTTTAGCTCTGTTCTGGGCATCTTTGAAATACCTATACAAACTTGTTCCTACATAGTAACTTGCATCTTTGAATGAGAATGTGCTTGCTTACAGCAACGTGCTATATGTTCTGAATGCCCGAATTGGCAATCTGTGTCAAAACTTTGTTAGGAATTATGTGATCCTTACTAGCTGGAAGTAAGGGAGATGGGGCATGAAGTTATTTCTAGGAGTTGGACACATACCAAGTTTAGCTCAGTTCTGGGCATCTTTGAAATACCTATACAAACTTGTTCCTACATAGTAACTTGCAACTTTGAATGAGAATGTGCTTCCTTACAGCAACGTGCTATATGTTCTGAATGCCCGAATTGGGAATCTGTGTCAAAACTTTGTTAGGAATTATGTGATCCTTACTAGCTGGAAGTAAGGGAGATGGGGCATGAAGTTATTTCTAGGAGTTGGACACATACCAAGTTTAGCTCAGTTCTGGGCATCTTTGAAATACCTATACAAACTTGTTCCTACATAGTAACTTGCATCTTTGAATGAGAATGTGCTTGCTTACAGCAACGTGCTATATGTTCTGAATGCCCGAATTGGGAATCTGTGTCAAAACTTTGTTAGGAATTATGTGATCCTTACTAGCTGGAAGTAAGGGAGATGGGGCATGAAGTTATTTCTAGGAGTTGGACACATACCAAGTTTAGCTCAGTTCTGGGCATCTTTGAAATACCTATACAAACTTGTTCCTACATAGTAACTTGCATCTTTGAATGAGAATCTGCTTGCTTACAGCAACGTGCTATATGTTCTGAATGCCCGAATTGGCAATCTGTGTCAAAACTTTGTTAGGAATTATGTGATCCTTACTAGCTGGAAGTAAGGGAGATGGGGCATGAAGTTATTTCTAGGAGTTGGACACATACCAAGTTTAGCTCAGTTCTGGGCATCTTTGAAATACCTATACAAACTTGTTCCTACATAGTAACTTGCATCTTTGAATGAGAATGTGCTTGCTTACAGCAACGTGCTATATGTTCTGAATGCCCGAATTAGGAATCTGTGTCAAAACTTTGTTAGGAATTATGTGATCCTTACTAGCTGGAAGTAAGGGAGATGGGGCACGAAGTTATTTCTAGGAGTTGGACACATACCAAGTTTAGCTCAGTTCTGGGCATCTTTGAAATACCTATACAAACTTGTTCCTACATAGTAACTTGCATCTTTGAATGAGAATCTGCTTGCTTACAGCAACGTGCTATATGTTCTGAATGCCCGAATTGGGAATCTGTGTCAAAACTTTGTTAGGAATTATGTGATCCTTACTAGCTGGAAGTAAGGGAGATGGGGCATGAAGTTATTTCTAGGAGTTGGACACATACCAAGTTTAGCTCAGTTCTGGGCATCTTTGAAATACCTATACAAACTTGTTCCTACATAGTAACTTGCATCTTTGAATGAGAATGTGCTTGCTTACAGCAACGTGCTATATGTTCTGAATGCCCGAATTGGGAATCTGTGTCAAAACTTTGTTAGGAATTATGTGATCCTTACTAGCTGGAAGTAAGGGAGATGGGGCATGAAGTTATTTCTAGGAGTTGGACACATACCAAGTTTAGCTCAGTTCTGGGCATCTTTGAAATACCTATACAAACTTGTTCCTACATAGTAACTTGCATCTTTGAATGAGAATGTGCTTGCTTACAGCAACGTGCTATATGTTCTGAATGCCCGAATTGGGAATCTGTGTGAAAACTTTGTTAGGAATTATGTGATCCTTACTAGCTGGAAGTAAGGGAGATGGGGCATGAAGTTATTTCTAGGAGTTGGACACATACCAAGTTTAGCTCAGTTCTGGGCATCTTTGAAATACCTATACAAACTTGTTCCTACATAGTAACTTGCATCTTTGAATGAGAATGAGCTTGCTTACAGCAACGTGCTATATGTTCTGAATGCCCGAATTGGGAATCTGTGTCAAAACTTTGTTAGGAATTATGTGATCCTTACTAGCTGGAAGTAAGGGAGATGGGGCATGAAGTTATTTCTAGGAGTTGGACACATACCAAGTTTAGCTCAGTTCTGGGCATCTTTGAAATACCTATACAAACTTGTTCCTACATAGTAACTTGCAACTTTGAATGAGAATGTGCTTGCTTGCAGCAACGTGCTATATGTTCTGAATGCCCGATTTGGGAATCTGTGTCAAAACTTTGTTAGGAATTATGTGATCCTTACTAGCTGGAATTAAGGGAGATGGGGCATGAAGCTATTTCTAGGAGTTGGACACATACCAAGTTTAGCTCAGTTCTGGGCATCTTTGAAATACCTATACAAACTTGTTCCTACATAGTAACTTGCATCTTTGAATGAGAATGTGCTTGCTTACAGCAACGTGCTATATGTTCTGAATGCCCGAATTGGCAATCTGTGTCAAAACTTTGTTAGGAATTATGTGATCCTTACTAGCTGGAAGTAAGGGAGATGGGGCACGAAGTTATTTCTAGGAGTTGGACACATACCAAGTTTAGCTCAGTTCTGGGCATCTTTGAAATACCTATACAAACTTGTTCCTACATAGTAACTTCCATCTTTGAATGAGAATGTGCTTGCTTACAGCAACGTGCTATATGTTCTGAATGCCCGAATTGGCAATCTGTGTCAAAACTTTGTTAGGAATTATGTGATCCTTACTAGCTGGAAGTAAGGGAGATGGGGCACGAAGATATTTCTAGGAGTTGGACACATACCAAGTTTAGCTCAGTTCTGGGCATCTTTGAAATACCTATACAAACTTGTTCCTACATAGTAACTTGCAACTTTGAATGAAAATGTGCTTCCTTACAGCAACGTGCTATATGTTCTGAATGCCCGAATTGGGAATCTGTGTCAAAACTTTGTTAGGAATTATGTGATCCTTACTAGCTGGAAGTAAGGGAGATGGGGCATGAAGTTATTTCTAGGAGTTGGACACATACCAAGTTTAGCTCAGTTCTGGGCATCTTTGAAATACCTATACAAACTTGTTCCTACATAGTAACTTGCATCTTTGAATGAGAATGTGCTTGCTTACAGCAACGTGCTATATGTTCTGAATGCCCGAATTGGCAATCTGTGTCAAAACTTTGTTAGGAATTATGTGATCCTTACTAGCTGGAAGTAAGGGAGATGGGGCATGAAGTTATTTCTAGGAGTTGGACACATACCAAGTTTAGCTCAGTTCTGGGCATCTTTGAAATACCTATACAAACTTGTTCCTACATAGTAACTTGCATCTTTGAATGAGAATCTGCTTGCTTACAGCAACGTGCTATATGTTCTGAATGCCCGAATTGGGAATCTGTGTCAAAACTTTGTTAGGAATTATGTGATCCTTACTAGCTGGCAGTAAGGGAGATGGGGCATGAAGTTATTTCTAGGAGTTGGACACATACCAAGTTTAGCTCAGTTCTGGGCATCTTTGAAATACCTATACAAACTTGTTCCTACATAGTAACTTGCAACTTTGAATGAGAATGTGCTTGCTTACAGCAACGTGCTATATGTTCTGAATGCCCGAATTGGGAATCTGTGTCAGAACTTTGTTAGGAATTATGTGATCCTTACTAGCTGGAAGTAAGGGAGATGGGGCATGCAGTTATTTCTAGGAGTTGGACACATACCAAGTTTAGCTCAGTTCTGGGCATCTTTGAAATACCTATACAAACTTGTTCCTACATAGTAACTTGCATCTTTGAATGAGAATCTGCTTGCTTACAGCAACGTGCTATATGTTGTGAATGCCCGAATTGGGAATCTGTGTCAAAACTTTGTTAGGAATTATGTGATCCTTACTAGCTGGAAGTAAGGGAGATGGGGCATGAAGTTATTTCTAGGAGTTGGACACATACCAAGTTTAGCTCAGTTCTGGGCATCTTTGAAATACCTATACAAACTTGTTCCTACATAGTAACTTGCAACTTTGAATGAGAATGTGCTTGCTTACAGCAACGTGCTATATGTTCTGAATGCCCGAATTGGCAATCTGTGTCAAAACTTTGTTAGGAATTATGTGATCCTTACTAGCTGGAAGTAAGGGAGATGGTGCATGCAGTTATTTCTAGGAGTTGGACACATACCAAGTTTAGCTCAGTTCTGGGCATCTTTGAAATACCTATACAAACTTGTTCCTACATAGTAACTTGCAACTTTGAATGAGAATGTGCTTGCTTACAGCAACGTGCTATATGTTCTGAATGCCCGAATTGGGAATCTGTGTCAGAACTTTGTTAGGAATTATGTGATCCTTACTAGCTGGAAGTAAGGGAGATGGGGCATGAAGTTATTTCTAGGAGACGAAGACATACCAAGTTTAGCTCAGTTCTGGGCATGTTTGAAATACCTATACAAACTTGTTCCTACATAGTAACTTTCATCTTTGAATGAGAATGTGCTTGCTTGCAGCAACGTGCTATATGTTCTGAATGCCCGATTTGGGAATCTGTGTCAGAACTTTGTTAGGAATTATGTGATCCTTACTAGCTGGAAGTAAGGGAGATGGGGCATGAAGTTATTTCTAGGCGTTGGACACATACCAAGTTTAGCTCAGTTCTGGGCATCTTTGAAATACCTATACAAACTTGTTCCTACATAGTAACTTGCAACTTTGAATGAGAATGTGCTTGCTTACAGCAACGTGCTATATGTTCTGAATGCCCGAATTGGGAATCTGTGTGAAAACTTTGTTAGGAATTATGTGATCCTTACTAGCTGGAAGTAAGGGAGATGGGGCATGAAGTTATTTCTAGGAGTTGGACACATACCAAGTTTAGCTCAGTTCTGGGCATCTTTGAAATACCTATACAAACTTGTTCCTAAATAGTAACTTGCAACTCTGAATGAGAATGTGCTTGCTTACAGCAACGTGCTATATGTTCTGAATGCCCGATTTGGGAATCTGTGTCAGAACTTTGTTAGGAATTATGTGATCCTTACTAGCTGGAAGTAAGGGAGATGGGGCATGAAGTTATTTCTAGGAGTTGGACACATGCCAAGTTTAGCTCAGTTCTGGGCATCTTTGAAATACCTATACAAACTTGTTCCTACATAGTAACTTGCAACTTTGAATGAGAATGTGCTTGCTTGCAGCAACGTGCTATATGTTCTGAATGCCCGATTTGGGAATCTGTGTCAAAACTTGTTAGGAATTATGTGATCCTTACTAGCTGGAAGTAAGGGAGATGGGGCATGAAGTTATTTCTAGGAGTTTGACACATACCAAGTTTAGCTTAGTTCTGGGCATCTTTGAAATACCTATACAAACTTGTTCCTACATAGTAACTTGCAACTTTGAATGAGAATGTGCTTGCTTACAGCAACGTGCTATATGTTCTGAATGCCCGAATTGGGAATCTGTGTCAGAACTTTGTTAGGAATTATGTGATCCTTACTAGCTGGA
Source organism: Diceros bicornis minor (assembly GCF_020826845.1). Lineage (NCBI taxonomy): Eukaryota > Metazoa > Chordata > Mammalia > Perissodactyla > Rhinocerotidae > Diceros > Diceros bicornis. Next base: position 543,258 of record NW_026691088.1, on the reverse strand, counting down.
AGTAAGGGAGATGGAGCATGAAGTTATTTCTAGGAGTTGGACACATACCAAGTTTAGCTCAGTTCTGGGCATCTTTGAAATACCTATACACACTTGTTCCTACATAGTAACTTGCATCTTTGAATGAGAATGTGCTTGCTTACAGCAACGTGCTATATGTTCTGAATGCCCGAATTGGCAATCTGTGTCAAAACTTTGTTAGGAATTATGTGATCCTTACTAGCTGGAAGTAAGGGAGATGGGGCATGAAGTTATTTCTAGGAGTTGGACACATACCAAGTTTAGCTCAGTTCTGGGCATCTTTGAAATACCTATACAAACTTGTTCCTACATAGTAACTTGCATCTTTGAATGAGAATGTGCTTGCTTACAGCAACGTGCTATATGTTCTGAATGCCCGAATTGGCAATCTGTGTCAAAACTTTGTTAGGAATTATGTGATCCTTACTAGCTGGAAGTAAGGGAGATGGGGCATGAAGTTATTTCTAGGAGTTGGACACATACCAAGTTTAGCTCAGTTCTGGGCATCTTTGAAATACCTATACAAACTTGTTCCTACATAGTAACTTGCAACTTTGAATGAGAATGTGCTTGCTTACAGCTACGAGCTATATGTTCTGAATGCCCGAATTGGGAATCTGTGTCAAAACTTTGTTAGGAATTATGTGATCCTTACTAGCTGGAAGTAAGGGAGATGGGGCATGAAGTTATTTCTAGGAGTTGGACACATACCAAGTTTAGCTCAGTTCTGTGCATCTTTGAAATACCTATACAAACTTGTTCCTACATAGTAACTTGCATCTTTGAATGAGAATCTGCTTGCTTACAGCAACGTGCTATATGTTCTGAATGCCCGAATTGGGAATCTGTGTCAAAACTTTGTTAGGAATTATGTGATCCTTACTAGCTGGAAGTAAGGGAGATGGGGCATGAAGTTATTTCTAGGAGTTGGACACATACCAAGTTTAGCTCAGTTCTGGGCATCTTTGAAATACCTATACAAACTTGTTCCTACATAGTAACTTGCAACTTTGAATGAGAATGTGCTTGCTTACAGCAACGTGCTATATGTTCTGAATGCCCGAATTGGGAATCTGTGTGAAAACTTTGTTAGGAATTATGTGATCCTTACTAGCTGGAAGTAAGGGAGATGGGGCATGAAGTTATTTCTAGGAGTTGGACACATACCAAGTTTAGCTCAGTTCTGGGCATCTTTGAAATACCTATACAAACTTGTTCCTAAATAGTAACTTGCAACTCTGAATGAGAATGTGCTTGCTTACAGCAACGTGCTATATGTTCTGAATGCCCGATTTGGGAATCTGTGTCAGAACTTTGTTAGGAATTATGTGATCCTTACTAGCTGGAAGTAAGGGAGATGGGGCATGAAGTTATTTCTAGGCGTTGGACACATACCAAGTTTAGCTCAGTTCTGGGCATCTTTGAAATACCTATACAAACTTGTTCCTACATAGTAACTTGCATCTTCGAATGAGAATGTGCTTGCTTACAGCAACGTGCTATATGTTCTGAATGCCCGAATTGGCAATCTGTGTCAAAACTTTGTTAGGAATTATGTGATCCTTACTAGCTGGAAGTAAGGGAGATGGGGCATGCAGTTATTTCTAGGAGTTGGACACATACCAAGTTTAGCTCAGTTCTGGGCATCTTTGAAATACCTATACAAACTTGTTCCTACATAGTAACTTGCAACTTTGAATGAGAATGTGCTTGCTTACAGCAACGTGCTATATGTTCTGAATGCCCGAATTGGGAATCTGTGTGAAAACTTTGTTAGGAATTATGTGATCCTTACTAGCTGGAAGTAAGGGAGATGGGGCATGAAGTTATTTCTAGGAGTTGGACACATACCAAGTTTAGCTCAGTTCTGGGCATCTTTGAAATACCTATACAAACTTGTTCCTAAATAGTAACTTGCAACTCTGAATGAGAATGTGCTTGCTTACAGCAACGTGCTATATGTTCTGAATGCCCGAATTGGGAATCTGTGTCAGAACTTTGTTAGGAATTATGTGATCCTTACTAGCTGGAAGTAAGGGAGATGGGGCATGAAGTTATTTCTAGGAGTTGGACACATACCAAGTTTAGCTCAGTTCTGGGCATCTTTGAAATACCTATACAAACTTGTTCCTACATAGTAACTTGCATCTTCGAATGAGAATGTGCTTGCTTACAGCAACGTGCTATATGTTCTGAATGCCCGAATTGGCAATCTGTGTCAAAACTTTGTTAGGAATTATGTGATCCTTACTAGCTGGAAGTAAGGGAGATGGGGCATGAAGTTATTTCTTGGAGTTGGACACATACCAAGTTTAGCTCAGTTCTGGGCATCTTTGAAATACCTATACAAACTTGTTCCTACATAGTAACTTGCAACTTTGAATGAAAATGTGCTTGCTTACAGCAACGTGCTATATGTTCTGAATGCCCGAATTGGGAATCTGTGTCAAAACTTTGTTAGGAATTATGTGATCCTTACTAGCTGGAAGTAAGGGAGATGGGGCATGAAGTTATTTCTAGGAGTTGGACACATACCAAGTTTAGCTCAGTTCTGTGCATCTTTGAAATACCTATACAAACTTGTTCCTACATAGTAGCTTGCATCTTTGAATGAGAATCTGCTTGCTTACAGCAACGTGCTGTATGTTCTGAATGCCCGAATTGGCAATCTGTGTCAGAACTTTGTTAGGAATTATGTGATCCTTACTAGCTGGAAGTAAGGGAGATGGAGCATGAAGTTATTTCTAGGAGTTGGACACATACCAAGTTTAGCTCAGTTCTGGGCATCTTTGAAATACCTATACACACTTGTTCCTACATAGTAACTTGCATCTTTGAATGAGAATGTGCTTGCTTACAGCAACGTGCTATATGTTCTGAATGCCCGAATTGGCAATCTGTGTCAAAACTTTGTTAGGAATTATGTGATCCTTACTAGCTGGAAGTAAGGGAGATGGGGCATGAAGTTATTTCTAGGAGTTGGACACATACCAAGTTTAGCTCAGTTCTGGGCATCTTTGAAATACCTATACAAACTTGTTCCTACATAGTAACTTGCAAGTTTGAATGAAAATGTGCTTGCTTACAGCAACGTGCTATATGTTCTGAATGCCCGAATTGGGAATCTGTGTCAAACCTTTGTTAGGAATTATGTGATCCTTACTAGCTGGAAGTAAGGGAGATGGGGCATGAAGTTATTTCTAGGAGTTGGACACATACCAAGTTTAGCTCAGTTCTGGGCATCTTTGAAGTACCTATACAAACTTGTTCCTACATAGTAACTTGCATCTTTGAATGAGAATCTGCTTGCTTACAGCAACGTGCTATATGTTCTGAATGCCCGAATTGGCAATCTGTGTCAAAACTTTGTTAGGAATTATGTGATCCTTACTAGCTGGAAGTAAGGGACATGGGGCATGAAGTTATTTCTAGGAGTTGGACAAATACCAAGTTTAGCTCAGTTCTGGGCATCTTTGAAATACCTATACAAACTTGTTCCTACATAGTAACTTGCATCTTTGAATGAGAATCTGCTTGCTTACAGCAACGTGCTATATGTTCTGAATGCCCGAATTGGGAATCTGTGTCAAAACTTTGTTAGGAATTATGTGATCCTTACTAGCTGGAAGTAAGGGAGATGGGGCATGAAGTTATTTCTAGGAGTTGGAGACATACCAAGTTTAGCTCAGTTCTGGGCATCTTTGAAATACCTATACAAACTTGTTCCTACATAGTAACTTGCAACTTTGAATGAGAATGTGCTTGCTTGCAGCAACGTGCTATATGTTCTGAATGCCCGATTTGGGAATCTGTGTCAAAACTTTGTTAGGAATTATGTGATCCTTACTAGCTGGAAGTAAGGGAGATGGGGCATGAAGTTATTTCTAGGAGTTGGACACATACCAAGTTTAGCTCAGTTCTGGGCATCTTTGAAATACCTATACAAACTTGTTCCTACATAGTAACTTGCATCTTTGAATGAGAATGTGCTTGCTTACAGCAACGTGCTATATGTTCTGAATGCCCGAATTGGGAATCTGTGTCAGAACTTTGTTAGGAATTATGTGATCCTTACTAGCTGGAAGTAAGGGAGATGGGGCATGAAGTTATTTCTAGGAGATGGAGACATACCAAGTTTAGCTCAGTTCTGGGCATGTTTGAAATACCTATACAAACTTGTTCCTACATAGTAACTTGCATCTTTGAATGAGAATGTGCTTGCTTGCAGCAACGTGCTATATGTTCTGAATGCCCGATTTGGGAATCTGTGTCAGAACTTTGTTAGGAATTATGTGATCCTTACTAGCTGGAAGTAAGGGAGATGGGGCATGAAGTTATTTCTAGGAGTTGGACACATACCAAGTTTAGCTCAGTTCTGGGCATCTTTGAAATACCTATACAAACTTGTTCCTACATAGTAACTTGCATCTTCGAATGAGAATGTGCTTGCTTACAGCAACGTGCTATATGTTCTGAATGCCCGAATTGGCAATCTGTGTCAGAACTTTGTTAGGAATTATGTGATCCTTACTAGCTGGAAGTAAGGGAGATGGGGCATGCAGTTATTTCTAGGAGTTGGACACATACCAAGTTTAGCTCAGTTCTGGGCATCTTTGAAATACCTATACAAACTTGTTCCTACATAGTAACTTGCAACTTTGAATGAGAATGTGCTTGCTTACAGCAACGTGCTATATGTTCTGAATGCCCGAATTGGGAATCTGTGTCAAAACTTTGTTAGGAATTATGTGATCCTTACTAGCTGGAAGTAAGGGAGATGGGGCATGCAGTTATTTCTAGGAGTTGGACACATACCAAGTTTAGCTCAGTTCTGGGCATCTTTGAAATACCTATACAAACTTGTTCCTACATAGTAACTTGCAACTCTGAATGAGAATGTGCTTGCTTACAGCAACGTGCTATATGTTCTGAATGCCCGAATTGGGAATCTGTGTCAGAACTTTGTTAGGAATTATGTGATCCTTACTAGCTGGAAGTAAGGGAGATGGGGCATGAAGTTATTTCTAGGAGATGGACACATACCAAGTTTAGCTCAGTTCTGGGCGTCTTTGAAATAGCTATACAAACTTGTTCCTACATAGTAACTTGCAACCTGAATGAGAATCTGCTTGCTTACAGCAACGTGCTATATGTTCTGAATGCCCGATTTGGGAATCTGTGTCAAAACTTTGTTAGGAATTATGTGATCCTTACTAGCTGGAAGTAAGGGAGATGGGGCATGAAGTTATTTCTAGGAGTTGGACACATACCAAGTTTAGCTCAGTTCTGGGCATCTTTGAAATACCTATACAAACTTGTTCCTACATAGTAACTTGCAACTTTGAATGAAAATGTGCTTGCTTACAGCAACGTGCTATATGTTCTGAATGCCCGAATTGGGAATCTGTGTCAAACCTTTGTTAGGAATTATGTGATCCTTACTAGCTGGAAGTAATGGAGATGGGGCATGAAGTTATTTCTAGGAGTTGGACAAATACCAAGTTTAGCTCAGTTCTGGGCATCTTTGAAATACCTATACAAACTTGTTCCTACATAGTAACTTGCATCTTTGAATGAGAATCTGCTTGCTTACAGCAACGTGCTATATGTTCTGAATGCCCGAATTGGGAATCTGTGTCAAAACTTTGTTAGGAATTATGTGATCCTTACTAGCTGGAAGTAAGGGAGATGGGGCATGAAGTTATTTCTAGGAGTTGGACACATACCAAGTTTAGCTCAGTTCTGGGCATCTTTGAAATACCTATACAAACTTGTTCCTACATAGTAACTTGCAACTTTGAATGAAAATGTGCTTGCTTACAGCAACGTGCTATATGTTCTGAATGCCCGAATTGGGAATCTGTGTCAAAACTTTGTTAGGAATTATGTGATCCTTACTAGCTGGAAGTAAGGGAGATGGGGCATAAAGTTATTTCTAGGAGTTGGACACATACCAAGTTTAGCTCAGTTCTGGGCATCTTTGAAATACCTATACAAACTTGTTCCTACATAGTAACTTGCATCTTTGAATGAGAATGTGCTTGCTTACAGCAACGTGCTATATGTTCTGAATGCCCGAATTGGGAATCTGTGTCAAAACTTTGTTAGGAATTATGTGATCCTTACTAGCTGGAAGTAAGGGAGATGGGGCATGAAGTTATTTCTAGGAGTTGGACACATACCAAGTTTAGCTCAGTTCTGGGCATCTTTGAAATACCTATACAAACTTGTTCCTACATAGTAACTTGCAACTTTGAATGAGAATGTGCTTGCTTACAGCAACGTGCTATATGTTCTGAATGCCCGAATTGGGAATCTGTGTCAGAACTTTGTTAGGAATTATGTGATCCTTACTAGCTGGAAGTAAGGGAGATGGGGCATGCAGTTATTTCTAGGAGTTGGACACATACCAAGTTTAGCTCAGTTCTGGGCATCTTTGAAATACCTATACAAACTTGTTCCTACATAGTAACTTGCAACTTTGAATGAGAATGTGCTTGCTTACAGCAACGTGCTATATGTTCTGAATGCCCGAATTGGGAATCTGTGTCAAAACTTTGTTAGTAATTATGTGATCCTTACTAGCTGGAAGTAAGGGAGATGGGGCATGAAGTTATTTCTAGGAGTTGGACACATACCAAGTTTAGCTCAGTTCTGGGCATGTTTGAAATACCTATACAAACTTGTTCCTACATAGTAACTTGCATCTTTGAATGAGAATGTGCTTGCTTGCAGCAACATGCTATATGTTCTGAATGTCCGATTTGGGAATCTGTGTCAGAACTTTGTTAGGAATTATGTGATCCTTACTAGCTGGAAGTAAGGGAGATGGGGCATGAAGTTATTTCTAGGAGTTGGAGACATACCAAGTTTAGCTCAGTTCTGGGCATCTTTGAAATACCTATACAAACTTGTTCCTACATAGTAACTTGCAACTTTGAATGAGAATGTGCTTGCTTGCAGCAACGTGCTATATGTTCTGAATGCCCGATTTGGGAATCTGTGTCAAAACTTTGTTAGGAATTATGTGATCCTTACTAGCTGGAAGTAAGGGAGATGGGGCATGAAGTTATTTCTAGGAGTTGGACACATACCAAGTTTAGCTCAGTTCTGGGCATCTTTGAAATACCTATACAAACTTGTTCCTACATAGTAACTTGCATCTTTGAATGAGAATGTGCTTGCTTACAGCAACGTGCTATATGTTCTGAATGCCCGAATTGGGAATCTGTGTCAGAACTTTGTTAGGAATTATGTGATCCTTACTAGCTGGAAGTAAGGGAGATGGGGCATGAAGTTATTTCTAGGAGATGGAGACATACCAAGTTTAGCTCAGTTCTGGGCATGTTTGAAATACCTATACAAACTTGTTCCTACATAGTAACTTGCATCTTTGAATGAGAATGTGCTTGCTTGCAGCAACGTGCTATATGTTCTGAATGCCCGATTTGGGAATCTGTGTCAGAACTTTGTTAGGAATTATGTGATCCTTACTAGCTGGAAGTAAGGGAGATGGGGCATGAAGTTATTTCTAGGAGTTGGACACATACCAAGTTTAGCTCAGTTCTGGGCATCTTTGAAATACCTATACAAACTTGTTCCTACATAGTAACTTGCATCTTCGAATGAGAATGTGCTTGCTTACAGCAACGTGCTATATGTTCTGAATGCCCGAATTGGCAATCTGTGTCAAAACTTTGTTAGGAATTATGTGATCCTTACTAGCTGGAAGTAAGGGAGATGGGGCATGCAGTTATTTCTAGGAGTTGGACACATACCAAGTTTAGCTCAGTTCTGGGCATCTTTGAAATACCTATACAAACTTGTTCCTACATAGTAACTTGCAACTTTGAATGAGAATGTGCTTGCTTACAGCAACGTGCTATATGTTCTGAATGCCCGAATTGGGAATCTGTGTCAAAACTTTGTTAGGAATTTTGTGATCCTTACTAGCTGGAAGTAAGGGAGATGGGGCATGAAGTTATTTCTAGGAGTTGGACACATACCAAGTTTAGCTCAGTTCTGGGCATCTTTGAAATACCTATACAAACTTGTTCCTACATAGTAACTTGCAACTCTGAATGAGAATGTGCTTGCTTACAGCAACGTGCTATATGTTCTGAATGCCCGAATTGGGAATCTGTGTCAGAACTTTGTTAGGAATTATGTGATCCTTACTAGCTGGAAGTAAGGGAGATGGGGCATGAAGTTATTTCTAGGAGATGGAGACATACCAAGTTTAGCTCAGTTCTGGGCATCTTTGAAATACCTATACAAACTTGTTCCTACATAGTAACTTGCATCTTTGAATGAGAATCTGCTTGCTTACAGCAACGTGCTATATGTTCTGAATGCCCGAATTGGGAATCTGTGTCAAAACTTTGTTAGGAATTATGTGATCCTTACTAGCTGGAAGTAAGGGAGATGGGGCATGAAGTTATTTCTAGGAGTTGGACACATACCAAGTTTAGCTCAGTTCTGGGCATCTTTGAAATACCTATACAAACTTGTTCCTACATAGTAACTTGCAACTTTGAATGAAAATGTGCTTGCTTACAGCAACGTGCTATATGTTCTGAATGCCCGAATTGGGAATCTGTGTCAAAACTTTGTTAGGAATTATGTGATCCTTACTAGCTGGAAGTAAGGGAGATGGGGCATGAAGATATTTCTAGGAGTTGGACACATACCAAGTTTAGCTCAGTTCTGGGCATCTTTGAAATACCTATACAAACTTGTTCCTACATAGTAACTTGCATCTTTGAATGAGAATGTGCTTGCTTACAGCAACGTGCTATATGTTCTGAATGCCCGAATTGGGAATCTGTGTCAAAACTTTGTTAGGAATTATGTGATCCTTACTAGCTGGAAGTAAGGGAGATGGGGCATGAAGTTATTTCTAGGAGTTGGACACATACCAAGTTTAGCTCAGTTCTGGGCATCTTTGAAATACCTATACAAACTTGTTCCTACATAGTAACTTGCAACTTTGAATGAGAATGTGCTTGCTTACAGCAACGTGCTATATGTTCTGAATGCCCGAATTGGGAATCTGTGTCAGAACTTTGTTAGGAATTATGTGATCCTTACTAGCTGGAAGTAAGGGAGATGGGGCATGCAGTTATTTCTAGGAGTTGGACACATACCAAGTTTAGCTCAGTTCTGGGCATCTTTGAAATACCTATACAAACTTGTTCCTACATAGTAACTTGCAACTTTGAATGAGAATGTGCTTGCTTACAGCAACGTGCTATATGTTCTGAATGCCCGAATTGGGAATCTGTGTCAGAACTTTGTTAGGAATTATGTGATCCTTACTAGCTGGAAGTAAGGGAGATGGGGCATGAAGTTATTTCTAGGAGTTGGACACATACCAAGTTTAGCTCAGTTCTGGGCATCTTTGAAATACCTATACAAACTTGTTCCTACATAGTAACTTGCAACTCTGAATGAGAATGTGCTTGCTTACAGCAACGTGCTATATGTTCTGAATGCCCGAATTGGGAATCTGTGTCAGAACTTTGTTAGGAATTATGTGATCCTTACTAGCTGGAAGTAAGGGAGATGGGGCATGAAGTTATTTCTAGGAGATGGAGACATACCAAGTTTAGCTCAGTTCTGGGCATGTTTGAAATACCTATACAAACTTGTTCCTACATAGTAACTTGCATCTTTGAATGAGAATGTGCTTGCTTGCAGCAACATGCTATATGTTCTGAATGTCCGATTTGGGAATCTGTGTCAGAACTTTGTTAGGAATTATGTGATCCTTACTAGCTGGAAGTAAGGGAGATGGGGCATGAAGTTATTTCTAGGAGTTGGACACATACCAAGTTTAGCTCAGTTCTGGGCATCTTTGAAATACCTATACAAACTTGTTCCTACATAGTAACTTGCATCTTCGAATGAGAATGTGCTTGCTTACAGCAACGTGCTATATGTTCTGAATGCCCGAATTGGCAATCTGTGTCAAAACTTTGTTAGGAATTATGTGATACTTACTAGCTGGAAGTAAGGGAGATGGGGCATGCAGTTATTTCTAGGAGTTGGACACATACCAAGTTTAGCTCAGTTCTGGGCATCTTTGAAATACCTATACAAACTTGTTCCTACATGGTAACTTGCAACTTTCAATGAGAATGTGCTTGCTTACAGCAACGTGCTATATGTTCTGAATGCACGAATTGGGAATCTGTGTCAAAACTTTGTTAGGAATTATGTGATCCTTACTAGCTGGAAGTAAGGGAGATGGGGCATGAAGTTATTTCTAGGAGTTGGACACATACCAAGTTTAGCTCAGTTCTGGGCATCTTTGAAATACCTATACAAACTTGTTCCTAAATAGTAACTTGCAACTCTGAATGAGAATGTGCTTGCTTACAGCAACGTGCTATATGTTCTGAATGCCCGAATTGGGAATCTGTGTCAGAACTTTGTTAGGAATTATGTGATCCTTACTAGCTGGAAGTAAGGGAGATGGGGCATGAAGTTATTTCTAGGAGTTGGACACATACCAAGTTTAGCTCAGTTCTGGGCATGTTTGAAATACCTATACAAACTTGTTCCTACATAGTAACTTGCATCTTTGAATGAGAATGTGCTTGCTTGCAGCAACGTGCTATATGTTCTGAATGCCCGATTTGGGAATCTGTGTCAAAACTTTGTTAGGAATTATGTGATCCTTACTAGCTGGAAGTAAGGGAGATGGGGCATGAAGTTATTTCTAGGAGTTGGACACATACCAAGTTTAGCTCAGTTCTGGGCATCTTTGAAATACCTATACAAACTTGTTCCTACATAGTAACTTGCATCTTCGAATGAGAATGTGCTTGCTTACAGCAACGTGCTATATGTTCTGAATGCCCGAATTGGCAATCTGTGTCAAAACTTTGTTAGGAATTATGTGATCCTTACTAGCTGGAAGTAAGGGAGATGGGGCATGAAGTTATTTCTAGGAGTTGGACACATACCAAGTTTAGCTCAGTTCTGGGCATCTTTGAAATACCTATACACACTTGTTCCTACATAGTAACTTGCATCTTTGAATGAGAATCTGCTTGCTTACAGCAACGTGCTATATGTTCTGAATGCCCGAATTGGGAAGCTGTGTCAAAACTTTGTTAGGAATTATGTGATCCTTACTAGCTGGAAGTAAGGGAGATGGGGCATGAAGTTATTTCTAGGAGTTGGACACATACCAAGTTTAGCTCAGTTCTGGGCATCTTTGAAATACCTATACAAACTTGTTCCTACATAGTAACTTGCAACCTGAATGAGAATCTGCTTGCTTACAGCAACGTGCTATATGTTCTGAATGCCCGAATTGGGAATCTGTGTCAAAACTTTGTTAGGAATTATGTGATCCTTACTAGCTGGAAGTAAGGGAGATGGGGCATGAAGTTATTTCTAGGTGTTGGACACATAACAAGTTTAGCTCAGTTCTGGGCATCTTTGAAATACCTATACAAACTTGTTCCTACATAGTAACTTGCAACTTTGAATGAGAATGTGCTTGCTTACAGCAACGTGCTATATGTTCTGAATGCCCGAATTGGGAATCTGTGTCAAACCTTTGTTAGGAATTATGTGATCCTTACTAGCTGGAAGTAAGGGAGATGGGGCATGAAGTTATTTCTAGGAGTTGGACACATACCAAGTTTAGCTCAGTTCTGGGCATCTTTGAAATACCTATACAAACTTGTTCCTACATAGTAACTTGCATCTTTGAATGAGAATCTGCTTGCTTACAGCAACGTGCTATATGTTCTGAATGCCCGAATTGGGAATCTGTGTCAAAACTTTGTTAGGAATTATGTGATCCTTACTAGCTGGAAGTAAGGGAGATGGGGCATGAAGTTATTTCTAGGAGTTGGACAAATACCAAGTTTAGCTCAGTTCTGGGCATCTTTGAAATACCTATACAAACTTGTTCCTACATAGTAACTTGCATCTTTGAATGAGAATCTGCTTGCTTACAGCAACGTGCTATATGTTCTGAATGCCCGAATTGGGAATCTGTGTCAAAACTTTGTTAGCAATTATGTGATCCTTACTAGCTGGAAGTAAGGGAGATGGGGCATGAAGTTATTTCTAGGAGTTGGACACATACCTAGTTTAGCTCAGTTCTGGGCATCTTTGAAATACCTATACAAACTTGTTCCTACATAGTAACTTGCAACTTTGAATGAGAATGTGCTTGCTTGCAGCAACGTGCTATATGTTCTGAATGCCCGATTTGGGAATCTGTGTCAAAACTTTGTTAGGAATTATGTGATCCTTACTAGCTGGAAGTAAGGGAGATGGGGCATGAAGTTATTTCTAGGAGTTGGACACATACCAAGTTTAGCTCAGTTCTGGGCATCTTTGAAATACCTATACAAACTTGTTCCTACATAGTAACTTGCAACCTGAATGAGAATCTGCTTGCTTACAGCAACGTGCTATATGTTCTGAATGCCCGAATTGGGAATCTGTGTCAAAACTTTGTTAGGAATTTTGTGATCCTTACTAGCTGGAAGTAAGGGAGATAGGGCATGAAGTTATTTCTAGGCGTTGGACACATACCAAGTTTAGCTCAGTTCTGGGCATCTTTGAAGTACCTATACAAACTTGTTCCTACATAGTAACTTGCATCTTTGAATGAGAATCTGCTTGCTTACAGCAACGTGCTATATGTTCTGAATGCCCGAATTGGCAATCTGTGTCAAAACTTTGTTAGGAATTATGTGATCCTTACTAGCTGGAAGTAAGGGACATGGGGCATGAAGTTATTTCTAGGAGTTGGACAAATACCAAGTTTAGCTCAGTTCTGGGCATCTTTGAAATACCTATACAAACTTGTTCCTACATAGTAACTTGCATCTTTGAATGAGAATCTGCTTGCTTACAGCAACGTGCTATATGTTCTGAATGCCCGAATTGGGAATCTGTGTCAAAACTTTATTAGGAATTATGTGATCCTTACTAGCTGGAAGTAAGGGAGATGGGGCATGAAGTTATTTCTAGGAGTTGGAGACATACCAAGTTTAGCTCAGTTCTGGGCATCTTTGAAATACCTATACAAACTTGTTCCTACATAGTAACTTGCAACTTTGAATGAGAATGTGCTTGCTTGCAGCAACGTGCTATATGTTCTGAATGCCCGATTTGGGAATCTGTGTCAAAACTTTGTTAGGAATTATGTGATCCTTACTAGCTGGAAGTAAGGGAGATGGGGCATGAAGTTATTTCTAGGAGTTGGACACATACCAAGTTTAGCTCAGTTCTGGGCATCTTTGAAATACCTATACAAACTTGTTCCTACATAGTAACTTGCATCTTTGAATGAGAATGTGCTTGCTTACAGCAACGTGCTATATGTTCTGAATGCCCGAATTGGGAATCTGTGTCAGAACTTTGTTAGGAATTATGTGATCCTTACTAGCTGGAAGTAAGGGAGATGGGGCATGAAGTTATTTCTAGGAGATGGAGACATACCAAGTTTAGCTCAGTTCTGGGCATGTTTGAAATACCTATACAAACTTGTTCCTACATAGTAACTTGCATCTTTGAATGAGAATGTGCTTGCTTGCAGCAACGTGCTATATGTTCTGAATGCCCGATTTGGGAATCTGTGTCAGAACTTTGTTAGGAATTATGTGATCCTTACTAGCTGGAAGTAAGGGAGATGGGGCATGAAGTTATTTCTAGGAGTTGGACACATACCAAGTTTAGCTCAGTTCTGGGCATCTTTGAAATACCTATACAAACTTGTTCCTACATAGTAACTTGCATCTTCGAATGAGAATGTGCTTGCTTACAGAAACGTGCTATATGTTCTGAATGCCCGAATTGGCAATCTGTGTCAAAACTTTGTTAGGAATTATGTGATCCTTACTAGCTGGAAGTAAGGGAGATGGGGCATGCAGTTATTTCTAGGAGTTGGACACATACCAAGTTTAGCTCAGTTCTGGGCATCTTTGAAATACCTATACAAACTTGTTCCTACATAGTAACTTGCAACTTTGAATGAGAATGTGCTTGCTTACAGCAACGTGCTATATGTTCTGAATGCCCGAATTGGGAATCTGTGTCAAAACTTTGTTAGGAATTTTGTGATCCTTACTAGCTGGAAGTAAGGGAGATGGGGCATGAAGTTATTTCTAGGCGTTGGACACATACCAAGTTTAGCTCAGTTCTGGGCATCTTTGAAATACCTATACAAACTTGTTCCTACATAGTAACTTGCAACTTTGAATGAAAATGTGCTTGCTTACAGCAACGTGCTATATGTTCTGAATGCCCGAATTGGGAATCTGTGTCAAAACTTTGTTAGGAATTATGTGATCCTTACTAGCTGGAAGTAAGGGAGATGGGGCATGAAGTTATTTCTAGGAGTTGGACACATACCAAGTTTAGCTCAGTTCTGGGCATCTTTGAAGTACCTATACAAACTTGTTCCTACATAGTAACTTGCATCTTTGAATGAGAATCTGCTTGCTTACAGCAACGTGCTATATGTTCTGAATGCCCGAATTGGCAATCTGTGTCAAAACTTTGTTAGGAATTATGTGATCCTTACTAGCTGGAAGTAAGGGACATGGGGCATGAAGTTATTTCTAGGAGTTGGACAAATACCAAGTTTAGCTCAGTTCTGGGCATCTTTGAAATACCTATACAAACTTGTTCCTACATAGTAACTTGCATCTTTGAATGAGAATCTGCTTGCTTACAGCAACGTGCTATATGTTCTGAATGCCCGAATTGGGAATCTGTGTCAAAACTTTATTAGGAATTATGTGATCCTTACTAGCTGGAAGTAAGGGAGATGGGGCATGAAGTTATTTCTAGGAGTTGGAGACATACCAAGTTTAGCTCAGTTCTGGGCATCTTTGAAATACCTATACAAACTTGTTCCTACATAGTAACTTGCAACTTTGAATGAGAATGTGCTTGCTTGCAGCAACGTGCTATATGTTCTGAATGCCCGATTTGGGAATCTGTGTCAAAACTTTGTTAGGAATTATGTGATCCTTACTAGCTGGAAGTAAGGGAGATGGGGCATGAAGTTATTTCTAGGAGTTGGACACATACCAAGTTTAGCTCAGTTCTGGGCATCTTTGAAATACCTATACAAACTTGTTCCTAAATAGTAACTTGCAACTCTGAATGAGAATGTGCTTGCTTACAGCAACGTGCTATATGTTCTGAATGCCCGAATTGGGAATCTGTGTCAGAACTTTGTTAGGAATTATGTGATCCTTACTAGCTGGAAGTAAGGGAGATGGGGCATGAAGTTATTTCTAGGAGTTGGACACATACCAAGTTTAGCTCAGTTCTGGGCATGTTTGAAATACCTATACAAACTTGTTGCTACATAGTAACTTGCATCTTTGAATGAGAATGTGCTTGCTTGCAGCAACGTGCTATATGTTCTGAATGCCCGATTTGGGAATCTGTGTCAAAACTTTGTTAGGAATTATGTGATCCTTACTAGCTGGAAGTAAGGGAGATGGGGCATGAAGTTATTTCTAGGAGTTGGACACATACCAAGTTTAGCTCAGTTCTGGGCATCTTTGAAATACCTATACAAACTTGTTCCTACATAGTAACTTGCATCTTCGAATGAGAATGTGCTTGCTTACAGCAACGTGCTATATGTTCTGAATGCCCGAATTGGGAATCTGTGTCAAAACTTTGTTAGGAATTATGTGATCCTTACTAGCTGGAAGTAAGGGAGATGGGGCATGAAGTTATTTCTAGGAGTTGGACACATACCAAGTTTAGCTCAGTTCTGGGCATCTTTGAAATAGCTATACAAACTTGTTCCTACATAGTAACTTGCATCTTTGAATGAGAATGTGCTTGCTTACAGCAACGTGCTATATGTTCTGAATGCCCGAATTGGGAATCTGTGTCAAAACTTTGTTAGGAATTATGTGATCCTTACTAGCTGGAAGTAAGGGAGATGGGGCATGAAGTTATTTCTAGGAGTTGGACACATACCAAGTTTAGCTCAGTTCTGGGCATCTTTGAAATACCTATACAAACTTGTTCCTACATAGTAACTTGCAACTTTGAATGAGAATGTGCTTGCTTACAGCAACGTGCTATATGTTCTGAATGCCCGAATTGGGAATCTGTGTCAGAACTTTGTTAGGAATTATGTGATCCTTACTAGCTGGAAGTAAGGGAGATGGGGCATGCAGTTATTTCTAGGAGTTGGACACATACCAAGTTTAGCTCAGTTCTGGGCATCTTTGAAATACCTATACAAACTTGTTCCTACATAGTAACTTGCAACTTTGAATGAGAATGTGCTTGCTTACAGCAACGTGCTATATGTTCTGAATGCCCGAATTGGGAATCTGTGTCAAAACTTTGTTAGGAATTATGTGATCCTTACTAGCTGGAAGTAAGGGAGATGGGGCATGAAGTTATTTCTAGGAGTTGGACACATACCAAGTTTAGCTCAGTTCTGGGCATCTTTGAAATACCTATACAAACTTGTTCCTACATAGTAACTTGCAACTCTGAATGAGAATGTGCTTGCTTACAGCAACGTGCTATATGTTCTGAATGCCCGAATTGGGAATCTGTGTCAGAACTTTGTTAGGAATTATGTGATCCTTACTAGCTGGAAGTAAGGGAGATGGGGCATGAAGTTATTTCTAGGAGATGGAGACATACCAAGTTTAGCTCAGTTCTGGGCATGTTTGAAATACCTATACAAACTTGTTCCTACATAGTAACTTGCATCTTTGAATGAGAATGTGCTTGCTTGCAGCAACATGCTATATGTTCTGAATGTCCGATTTGGGAATCTGTGTCAGAACTTTGTTAGGAATTATGTGATCCTTACTAGCTGGAAGTAAGGGAGATGGGGCATGAAGTTATTTCTAGGAGTTGGACACATACCAAGTTTAGCTCAGTTCTGGGCATCTTTGAAATACCTATACAAACTTGTTCCTACATAGTAACTTGCATCTTCGAATGAGAATGTGCTTGCTTACAGCAACGTGCTATATGTTCTGAATGCCCGAATTGGCAATCTGTGTCAAAACTTTGTTAGGAATTATGTGATCCTTACTAGCTGGAAGTAAGGGAGATGGGGCATGCAGTTATTTCTAGGAGTTGGACACATACCAAGTTTAGCTCAGTTCTGGGCATCTTTGAAATACCTATACAAACTTGTTCCTACATAGTAACTTGCAACTTTCAATGAGAATGTGCTTGCTTACAGCAACGTGCTATATGTTCTGAATGCACGAATTGGGAATCTGTGTCAAAACTTTGTTAGGAATTATGTGATCCTTACTAGCTGGAAGTAAGGGAGATGGGGCATGAAGTTATTTCTAGGAGTTGGACACATACCAAGTTTAGCTCAGTTCTGGGCATCTTTGAAATACCTATACAAACTTGTTCCTAAATAGTAACTTGCAACTCTGAATGAGAATGTGCTTGCTTACAGCAACGTGCTATATGTTCTGAATGCCCGAATTGGGAATCTGTGTCAGAACTTTGTTAGGAATTATGTGATCCTTACTAGCTGGAAGTAAGGGAGATGGGGCATGAAGTTATTTCTAGGAGTTGGACACATACCAAGTTTAGCTCAGTTCTGGGCATGTTTGAAATACCTATACAAACTTGTTCCTACATAGTAACTTGCATCTTTGAATGAGAATGTGCTTGCTTGCAGCAACGTGCTATATGTTCTGAATGCCCGATTTGGGAATCTGTGTCAAAACTTTGTTAGGAATTATGTGATCCTTACTAGCTGGAAGTAAGGGAGATGGGGCATGAAGTTATTTCTAGGAGTTGGACACATACCAAGTTTAGCTCAGTTCTGGGCATCTTTGAAATACCTATACAAACTTGTTCCTACATAGTAACTTGCATCTTCGAATGAGAATGTGCTTGCTTACAGCAACGTGCTATATGTTCTGAATGCCCGAATTGGCAATCTGTGTCAAAACTTTGTTAGGAATTATGTGATCCTTACTAGCTGGAAGTAAGGGAGATGGGGCATGATGTTATTTCTAGGAGTTGGACACATACCAAGTTTAGCTCAGTTCTGGGCATCTTTGAAATACCTATACACACTTGTTCCTACATAGTAACTTGCATCTTTGAATGAGAATCTGCTTGCTTACAGCAACGTGCTATATGTTCTGAATGCCCGAATTGGGAAGCTGTGTCAAAACTTTGTTAGGAATTATGTGATCCTTACTAGCTGGAAGTAAGGGAGATGGGGCATGAAGTTATTTCTAGGAGTTGGACACATACCAAGTTTAGCTCAGTTCTGGGCATCTTTGAAATACCTATACAAACTTGTTCCTACATAGTAACTTGCAACCTGAATGAGAATCTGCTTGCTTACAGCAACGTGCTATATGTTCTGAATGCCCGAATTGGGAATCTGTGTCAGAACTTTGTTAGGAATTATGTGATCCTTACTAGCTGGAAGTAAGGGAGATGGGGCATGAAGTTATTTCTAGGTGTTGGACACATACCAAGTTTAGCTCAGTTCTGGGCATCTTTGAAATACCTATACAAACTTGTTCCTACATAGTAACTTGCAACTTTGAATGAGAATGTGCTTGCTTACAGCAACGTGCTATATGTTCTGAATGCCCGAATTGGGAATCTGTGTCAAACCTTTGTTAGGAATTATGTGATCCTTACTAGCTGGAAGTAAGGGAGATGGGGCATGAAGTTATTTCTAGGAGTTGGACACATACCAAGTTTAGCTCAGTTCTGGGCATCTTTGAAATACCTATACAAACTTGTTCCTACATAGTAACTTGCATCTTTGAATGAGAATCTGCTTGCTTACAGCAACGTGCTATATGTTCTGAATGCCCGAATTGGCAATCTGTGTCAAAACTTTGTTAGGAATTATGTGATCCTTACTAGCTGGAAGTAAGGGAGATGGGGCATGAAGTTATTTCTAGGAGTTGGACACATACCAAGTTTAGCTCAGTTCTGGGCATCTTTGAAATACCTATACAAACTTGTTCCTACATAGTAACTTGCATCTTTGAATGAGAATCTGCTTGCTTACAGCAACGTGCTATATGTTCTGAATGCCCGAATTGGGAATCTGTGTCAAAACTTTGTTAGGAATTATGTGATCCTTACTAGCTGGAAGTAAGGGAGATGGGGCATGAAGTTATTTCTAGGAGTTGGACACATACCTAGTTTAGCTCAGTTCTGGGCATCTTTGAAATACCTATACAAACTTGTTCCTACATAGTAACTTGCAACTTTGAATGAGAATGTGCTTGCTTGCAGCAACGTGCTATATGTTCTGAATGCCCGATTTGGGAATCTGTGTCAAAACTTTGTTAGGAATTATGTGATCCTTACTAGCTGGAAGTAAGGGAGATGGGGCATGAAGTTATTTCTAGGAGTTGGACACATACCAAGTTTAGCTCAGTTCTGGGCATCTTTGAAATACCTATACAAACTTGTTCCTACATAGTAACTTGCAACCTGAATGAGAATCTGGTGCTTACAGCAACGTGCTATATGTTCTGAATGCCCGAATTGGGAATCTGTGTCAAAACTTTGTTAGGAATTTTGTGATCCTTACTAGCTGGAAGTAAGGGAGATGGGGCATGAAGTTATTTCTAGGAGTTGGACACATACCAAGTTTAGCTCAGTTCTGGGCATCTTTGAAATACCTATACAAACTTGTTCCTACATAGTAACTTGCAACTCTGAATGAGAATGTGCTTGCTTACAGCAACGTGCTATATGTTCTGAATGCCCGAATTGGGAATCTGTGTCAGAACTTTGTTAGGAATTATGTGATCCTTACTAGCTGGAAGTAAGGGAGATGGGGCATGAAGTTATTTCTAGGAGATGGAGACATACCAAGTTTAGCTCAGTTCTGAGCATGTTTGAAATACCTATACAAACTTGTTCCTACATAGTAACATGCATCTTTGAATGAGAATGTGCTTGCTTGCAGCAACATGCTATATGTTCTGAATGTCCGAATTGGGAATCTGTGTCAGAACTTTGTTAGGAATTATGTGATCCTTACTAGCTGGAAGTAAGGGAGATGGGGCATGAAGTTATTTCTAGGAGTTGGACACATACCAAGTTTAGCTCAGTTCTGGGCATCTTTGAAATACCTATACACACTTGTTCCTACATAGTAACTTGCATCTTTGAATGAGAATCTGCTTGCTTACAGCAACGTGCTATATGTTCTGAATGCCCGAATTGGGAATCTGTGTCAAAACTTTGTTAGGAATTATGTGATCCTTACTAGCTGGAAGTAAGGGAGATGGGGCATGAAGTTATTTCTAGGAGTTGGACACATACCAAGTTTAGCTCAGTTCTGGGCATCTTTGAAATACCTATACAAACTTGTTCCTACATAGTAACTTGCAACCTGAATGAGAATCTGCTTGCTTACAGCAACGTGCTATATGTTCTGAATGCCCGAATTGGGAATCTGTGTCAAAACTTTGTTAGGAATTATGTGATCCTTACTAGCTGGAAGTAAGGGAGATGGGGCATGAAGTTATTTCTAGGAGTTGGACACATACCAAGTTTAGCTCAGTTCTGGGCATCTTTGAAATACCTATACAAACTTGTTCCTACATAGTAACTTGCAACTTTGAATGAAAATGTGCTTGCTTACAGCAACGTGCTATATGTTCTGAATGCCCGAATTGGGAATCTGTGTCAAACCTTTGTTAGGAATTATGTGATCCTTACTAGCTGGAAGTAAGGGAGATGGGGCATGAAGTTATTTCTAGGAGTTGGACACATACCAAGTTTAGCTCAGTTCTGGGCATCTTTGAAGTACCTATACAAACTTGTTCCTACATAGTAACTTGCATCTTTGAATGAGAATCTGCTTGCTTACAGCAACGTGCTATATGTTCTGAATGCCCGAATTGGCAATCTGTGTCAAAACTTTGTTAGGAATTATGTGATCCTTACTAGCTGGAAGTAAGGGAGATGGGGCATGCAGTTATTTCTAGGAGTTGGACACATACCAAGTTTAGCTCAGTTCTGGGCATCTTTGAAATACCTATACAAACTTGTTCCTACATAGTAACTTGCAACTTTGAATGAGAATGTGCTTGCTTACAGCAACGTGCTATATGTTCTGAATGTCCGATTTGGGAATCTGTGTCAGATCTTTGTTAGGAATTATGTGATCCTTACTAGCTGGAAGTAAGGGAGATGGGGCATGAAGTTATTTCTAGGAGTTGGACACATACCAAGTTTAGCTCAGTTCTGGGCATCTTTGAAATACCTATACAAACTTGTTCCTACATAGTAACTTGCAACCTGAATGAGAATCTGCTTGCTTACAGCAACGTGCTATATGTTCTGAATGCCCGAATTGGGAATCTGTGTCAAAACTTTGTTAGGAATTATGTGATCCTTACTAGCTGGAAGTAAGGGAGATGGGGCATGAAGTTATTTCTAGGAGTTGGACACATACCAAGTTTAGCTCAGTTCTGGGCATCTTTGAAATACCTATACAAACTTGTTCCTACATAGTAACTTGCAACTTTGAATGAAAATGTGCTTGCTTACAGCAACGTGCTATATGTTCTGAATGCCCGAATTGGGAATCTGTGTCAAACCTTTGTTAGGAATTATGTGATCCTTACTAGCTGGAAGTAAGGGAGATGGGGCATGAAGTTATTTCTAGGAGTTGGACACATACCAAGTTTAGCTCAGTTCTGGGCATCTTTGAAATACCTATACAAACTTGTTCCTACATAGTAACTTGCATCTTTGAATGAGAATCTGCTTGCTTACAGCAACGTGCTATATGTTCTGAATGCCCGAATTGGCAATCTGTGTCAAAACTTTGTTAGGAATTATGTGATCCTTACTAGCTGGAAGTAAGGGAGATGGGGCATGAAGTTATTTCTAGGAGTTGGACACATACCAAGTTTAGCTCAGTTCTTGGCATCTTTGAAATACCTATACAAACTTGTTCCTACATAGTAACTTGCAACTTTGAATGAGAATGTGCTTGCTTGCAGCAACGTGCTATATGTTCTGAATGCCCGAATTGGGAATCTGTGTCAAAACTTTGTTAGGAATTATGTGATCCTTACTAGCTGGAAGTAAGGGAGATGGGGCATGAAGTTATTTCTAGGAGTTGGACACATACCAAGTTTAGCTCAGTTCTGGGCATCTTTGAAATACCTATACAAACTTGTTCCTACATAGTAACTTGCATCTTTGAATGAGAATGTGCTTGCTTACAGCAACGTGCTATATGTTCTGAATGCCCGAATTGGCAATCTGTGTCAAAACTTTGTTAGGAATTATGTGATCCTTACTAGCTGGAAGTAAGGGAGATGGGGCATGAAGTTATTTCTAGGAGTTGGACACATACCAAGTTTAGCTCAGTTCTGGGCATCTTTGAAATACCTATACAAACTTGTTCCTACATAGTAACTTGCATCTTTGAATGAGAATCTGCTTGCTTACAGCAACGTGCTATATGTTCTGAATGCCCGAATTGGCAATCTGTGTCAAAACTTTGTTAGGAATTATGTGATCCTTACTAGCTGGAAGTAAGGGAGATGGGGCATGAAGTTATTTCTAGGAGTTGGACACATACCAAGTTTAGCTCAGTTCTGGGCATCTTTGAAATACCTATACAAACTTGTTCCTACATAGTAACTTGCATCTTCGAATGAGAATGTGCTTGCTTACAGCAACGTGCTATATGTTCTGAATGCCCGAATTGGCAATCTGTGTCAAAACTTTGTTAGGAATTATGTGATCCTTACTAGCTGGAAGTAAGGGAGATGGGGCATGATGTTATTTCTAGGAGTTGGACACATACCAAGTTTAGCTCAGTTCTGGGCATCTTTGAAATACCTATACACACTTGTTCCTACATAGTAACTTGCATCTTTGAATGAGAATCTGCTTGCTTACAGCAACGTGCTATATGTTCTGAATGCCCGAATTGGGAAGCTGTGTCAAAACTTTGTTAGGAATTATGTGATCCTTACTAGCTGGAAGTAAGGGAGATGGGGCATGCAGTTATTTCTAGGAGTTGGACACATACCAAGTTTAGCTCAGTTCTGGGCATCTTTGAAATACCTATACAAACTTGTTCCTACATAGTAACTTGCAACCTGAATGAGAATCTGCTTGCTTACAGCAACGTGCTATATGTTCTGAATGCCCGAATTGGGAATCTGTGTCAGAACTTTGTTAGGAATTATGTGATCCTTACTAGCTGGAAGTAAGGGAGATGGGGCATGAAGTTATTTCTAGGTGTTGGACACATACCAAGTTTAGCTCAGTTCTGGGCATCTTTGAAATACCTATACAAACTTGTTCCTACAGAGTAACTTGCAACTTTGAATGAGAATGTGCTTGCTTACAGCAACGTGCTATATGTTCTGAATGCCCGAATTGGGAATCTGTGTCAAACCTTTGTTAGGAATTATGTGATCCTTACTAGCTGGAAGTAAGGGAGATGGGGCATGAAGTTATTTCTAGGAGTTGGACACATACCAAGTTTAGCTCAGTTCTGGGCATCTTTGAAATACCTATACAAACTTGTTCCTACATAGTAACTTGCATCTTTGAATGAGAATCTGCTTGCTTACAGCAACGTGCTATATGTTCTGAATGCCCGAATTGGCAATCTGTGTCAAAACTTTGTTAGGAATTATGTGATCCTTACTAGCTGGAAGTAAGGGAGATGGGGCATGAAGTTATTTCTAGGAGTTGGACACATACCAAGTTTAGCTCAGTTCTGGGCATCTTTGAAATACCTATACAAACTTGTTCCTACATAGTAACTTGCATCTTTGAATGAGAATCTGCTTGCTTACAGCAACGTGCTATATGTTCTGAATGCCCGAATTGGGAATCTGTGTCAAAACTTTGTTAGGAATTATGTGATCCTTACTAGCTGGAAGTAAGGGAGATGGGGCATGAAGTTATTTCTAGGAGTTGGACACATACCTAGTTTAGCTCAGTTCTGGGCATCTTTGAAATACCTATACAAACTTGTTCCTACATAGTAACTTGCAACTTTGAATGAGAATGTGCTTGCTTGCAGCAACGTGCTATATGTTCTGAATGCCCGATTTGGGAATCTGTGTCAAAACTTTGTTAGGAATTATGTGATCCTTACTAGCTGGAAGTAAGGGAGATGGGGCATGAAGTTATTTCTAGGAGTTGGACACATACCAAGTTTAGCTCAGTTCTGGGCATCTTTGAAATACCTATACACACTTGTTCCTACATAGTAACTTGCATCTTTGAATGAGAATCTGCTTGCTTACAGCAACGTGCTATATGTTCTGAATGCCCGAATTGGGAATCTGTGTCAAAACTTTGTTAGGAATTATGTGATCCTTACTAGCTGGAAGTAAGGGAGATGGGGCATGAAGTTATTTCTAGGAGTTGGACACATACCAAGTTTAGCTCAGTTCTGGGCATCTTTGAAATACCTATACAAACTTGTTCCTACATAGTAACTTGCAACCTGAATGAGAATCTGCTTGCTTACAGCAACGTGCTATATGTTCTGAATGCCCGAATTGGGAATCTGTGTCAAAACTTTGTTAGGAATTATGTGATCCTTACTAGCTGGAAGTAAGGGAGATGGGGCATGAAGTTATTTCTAGGAGTTGGACACATACCAAGTTTAGCCCAGTTCTGGGCATCTTTGAAATACCTATACAAACTTGTTCCTACATAGTAACTTGCAACTTTGAATGAAAATGTGCTTGCTTACAGCAACGTGCTATATGTTCTGAATGCCCGAATTGGGAATCTGTGTCAAACCTTTGTTAGGAATTATGTGATCCTTACTAGCTGGAAGTAAGGGAGATGGGGCATGAAGTTATTTCTAGGAGTTGGACACATACCAAGTTTAGCTCAGTTCTGGGCATCTTTGAAGTACCTATACAAACTTGTTCCTACATAGTAACTTGCATCTTTGAATGAGAATCTGCTTGCTTACAGCAACGTGCTATATGTTCTGAATGCCCGAATTGGCAATCTGTGTCAAAACTTTGTTAGGAATTATGTGATCCTTACTAGCTGGAAGTAAGGGAGATGGGGCATGAAGTTATTTCTAGGAGTTGGACAAATACCAAGTTTAGCTCAGTTCTGGGCATCTTTGAAATACCTATACAAACTTGTTCCTACATAGTAACTTGCAACTTTGAATGAGAATGTGCTTGCTTGCAGCAACGTGCTATATGTTCTGAATGCCCGATTTGGGAATCTGTGTCAAAACTTTGTTAGGAATTATGTGATCCTTACTAGCTGGAAGTAAGGGAGATGGGGCATGAAGTTATTTCTAGGAGTTGGACACATACCAAGTTTAGCTCAGTTCTGGGCATCTTTGAAATACCTATACAAACTTGTTCCTACATAGTAACTTGCATCTTTGAATGAGAATGTGCTTGCTTACAGCAACGTGCTATATGTTCTGAATGCCCGAATTGGGAATCTGTGTCAGAACTTTGTTAGGAATTATGTGATCCTTACTAGCTGGAAGTAAGGGAGATGGGGCATGAAGTTATTTCTAGGAGATGGAGACATACCAAGTTTAGCTCAGTTCTGGGCATCTTTGAAATACCTATACAAACTTGTTCCTACATAGTAACTTGCATCTTTGAATGAGAATGTGCTTGCTTGCAGCAACGTGCTATATGTTCTGAATGCCCGATTTGGGAATCTGTGTCAGAACTTTGTTAGGAATTATGTGATCCTTACTAGCTGGAAGTAAGGGAGATGGGGCATGAAGTTATTTCTAGGAGTTGGACACATACCAAGTTTAGCTCAGTTCTGGGCATCTTTGAAATACCTATACAAACTTGTTCCTACATAGTAACTTGCATCTTCGAATGAGAATGTGCTTGCTTACAGCAACGTGCTATATGTTCTGAATGCCCGAATTGGCAATCTGTGTCAAAACTTTGTTAGGAATTATGTGATCCTTACTAGCTGGAAGTAAGGGAGATGGGGCATGCAGTTATTTCTAGGAGTTGGACACATACCAAGTTTAGCTCAGTTCTGGGCATCTTTGAAATACCTATACAAACTTGTTCCTACATAGTAACTTGCAACTTTGAATGAGAATGTGCTTGCTTACAGCAACGTGCTATATGTTCTGAATGTCCGATTTGGGAATCTGTGTCAGATCTTTGTTAGGAATTATGTGATCCTTACTAGCTGGAAGTAAGGGAGATGGGGCATGAAGTTATTTCTAGGAGTTGGACACATACCAAGTTTAGCTCAGTTCTGGGCATCTTTGAAAGACCTATACAAACTTGTTCCTACATAGTAACTTGCAACCTGAATGAGAATCTGCTTGCTTACAGCAACGTGCTATATGTTCTGAATGCCCGAATTGGGAATCTGTGTCAAAACTTTGTTAGGAATTATGTGATCCTTACTAGCTGGAAGTAAGGGAGATGGGGCATGAAGTTATTTCTAGGAGTTGGACACATACCAAGTTTAGCTCAGTTCTGGGCATCTTTGAAATACCTATACAAACTTGTTCCTACATAGTAACTTGCAACTTTGAATGAAAATGTGCTTGCTTACAGCAACGTGCTATATGTTCTGAATGCCCGAATTGGGAATCTGTGTCAAACCTTTGTTAGGAATTATGTGATCCTTACTAGCTGGAAGTAAGGGAGATGGGGCATGAAGTTATTTCTAGGAGTTGGACACATACCAAGTTTAGCTCAGTTCTGGGCATCTTTGAAATACCTATACAAACTTGTTCCTACATAGTAACTTGCATCTTTGAATGAGAATCTGCTTGCTTACAGCAACGTGCTATATGTTCTGAATGCCCGAATTGGCAATCTGTGTCAAAACTTTGTTAGGAATTATGTGATCCTTACTAGCTGGAAGTAAGGGAGATGGGGCATGAAGTTATTTCTAGGAGTTGGACAAATACCAAGTTTAGCTCAGTTCTGGGCATCTTTGAAATACCTATACAAACTTGTTCCTACATAGTAACTTGCATCTTTGAATGAGAATCTGCTTGCTTACAGCAACGTGCTATATGTTCTGAATGCCCGAATTGGGAATCTGTGTCAAAACTTTGTTAGGAATTATGTGATCCTTACTAGCTGGAAGTAAGGGAGATGGGGCATGAAGTTATTTCTAGGAGTTGGACACATACCAAGTTTAGCTCAGTTCTTGGCATCTTTGAAATACCTATACAAACTTGTTCCTACATAGTAACTTGCAACTTTGAATGAGAATGTGCTTGCTTGCAGCAACGTGCTATATGTTCTGAATGCCCGAATTGGGAATCTGTGTCAAAACTTTGTTAGGAATTATGTGATCCTTACTAGCTGGAAGTAAGGGAGATGGGGCATGAAGTTATTTCTAGGAGTTGGACACATACCAAGTTTAGCTCAGTTCTGGGCATCTTTGAAATACCTATACAAACTTGTTCCTACATAGTAACTTGCATCTTTGAATGAGAATGTGCTTGCTTACAGCAACGTGCTATATGTTCTGAATGCCCGAATTGGCAATCTGTGTCAAAACTTTGTTAGGAATTATGTGATCCTTACTAGCTGGAAGTAAGGGAGATGGGGCATGAAGTTATTTCTAGGAGTTGGACACATACCAAGTTTAGCTCAGTTCTGGGCATCTTTGAAATACCTATACAAACTTGTTCCTACATAGTAACTTGCATCTTTGAATGAGAATCTGCTTGCTTACAGCAACGTGCTATATGTTCTGAATGCCCGAATTGGCAATCTGTGTCAAAACTTTGTTAGGAATTATGTGATCCTTACTAGCTGGAAGTAAGGGAGATGGGGCATGAAGTTATTTCTAGGAGTTGGACACATACCAAGTTTAGCTCAGTTCTGGGCATCTTTGAAATACCTATACAAACTTGTTCCTACATAGTAACTTGCATCTTCGAATGAGAATGTGCTTGCTTACAGCAACGTGCTATATGTTCTGAATGCCCGAATTGGCAATCTGTGTCAAAACTTTGTTAGGAATTATGTGATCCTTACTAGCTGGAAGTAAGGGAGATGGGGCATGATGTTATTTCTAGGAGTTGGACACATACCAAGTTTAGCTCAGTTCTGGGCATCTTTGAAATACCTATACACACTTGTTCCTACATAGTAACTTGCATCTTTGAATGAGAATCTGCTTGCTTACAGCAACGTGCTATATGTTCTGAATGCCCGAATTGGGAAGCTGTGTCAAAACTTTGTTAGGAATTATGTGATCCTTACTAGCTGGAAGTAAGGGAGATGGGGCATGAAGTTATTTCTAGGAGTTGGACACATACCAAGTTTAGCTCAGTTCTGGGCATCTTTGAAATACCTATACAAACTTGTTCCTACATAGTAACTTGCAACCTGAATGAGAATCTGCTTGCTTACAGCAACGTGCTATATGTTCTGAATGCCCGAATTGGGAATCTGTGTCAGAACTTTGTTAGGAATTATGTGATCCTTACTAGCTGGAAGTAAGGGAGATGGGGCATGAAGTTATTTCTAGGTGTTGGACACATACCAAGTTTAGCTCAGTTCTGGGCATCTTTGAAATACCTATACAAACTTGTTCCTACAGAGTAACTTGCAACTTTGAATGAGAATGTGCTTGCTTACAGCAACGTGCTATATGTTCTGAATGCCCGAATTGGGAATCTGTGTCAAACCTTTGTTAGGAATTATGTGATCCTTACTAGCTGGAAGTAAGGGAGATGGGGCATGAAGTTATTTCTAGGAGTTGGACACATACCAAGTTTAGCTCAGTTCTGGGCATCTTTGAAATACCTATACAAACTTGTTCCTACATAGTAACTTGCATCTTTGAATGAGAATCTGCTTGCTTACAGCAACGTGCTATATGTTCTGAATGCCCGAATTGGCAATCTGTGTCAAAACTTTGTTAGGAATTATGTGATCCTTACTAGCTGGAAGTAAGGGAGATGGGGCATGAAGTTATTTCTAGGAGTTGGACACATACCAAGTTTAGCTCAGTTCTGGGCATCTTTGAAATACCTATACAAACTTGTTCCTACATAGTAACTTGCATCTTTGAATGAGAATCTGCTTGCTTACAGCAACGTGCTATATGTTCTGAATGCCCGAATTGGGAATCTGTGTCAAAACTTTGTTAGGAATTATGTGATCCTTACTAGCTGGAAGTAAGGGAGATGGGGCATGAAGTTATTTCTAGGAGTTGGACACATACCTAGTTTAGCTCAGTTCTGGGCATCTTTGAAATACCTATACAAACTTGTTCCTACATAGTAACTTGCAACTTTGAATGAGAATGTGCTTGCTTGCAGCAACGTGCTATATGTTCTGAATGCCCGATTTGGGAATCTGTGTCAAAACTTTGTTAGGAATTATGTGATCCTTACTAGCTGGAAGTAAGGGAGATGGGGCATGAAGTTATTTCTAGGAGTTGGACACATACCAAGTTTAGCTCAGTTCTGGGCATCTTTGAAATACCTATACAAACTTGTTCCTACATAGTAACTTGCAACCTGAATGAGAATCTGCTTGCTTACAGCAACGTGCTATATGTTCTGAATGCCCGAATTGGGAATCTGTGTCAAAACTTTGTTAGGAATTTTGTGATCCTTACTAGCTGGAAGTAAGGGAGATGGGGCATGAAGTTATTTCTAGGAGTTGGACACATACCAAGTTTAGCTCAGTTCTGGGCATCTTTGAAATACCTATACAAACTTGTTCCTACATAGTAACTTGCAACTCTGAATGAGAATGTGCTTGCTTACAGCAACGTGCTATATGTTCTGAATGCCCGAATTGGGAATCTGTGTCAGAACTTTGTTAGGAATTATGTGATCCTTACTAGCTGGAAGTAAGGGAGATGGGGCATGAAGTTATTTCTAGGAGATGGAGACATACCAAGTTTAGCTCAGTTCTGAGCATGTTTGAAATACCTATACAAACTTGTTCCTACATAGTAACATGCATCTTTGAATGAGAATGTGCTTGCTTGCAGCAACATGCTATATGTTCTGAATGTCCGAATTGGGAATCTGTGTCAGAACTTTGTTAGGAATTATGTGATCCTTACTAGCTGGAAGTAAGGGAGATGGGGCATGAAGTTATTTCTAGGAGTTGGACACATACCAAGTTTAGCTCAGTTCTGGGCATCTTTGAAATACCTATACACACTTGTTCCTACATAGTAACTTGCATCTTTGAATCAGAATCTGCTTGCTTACAGCAACGTGCTATATGTTCTGAATGCCCGAATTGGGAATCTGTGTCAAAACTTTGTTAGGAATTATGTGATCCTTACTAGCTGGAAGTAAGGGAGATGGGGCATGAAGTTATTTCTAGGAGTTGGACACATACCAAGTTTAGCTCAGTTCTGGGCATCTTTGAAATACCTATACAAACTTGTTCCTACATAGTAACTTGCAACCTGAATGAGAATCTGCTTGCTTACAGCAACGTGCTATATGTTCTGAATGCCCGAATTGGGAATCTGTGTCAAAACTTTGTTAGGAATTATGTGATCCTTACTAGCTGGAAGTAAGGGAGATGGGGCATGAAGTTATTTCTAGGAGTTGGACACATACCAAGTTTAGCTCAGTTCTGGGCATCTTTGAAATACCTATACAAACTTGTTCCTACATAGTAACTTGCAACTTTGAATGAAAATGTGCTTGCTTACAGCAACGTGCTATATGTTCTGAATGCCCGAATTGGGAATCTGTGTCAAACCTTTGTTAGGAATTATGTGATCCTTACTAGCTGGAAGTAAGGGAGATGGGGCATGAAGTTATTTCTAGGAGTTGGACACATACCAAGTTTAGCTCAGTTCTGGGCATCTTTGAAGTACCTATACAAACTTGTTCCTACATAGTAACTTGCATCTTTGAATGAGAATCTGCTTGCTTACAGCAACGTGCTATATGTTCTGAATGCCCGAATTGGCAATCTGTGTCAAAACTTTGTTAGGAATTATGTGATCCTTACTAGCTGGAAGTAAGGGAGATGGGGCATGAAGTTATTTCTAGGAGTTGGACAAATACCAAGTTTAGCTCAGTTCTGGGCATCTTTGAAATACCTATACAAACTTGTTCCTACATAGTAACTTGCAACTTTGAATGAGAATGTGCTTGCTTGCAGCAACGTGCTATATGTTCTGAATGCCCGATTTGGGAATCTGTGTCAAAACTTTGTTAGGAATTATGTGATCCTTACTAGCTGGAAGTAAGGGAGATGGGGCATGAAGTTATTTCTAGGAGTTGGACACATACCAAGTTTAGCTCAGTTCTGGGCATCTTTGAAATACCTATACAAACTTGTTCCTACATAGTAACTTGCATCTTTGAATGAGAATGTGCTTGCTTACAGCAACGTGCTATATGTTCTGAATGCCCGAATTGGGAATCTGTGTCAGAACTTTGTTAGGAATTATGTGATCCTTACTAGCTGGAAGTAAGGGAGATGGGGCATGAAGTTATTTCTAGGAGATGGAGACATACCAAGTTTAGCTCAGTTCTGGGCATGTTTGAAATACCTA
Organism: Diceros bicornis minor; assembly: GCF_020826845.1. NCBI lineage: Eukaryota > Metazoa > Chordata > Mammalia > Perissodactyla > Rhinocerotidae > Diceros > Diceros bicornis. The sequence continues at coordinate 511,722 of NW_026691088.1, read as the reverse complement.
TACAAACTTGTTCCTACATAGTAACTTGCATCTTTGAATGAGAATGTGCTTGCTTGCAGCAACGTGCTATATGTTCTGAATGCCCGATTTGGGAATCTGTGTCAGAACTTTGTTAGGAATTATGTGATCCTTACTAGCTGGAAGTAAGGGAGATGGGGCATGAAGTTATTTCTAGGAGTTGGACACATACCAAGTTTAGCTCAGTTCTGGGCATCTTTGAAATACCTATACAAACTTGTTCCTACATAGTAACTTGCATCTTCGAATGAGAATGTGCTTGCTTACAGCAACGTGCTATATGTTCTGAATGCCCGAATTGGCAATCTGTGTCAAAACTTTGTTAGGAATTATGTGATCCTTACTAGCTGGAAGTAAGGGAGATGGGGCATGCAGTTATTTCTAGGAGTTGGACACATACCAAGTTTAGCTCAGTTCTGGGCATCTTTGAAATACCTATACAAACTTGTTCCTACATAGTAACTTGCAACTTTGAATGAGAATGTGCTTGCTTACAGCAACGTGCTATATGTTCTGAATGTCCGATTTGGGAATCTGTGTCAGATCTTTGTTAGGAATTATGTGATCCTTACTAGCTGGAAGTAAGGGAGATGGGGCATGAAGTTATTTCTAGGAGTTGGACACATACCAAGTTTAGCTCAGTTCTGGGCATCTTTGAAATACCTATACAAACTTGTTCCTACATAGTAACTTGCAACCTGAATGAGAATCTGCTTGCTTACAGCAACGTGCTATATGTTCTGAATGCCCGAATTGGGAATCTGTGTCAAAACTTTGTTAGGAATTATGTGATCCTTACTAGCTGGAAGTAAGGGAGATGGGGCATGAAGTTATTTCTAGGAGTTGGACACATACCAAGTTTAGCTCAGTTCTGGGCATCTTTGAAATACCTATACAAACTTGTTCCTACATAGTAACTTGCAACTTTGAATGAAAATGTGCTTGCTTACAGCAACGTGCTATATGTTCTGAATGCCCGAATTGGGAATCTGTGTCAAACCTTTGTTAGGAATTATGTGATCCTTACTAGCTGGAAGTAAGGGAGATGGGGCATGAAGTTATTTCTAGGAGTTGGACACATACCAAGTTTAGCTCAGTTCTGGGCATCTTTGAAATACCTATACAAACTTGTTCCTACATAGTAACTTGCATCTTTGAATGAGAATCTGCTTGCTTACAGCAACGTGCTATATGTTCTGAATGCCCGAATTGGCAATCTGTGTCAAAACTTTGTTAGGAATTATGTGATCCTTACTAGCTGGAAGTAAGGGAGATGGGGCATGAAGTTATTTCTAGGAGTTGGACAAATACCAAGTTTAGCTCAGTTCTGGGCATCTTTGAAATACCTATACAAACTTGTTCCTACATAGTAACTTGCATCTTTGAATGAGAATCTGCTTGCTTACAGCAACGTGCTATATGTTCTGAATGCCCGAATTGGGAATCTGTGTCAAAACTTTGTTAGGAATTATGTGATCCTTACTAGCTGGAAGTAAGGGAGATGGGGCATGAAGTTATTTCTAGGAGTTGGACACATACCAAGTTTAGCTCAGTTCTTGGCATCTTTGAAATACCTATACAAACTTGTTCCTACATAGTAACTTGCAACTTTGAATGAGAATGTGCTTGCTTGCAGCAACGTGCTATATGTTCTGAATGCCCGAATTGGGAATCTGTGTCAAAACTTTGTTAGGAATTATGTGATCCTTACTAGCTGGAAGTAAGGGAGATGGGGCATGAAGTTATTTCTAGGAGTTGGACACATACCAAGTTTAGCTCAGTTCTGGGCATCTTTGAAATACCTATACAAACTTGTTCCTACATAGTAACTTGCATCTTTGAATGAGAATGTGCTTGCTTACAGCAACGTGCTATATGTTCTGAATGCCCGAATTGGCAATCTGTGTCAAAACTTTGTTAGGAATTATGTGATCCTTACTAGCTGGAAGTAAGGGAGATGGGGCATGAAGTTATTTCTAGGAGTTGGACACATACCAAGTTTAGCTCAGTTCTGGGCATCTTTGAAATACCTATACAAACTTGTTCCTACATAGTAACTTGCATCTTTGAATGAGAATCTGCTTGCTTACAGCAACGTGCTATATGTTCTGAATGCCCGAATTGGCAATCTGTGTCAAAACTTTGTTAGGAATTATGTGATCCTTACTAGCTGGAAGTAAGGGAGATGGGGCATGAAGTTATTTCTAGGAGTTGGACACATACCAAGTTTAGCTCAGTTCTGGGCATCTTTGAAATACCTATACAAACTTGTTCCTACATAGTAACTTGCATCTTTGAATGAGAATCTGCTTGCTTACAGCAACGTGCTATATGTTCTGAATGCCCGAATTGGCAATCTGTGTCAAAACTTTGTTAGGAATTATGTGATCCTTACTAGCTGGAATTAAGGGAGATGGGGCATGAAGTTATTTCTAGGAGTTGGACACATACCAAGTTTAGCTCAGTTCTGGGCATCTTTGAAATACCTATACAAACTTGTTCCTACGTAGTAACTTGCATCTTTGAATGAGAATCTGCTTGCTTACAGCAACGTGCTATATGTTCTGAATGCCCGAATTGGGAATCTGTGTCAGAACTTTGTTAGGAATTATGTGATCCTTACTAGCTGGAAGTAAGGGAGATGGGGCATGCAGTTATTTCTAGGAGTTGGACACATACCAAGTTTAGCTCAGATCTGGGCATCTTTGAAATACCTATACAAACTTGTTCCTACATAGTAACTTGCAACTTTGAATGAGAATGTGCTTGCTTACAGCAACGTGCTATATGTTCTGAATGCCCGAATTGGGAATCTGTGTCAAAACTTTGTTAGGAATTTTGTGATCCTTACTAGCTGGAAGTAAGGGAGATGGGGCATGAAGTTATTTCTAGGAGTTGGACACATACCAAGTTTAGCTCAGTTCTGGGCATCTTTGAAATACCTATACAAACTTGTTCCTACATAGTAACTTGCAACTCTGAATGAGAATGTGCTTGCTTACAGCAACGTGCTATATGTTCTGAATGCCCGAATTGGGAATCTGTGTCAGAACTTTGTTAGGAATTATGTGATCCTTACTAGCTGGAAGTAAGGGAGATGGGGCATGAAGTTATTTCTAGGAGATGGAGACACACCAAGTTTAGCTCAGTTATGGGCATGTTTGAAATACCTATACAAACTTGTTCCTACATAGTAACTTGCATCTTTGAATGAGAATGTGCTTGCTTGCAGCAACATGCTATATGTTCTGAATGTCCGATTTGGGAATCTGTGTCAGAACTTTGTTAGGAATTATGTGATCCTTACTAGCTGGAATTAAGAGAGATGGGGCATGAAGTTATTTCTAAGAGTTGGACACATACCAAGTTTAGCTCAGTTCTGGGCATCTTTGAAATACCTATACAAACTTGTTCCTACATAGTAACTTGCATCTTCGAATGAGAATGTGCTTGCTTACAGCAACGTGCTATATGTTCTGAATGCCCGAATTGGCAATCTGTGTCAAAACTTTGTTAGGAATTATGTGATCCTTACTAGCTGGAAGTAAGGGAGATGGGGCATGAAGTTATTTCTAGGAGTTGGACACATACCAAGTTTAGCTCAGTTCTGGGCATCTTTGAAATACCTATACAAACTTGTTCCTACATAGTAACTTGCAACTTTCAATGAGAATGTGCTTGCTTACAGCAACGTGCTATATGTTCTGAATGCCCGAATTGGGAATCTGTGTCAAAACTTTGTTAGGAATTATGTGATCCTTACTAGCTGGAAGTAAGGGAGATGGGGCATGAAGTTATTTCTAGGAGTTGGACACATACCAAGTTTAGCTCAGTTCTGGGCATCTTTGAAATACCTATACAAACTTGTTCCTAAATAGTAACTTGCAACTCTGAATGAGAATGTGCTTGCTTACAGCAACGTGCTATATGTTCTGAATGCCCGAATTGGGAATCTGTGTCAGAACTTTGTTAGGAATTATGTGATCCTTACTAGCTGGAAGTAAGGGAGATGGGGCATGAAGTTATTTCTAGGAGTTGGACACATACCAAGTTTAGCTCAGTTCTGGGCATGTTTGAAATACCTATACAAACTTGTTGCTACATAGTAACTTGCATCTTTGAATGAGAATGTGCTTGCTTGCAGCAACGTGCTATATGTTCTGAATGCCCGATTTGGGAATCTGTGTCAAAACTTTGTTAGGAATTATGTGATCCTTACTAGCTGGAAGTAAGGGAGATGGGGCATGAAGTTATTTCTAGGAGTTGGACACATACCAAGTTTAGCTCAGTTCTGGGCATCTTTGAAATACCTATACAAACTTGTTCCTACATAGTAACTTGCATCTTCGAATGAGAATGTGCTTGCTTACAGCAACGTGCTATATGTTCTGAATGCCCGAATTGGCAATCTGTGTCAAAACTTTGTTAGGAATTATGTGATCCTTACTAGCTGGAAGTAAGGGAGATGGGGCATGAAGTTATTTCTAGGAGTTGGACACATACCAACTTTAGCTCAGTTCTGGGCATCTTTGAAATACCTATACACACTTGTTCCTACATAGTAACTTGCATCTTTGAATGAGAATCTGCTTGCTTACAGCAACGTGCTATATGTTCTGAATGCCCGAATTGGGAATCTGTGTCAAAACTTTGTTAGGAATTATGTGATCCTTACTAGCTGGAAGTAAGGGAGATGGGGCATGAAGTTATTTCTAGGAGTTGGACACATACCAAGTTTAGCTCAGTTCTGGGCATCTTTGAAATACCTATACAAACTTGTTCCTACATAGTAACTTGCAACTTTGAATGAGAATGTGCTTGCTTGCAGCAACGTGCTATATGTTCTGAATGCCCGATTTGGGAATCTGTGTCAAAACTTTGTTAGGAATTATGTGATCCTTACTAGCTGGAAGTAAGGGAGATGGGGCATGAAGTTATTTCTAGGAGTTGGACACATACCAAGTTTAGCTCAGTTCTGGGCATCTTTGAAATACCTATACAAACTTGTTCCTACATAGTAACTTGCATCTTTGAATGAGAATGTGCTTGCTTACAGCAACGTGCTATATGTTCTGAATGCCCGAATTGGCAATCTGTGTCAAAACTTTGTTAGGAATTATGTGATCCTTACTAGCTGGAAGTAAGGGAGATGGGGCATGAAGTTATTTCTAGGAGTTGGACACATACCAAGTTTAGCTCAGTTCTGGGCATCTTTGAAATACCTATACAAACTTGTTCCTACATAGTAACTTGCATCTTCGAATGAGAATGTGCTTGCTTACAGCAACGTGCTATATGTTCTGAATGCCCGAATTGGCAATCTGTGTCAAAACTTTGTTAGGAATTATGTGATCCTTACTAGCTGGAAGTAAGGGAGATGGGGCATGAAGTTATTTCTAGGAGTTGGACACATACCAAGTTTAGCTCAGTTCTGGGCATCTTTGAAATACCTATACAAACTTGTTCCTACATAGTAACTTGCTACTTTGAATGAAAATGTGCTTCCTTACAGCAACGTGCTATATGTTCTGAATGCCCGAATTGGGAATCTGTGTCAAAACTTTGTTAGGAATTATGTGATCCTTACTAGCTGGAAGTAAGGGAGATGGGGCATGAAGTTATTTCTAGGAGTTGGACACATACCAAGTTTAGCTCAGTTCTGGGCATCTTTGAAATACCTATACAAACTTGTTCCTACATAGTAACTTGCATCTTTGAATGAGAATCTGCTTGCTTACAGCAACGTGCTATATGTTCTGAATGCCCGAATTGGCAATCTGTGTCAAAACTTTGTTAGGAATTATGTGATCCTTACTAGCTGGAAGTAAGGGAGATGGGGCATGAAGTTATTTCTAGGAGTTGGACACATACCAAGTTTAGCTCAGTTCTGGGCATCTTTGAAATACCTATACAAACTTGTTCCTACATAGTAACTTGCATCTTTGAATGAGAATGTGCTTGCTTACAGCAACGTGCTATATGTTCTGAATGCCCGAATTGGGAATCTGTGTCAAAACTTTGTTAGGAATTATGTGATCCTTACTAGCTGGAAGTAAGGGAGATGGGGCATGAAGTTATTTCTAGGAGTTGGACACATACCAAGTTTAGCTCAGTTCTGGGCATCTTTGAAATACCTATACAAACTTGTTCCTACATAGTAACTTGCAACTTTGAATGAGAATGTGCTTGCTTGCAGCAACGTGCTATATGTTCTGAATGCCCGATTTGGGAATCTGTGTCAAAACTTTGTTAGGAATTATGTGATCCTTACTAGCTGGAAGTAAGGGAGATGGGGCATGAAGTTATTTCTAGGAGTTGGACACATACCAAGTTTAGCTCAGTTCTGGGCATCTTTGAAATACCTATACAAACTTGTTCCTACATAGTAACTTGCATCTTTGAATGAGAATGTGCTTGCTTACAGCAACGTGCTATATGTTCTGAATGCCCGAATTGGGAATCTGTGTCAAAACTTTGTTAGGAATTATGTGATCCTTACTAGCTGGAAGTAAGGGAGATGGGGCATGAAGTTATTTCTAGGAGTTGGACACATACCAAGTTTAGCTCAGTTCTGGGCATCTTTGAAATACCTATACAAACTTGTTCCTACATAGTAACTTGCAACTTTGAATGAGAATGTGCTTGCTTACAGCAACGTGCTATATGTTCTGAATGCCCGAATTGGGAATCTGTGTCAGAACTTTGTTAGGAATTATGTGATCCTTACTAGCTGGAAGTAAGGGAGATGGGGCATGCAGTTATTTCTAGGAGTTGGACACATACCAAGTTTAGCTCAGTTCTGGGCATCTTTGAAATACCTATACAAACTTGTTCCTACATAGTAACTTGCAACTTTGAATGAGAATGTGCTTGCTTACAGCAACGTGCTATATGTTCTGAATGCCCGAATTGGGAATCTGTGTCAGAACTTTGTTAGGAATTTTGTGATCCTTACTAGCTGGAAGTAAGGGAGATGGGGCATGAAGTTATTTCTAGGAGTTGGACACATACCAAGTTTAGCTCAGTTCTGGGCATCTTTGAAATACCTATACAAACTTGTTCCTACATAGTAACTTGCAACTCTGAATGAGAATGTGCTTGCTTACAGCAACGTGCTATATGTTCTGAATGCCCGAATTGGGAATCTGTGTCAGAACTTTGTTAGGAATTATGTGATCCTTACTAGCTGGAAGTAAGGGAGATGGGGCATGAAGTTATTTCTAGGAGATGGAGACATACCAAGTTTAGCTCAGTTATGGGCATGTTTGAAATACCTATACAAACTTGTTCCTACATAGTAACTTGCATCTTTGAATGAGAATGTGCTTGCTTGCAGCAACGTGCTATATGTTCTGAATGTCCGATTTGGGAATCTGTGTCAGAACTTTGTTAGGAATTATGTGATCCTTACTAGCTGGAAGTAAGGGAGATGGGGCATGAAGTTATTTCTAGGAGTTGGACACATACCAAGTTTAGCTCAGTTCTGGGCATCTTTGAAATACCTATACAAACTTGTTCCTACATAGTAACTTGCATCTTCGAATGAGAATGTGCTTGCTCTCAGCAACGTGCTATATGTTCTGAAAGCCCGAATTGGCAATCTGTGTCAAAACTTTGTTAGGAATTATGTGATCCTTACTAGCTGGAAGTAAGGGAGATGGGGCATGCAGTTATTTCTAGGAGTTGGACACATACCAAGTTTAGCTCAGTTCTGGGCATCTTTGAAATACCTATACAAACTTGTTCCTACATAGTAACTTGCAACTTTCAATGAGAATGTGCTTGCTTACAGCAACGTGCTATATGTTCTGAATGCCCGAATTGGGAATCTGTGTCAAAACTTTGTTAGGAATTATGTGATCCTTACTAGCTGGAAGTAAGGGAGATGGGGCATGAAGTTATTTCTAGGAGTTGGACACATACCAAGTTTAGCTCAGTTCTGGGCATCTTTGAAATACCTATACAAACTTGTTCCTACATAGTAACTTGCAACTTTGAATGAGAATGTGCTTGCTTGCAGCAACGTGCTATATGTTCTGAATGCCCGATTTGGGAATCTGTGTCAAAACTTTGTTAGGAATTATGTGATCCTTACTAGCTGGAAGTAAGGGAGATGGGGCATGAAGTTATTTCTAGGAGTTGGACACATACCAAGTTTAGCTCAGTTCTGGGCATCTTTGAAATACCTATACAAACTTGTTCCTACATAGTAACTTGCATCTTTGAATGAGAATGTGCTTGCTTACAGCAACGTGCTATATGTTCTGAATGCCCGAATTGGGAATCTGTGTCAAAACTTTGTTAGGAATTATGTGATCCTTACTAGCTGGAAGTAAGGGAGATGGGGCATGAAGTTATTTCTAGGAGTTGGACACATACCAAGTTTAGCTCAGTTCTGGGCATCTTTGAAATACCTATACAAACTTGTTCCTACATAGTAACTTGCAACTTTGAATGAGAATGTGCTTGCTTACAGCAACGTGCTATATGTTCTGAATGCCCGAATTGGGAATCTGTGTCAGAACTTTGTTAGGAATTATGTGATCCTTACTAGCTGGAAGTAAGGGAGATGGGGCATGCAGTTATTTCTAGGAGTTGGACACATACCAAGTTTAGCTCAGTTCTGGGCATCTTTGAAATACCTATACAAACTTGTTCCTACATAGTAACTTGCAACTTTGAATGAGAATGTGCTTGCTTACAGCAACGTGCTATATGTTCTGAATGCCCGAATTGGGAATCTGTGTCAGAACTTTGTTAGGAATTTTGTGATCCTTACTAGCTGGAAGTAAGGGAGATGGGGCATGAAGTTATTTCTAGGAGTTGGACACATACCAAGTTTAGCTCAGTTCTGGGCATCTTTGAAATACCTATACAAACTTGTTCCTACATAGTAACTTGCAACTCTGAATGAGAATGTGCTTGCTTACAGCAACGTGCTATATGTTCTGAATGCCCGAATTGGGAATCTGTGTCAGAACTTTGTTAGGAATTATGTGATCCTTACTAGCTGGAAGTAAGGGAGATGGGGCATGAAGTTATTTCTAGGAGATGGAGACATACCAAGTTTAGCTCAGTTCTGGGCATGTTTGAAATACCTATACAAACTTGTTCCTACATAGTAACTTGCATCTTTGAATGAGAATGTGCTTGCTTGCAGCAACGTGCTATATGTTCTGAATGTCCGATTTGGGAATCTGTGTCAGAACTTTGTTAGGAATTATGTGATCCTTACTAGCTGGAAGTAAGGGAGATGGGGCATGAAGTTATTTCTAGGAGTTGGACACATACCAAGTTTAGCTCAGTTCTGGGCATCTTTGAAATACCTATACAAACTTGTTCCTACATAGTAACTTGCATCTTCGAATGAGAATGTGCTTGCTCTCAGCAACGTGCTATATGTTCTGAAAGCCCGAATTGGCAATCTGTGTCAAAACTTTGTTAGGAATTATGTGATCCTTACTAGCTGGAAGTAAGGGAGATGGGGCATGCAGTTATTTCTAGGAGTTGGACACATACCAAGTTTAGCTCAGTTCTGGGCATCTTTGAAATACCTATACAAACTTGTTCCTACATAGTAACTTGCAACTTTCAATGAGAATGTGCTTGCTTACAGCAACGTGCTATATGTTCTGAATGCCCGAATTGGGAATCTGTGTCAAAACTTTGTTAGGAATTATGTGATCCTTACTAGCTGGAAGTAAGGGAGATGGGGCATGAAGTTATTTCTAGGAGTTGGACACATACCAAGTTTAGCTCAGTTCTGGGCATCTTTGAAATACCTATACAAACTTGTTCCTAAATAGTAACTTGCAACTCTGAATGAGAATGTGCTTGCTTACAGCAACGTGCTATATGTTCTGAATGCCCGAATTGGCAATCTGTGTCAGAACTTTGTTAGGAATTATGTGATCCTTACTAACTGGAAGTAAGGGAGATGGGGCATGAAGTTATTTCTAGGAGTTGGACACATACCAAGTTTAGCTCAGTTCTGGGCATGTTTGAAATACCTATACAAACTTGTTGCTACATAGTAACTTGCATCTTTGAATGAGAATGTGCTTGCTTGCAGCAACGTGCTATATGTTCTGAATGCCCGATTTGGGAATCTGTGTCAAAACTTTGTTAGGAATTATGTGATCCTTACTAGCTGGAAGTAAGGGAGATGGGGCATGAAGTTATTTCTAGGAGTTGGACACATACCAAGTTTAGCTCAGTTCTGGGCATCTTTGAAATACCTATACAAACTTGTTCCTACATAGTAACTTGCATCTTCGAATGAGAATGTGCTTGCTTACAGCAACGTGCTATATGTTCTGAATGCCCGAATTGGCAATCTGTGTCAAAACTTTGTTAGGAATTATGTGATCCTTACTAGCTGGAAGTAAGGGAGATGGGGCATGAAGTTATTTCTAGGAGTTGGACACATACCAAGTTTAGCTTAGTTCTGGGCATCTTTGAAATACCTATACACACTTGTTCCTACATAGTAACTTGCATCTTTGAATGAGAATCTGCTTGCTTACAGCAACGTGCTATATGTTCTGAATGCCCGAATTGGCAATCTGTGTCAAAACTTTGTTAGGAATTATGTGATCCTTACTAGCTGGAATTAAGGGAGATGGGGCATGAAGTTATTTCTAGGAGTTGGACACATACCAAGTTTAGCTCAGTTCTGGGCATCTTTGAAATACCTATACAAACTTGTTCCTACATAGTAACTTGCATCTTTGAATGAGAATCTGCTTGCTTACAGCAACGTGCTATATGTTCTGAATGCCCGAATTGGGAATCTGTGTCAAAACTTTGTTAGGAATTATGTGATCCTTACTAGCTGGAAGTAAGGGAGATGGGGCATGAAGTTATTTCTAGGAGTTGGACACATACCAAGTTCAGCTCAGTTCTGGGCATCTTTGAAATACCTATACAAACTTGTTCCTACATAGTAACTTGCAACTTTGAATGAGAATGTGCTTGCTTACAGCAACGTGCTATATGTTCTGAATGCCCGAATTGGGAATCTGTGTCAGAACTTTGTTAGGAATTATGTGATCCTTACTAGCTGGAAGTATGGGAGATGGGGCATGAAGTTATTTCTAGGAGTTGGACACATACCAAGTTTAGCTCAGTTCTGGGCATCTTTGAAATACCTATACAAACTTGTTCCTACATAGTAACTTGCATCTTTGAATGAGAATCTGCTTGCTTACAGCAACGTGCTATATGTTCTGAATGCCCGAATTGGCAATCTGTGTCAGAACTTTGTTAGGAATTATGTGATCCTTACTAGCTGGAAGGAAGGGAGATGGGGCATGAAGTTATTTCTAGGAGTTGGACACATACCAAGTTTAGCTCAGTTCTGGGCATCTTTGAAATACCTATACAAACTTGTTCCTACATAGTAACTTGCATCTTAGAATGAGAATCTGCTTGCTTACAGCAACGTGCTATATGTTCTGAATGCCGGAATTGGCAATCTGTGTCAAAACTTTGTTAGGAATTATGTGATCCTTACTAGCTGGAAGTAAGGGAGATGGGGCATGAAGTTATTTCTAGGAGTTGGACACATACCAAGTTTAGCTCAGTTCTGGGCATCTTTGAAATACCTATACAAACTTGTTCCTACATAGTAACTTGCAACTTTGAATGAAAATGTGCTTGCTTACAGCAACGTGCTATATGTTCTGAATGCCCGAATTGGGAATCTGTGTCAAAACTTTGTTAGGAATTATGTGATCCTTACTAGCTGGAAGTAAGGGAGATGGGGCACGAAGTTATTTCTAGGAGTTGGACACATACCAAGTTTAGCTCAGTTCTGGGCATCTTTGAAATACCTATACAAACTTGTTCCTACATAGTAACTTGCAACTTTGAATGAGAATCTGCTTGCTTACAGCAACGTGCTATATGTTCTGAATGCCCGAATTGGGAATGTTTGTCAAAACTTTGTTAGGAATTATGTGATCCTTACTAGCTGGAAGTAAGGGAGATGGGGCATGAAGTTATTTCTAGGAGTTGGACACATACCAAGTTTAGATCAGTTCTGGGCATCTTTGAAATACCTATACAAACTTGGTCCTACATAGTAACTTGCAACTTTGAATGAAAATGTGCTTGCTTACAGCAACGTGCTATATGTTCTGAATGCCCGAATTGGGAATATGTGTCAAAACTTTGTTAGGAATTATGTGATCCTTACTAGCTGGAAGTAAGGGAGATGGGGCACGAAGTTATTTCTAGGAGTTGGACACATACCAAGTTTAGCTCAGTTCTGGGCATCTTTGAAATACCTATACAAACTTGTTCCTACATAGTAACTTGCATCTTTGAATGAGAATCTGCTTGCTTACAGCAACGTGCTATATGTTCTGAATGCCCGAATTGGGAATCTGTGTCAAAACTTTGTTAGGAATTATGTGATCCTTACTAGCTGGAAGTAAGGGAGATGGGGCATAAAGTTATTTCTAGGAGTTGGACACATACCAAGTTTAGCTCAGTTCTGGGCATCTTTGAAATACCTATACAAACTTGTTCCTACATAGTAACTTGCAACTTTGAATGAAAATGTGCTTGCTTACAGCAACGTGCTATATGTTCTGAATGCCCGAATTGGGAATGTGTGTCAAAACTTTGTTAGGAATTATGTGATCCTTACTAGCTGGAAGTAAGTGAGATGGGGCATGAAGTTATTTCTAGGAGTTGGACACATACCAAGTTTAGCTCAGTTCTGGGCATCTTTGAAATACCTATACAAACTTGTTCCTACATAGTAACTTGCAACTTTGAATGAAAATGTGCTTGCTTACAGCAACGTGCTATATGTTCTGAATGCCCGAATTGGGAATCTGTGTCAAAACTTTGTTAGGAATTATGTGATCCTTACTAGCTGGAAGTAAGGGAGATGGGGCATGAAGTTATTTCTAGGAGTTGGACACATACCAAGTTTAGCTCAGTTCTGGGCATCTTTGAAATACCTATACAAACTTGTTCCTACATAGTAACTTGCATCTTTGAATGAGAATGTGCTTGCTTACAGCAACGTGCTATATGTTCTGAATGCCCGAATTGTGAATCTGTGTCAAAACTTTGTTAGGAATTATGTGATCCTTACTAGCTGGAAGTAAGGGAGATGGGGCATGAAGTTATTTCTAGGAATTGGACACATACCAAGTTTAGCTCAGTTCTGGGCATCTTTGAAATACCTATACAAACTTGTTCCTACATAGTAACTTGCATCTTTGAATGAGAATGTGCTTGCTTACAGCAACGTGCTATATGTTCTGAATGCCCGAATTGGCAATCTGTGTCAGAACTTTGTTAGGAATTATGTGATCCTTACTAGCTGGAAGTAAGGGAGATGGGGCATGAAGTTATTTCTAGGAGTTGGACACATACCAAGTTTAGCTCAGTTCTGGGCATCTTTGAAATACCTATACAAACTTGTTCCTACATAGTAACTTGCAACTTTGAATGAAAATGTGCTTGCTTACAGCAACGTGCTATATGTTCTGAATGCCCGAATTGGGAATCTGTGTCAAAACTTTGTTAGGAATTATGTGATCCTTACTAGCTGGAAGTAAGGGAGATGGGGCACGAAGTTATTTCTAGGAGTTGGACACATACCAAGTTTAGCTCAGTTCTGGGCATCTTTGAAATACCTATACAAACTTGTTCCTACATAGTAACTTGCAACTTTGAATGAGAATCTGCTTGCTTACAGCAACGTGCTATATGTTCTGAATGCCCGAATTGGGAATCTGTGTCAAAACTTTGTTAGGAATTATGTGATCCTTACTAGCTGGAAGTAAGGGAGATGGGGCATGAAGTTATTTCTAGGAGTTGGACACATACCAAGTTTAGCTCAGTTCTGGGCATCTTTGAAATACCTATACAAACTTGTTCCTACATAGTAACTTGCATCTTTGAATGAGAATCTGCTTCCTTACAGCAACGTGCTATATGTTCTGAATGCCCGAATTGGGAATCTGTGTCAAAACTTTGTTAGGAATTATGTGATCCTTACTAGCTGGAAGTAAGGGAGATGGGGCATGAAGTTATTTCTAGGAGTTGGACACATACCAAGTTTAGCTCAGTTCTGGGCATCTTTGAAATACCTATACAAACTTGTTCCTACATAGTAACTTGCATCTTTGAATGAGAATCTGCTTGCTTACAGCAACGTGCTATATGTTCTGAATGCCCGAATTGGCAATCTGTGTCAAAACTTTGTTAGGAATTATGTGATGCTTACTAGCTGGAAGTAAGGGAGATGGGGCATGAAGTTATTTCTAGGAGTTGGACACATACCAAGTTTAGCTCAGTTCTGGGCATCTTTGAAATACCTATACAAACTTGTTCCTACATAGTAACTTGCATCTTTGAATGAGAATGTGCTTGCTTACAGCAACGTGCTATATGTTCTGAATGCCCGATTTGGGAATCTGTGTCAAAACTTTGTTAGGAATTATGTGATCCTTACTAGCTGGAAGTAAGGAAGATGGGGCATGAAGTTATTTCTAGGAGTTGGACACATACCAAGTTTAGCTCAGTTCTGGGCATCTTTGAAATACCTATACAAACTTGTTCCTACATAGTAACTTGCATCTTTGAATGAGAATCTGCTTGCTTACAGCAACGTGCTATATGTTCTGAATGCCCGAATTGGCAATCTGTGTCAAAACTTTGTTAGGAATTATGTGATCCTTACTAGCTGGAAGTAAGGGAGATGGGGCATGAAGTTATTTCTAGGAGTTGGACACATACCAAGTTTAGCTCAGTTCTGGGCATCTTTGAAATACCTATACAAACTTGTTCCCACATAGTAACTTGCATCTTTGAATGAGAATCTGCTTGCTTACAGCAACGTGCTATATGTTCTGAATGCCCGAATTGGGAATCTGTGTCAAAACTTTGTTAGGAATTATGTGATCCTTACTAGCTGGAAGTAAGGGAGATGGGGCATGAAGTTATTTCTAGGAGTTGGACACATACCAAGTTCAGCTCAGTTCTGGGCATCTTTGAAATACCTATACAAACTTGTTCCTACATAGTAGCTTGCAACTTTGAATGAGAATCTGCTTGCTTACAGCAACGTGCTATATGTTCTGAATGCCCGAATTGGGAATCTGTGTCAGAACTTTGTTAGGAATTATGTGATCCTTACTAGCTGGAAGTATGGGAGATGGGGCATGAAGTTATTTCTAGGAGTTGGACACATACCAAGTTTAGCTCAGTTCTGGGCATCTTTGAAATACCTATACAAACTTGTTCCTACATAGTAACTTGCATCTTTGAATGAGAATGTGCTTGCTTACAGCAACGTGCTATATGTTCTGAATGCCCGAATTGGCAATCTGTGTCAGAACTTTGTTAGGAATTATGTGATCCTTACTAGCTGGAAGTAAGGGAGATGGGGCATGAAGTTATTTCTAGGAGTTGGACACATACCAAGTTTAGCTCAGTTCTGGGCATCTTTGAAATACCTATACAAACTTGTTCCTACATAGTAACTTGCATCTTTGAATGAGAATCTGCTTGCTTACAGCAACGTGCTATATGTTCTGAATGCCCGAATTGGCAATCTGTGTCAAAACTTTGTTAGGAATTATGTGATCCTTACTAGCTGGAAGTAAGGGAGATGGGGCATGAAGTTATTTCTAGGAGTTGGACACATACCAAGTTTAGCTCAGTTCTGGGCATCTTTGAAATACCTATACAAACTTGTTCCTACATAGTAACTTGCAACTTTGAATGAAAATGTGCTTGCTTACAGCAACGTGCTATATGTTCTGAATGCCCGAATTGGGAATCTGTGTCAAAACTTTGTTAGGAATTATGTGATCCTTACTAGCTGGAAGTAAGGGAGATGGGGCACAAAGTTATTTCTAGGAGTTGGACACATACCAAGTTTAGCTCAGTTCTGGGCATCTTTGAAATACCTATACAAACTTGTTCCTACATAGTAACTTGCAACTTTGAATGAGAATCTGCTTGCTTACAGCAACGTGCTATATGTTCTGAATGCCCGAATTGGGAATGTGTGTCAAAACTTTGTTAGGAATTATGTGATCCTTACTAGCTGGAAGTAAGGGAGATGGGGCATGAAGTTATTTCTAGGAGTTGGACACATACCAAGTTTAGATCAGTTCTGGGCATCTTTGAAATACCTATACAAACTTGTTCCTACATAGTAACTTGCATCTTTGAATGAAAATGTGCTTGCTTACAGCAACGTGCTATATGTTCTGAATGCCCGAATTGGGAATATGTGTCAAAACTTTGTTAGGAATTATGTGATCCTTACTAGCTGGAAGTAAGGGAGATGGGGCACGAAGTTATTTCTAGGAGTTGGACACATACCAAGTTTAGCTCAGTTCTGGGCATCTTTGAAATACCTATACAAACTTGTTCCTACATAGTAACTTGCATCTTTGAATGAAAATGTGCTTGCTTACAGCAACGTGCTATATGTTCTGAATGCCCGAATTGGCAATCTGTGTCAAAACTTTGTTAGGAATTATGTGATCCTTACCAGCTGGAAGTAAGGGAGATGGGGCATGAAGTTATTTCTAGGAGTTGGACACATACCAAGTTTAGCTCAGTTCTGGGCATCTTTGAAATACCTATACAAACTTGTTCCTACATAGTAACTTGCATCTTTGAATGAGAATCTGCTTGCTTACAGCAACGTGCTATATGTTCTGAATGCCCGAATTGGCAATCTGTGTCAAAACTTTGTTAGGAATTATGTGATCCTTACTAGCTGGAAGTAAGGGAGATGGGGCATGAAGTTATTTCTAGGAGTTGGACACATACCAAGTTTAGCTCAGTTCTGGGCATCTTTGAAATACCTATACAAACTTGTTCCTACATAGTAACTTGCAACTTTGAATGAGAATGTGCTTGCTTACAGCAACGTGCTATATGTTCTGAATGCCCGAATTGGGAATCTGTGTCAAAACTTTGTTAGGAATTATGTGATCCTTACTAGCTGGAAGTAAGGGAGATGGGGCATGAAGTTATTTCTAGGAGTTGGACACATACCAAGTTTAGCTCAGTTCTGGGCATCTTTGAAATACCTATACAAACTTGTTCCTACATAGTAACTTGCAACTTTGAATGAGAATGTGCTTGCTTACAGCAACGTGCTATATGTTCTGAATGCCCGAATTGGGAATCTGTGTCAAAACTTTGTTAGGAATTATGTGATCCTTACTAGCTGGAAGTAAGGGAGATGGGGCATGAAGTTATTTCTAGGAATTGGACACATACCAAGTTTAGCTCAGTTCTGGGCATCTTTGAAATACCTATACAAACTTGTTCCTACATAGTAACTTGCATCTTTGAATGAGAATGTGCTTGCTTACAGCAACGTGCTATATGTTCTGAATGCCCGAATTGGCAATCAACGTCAAAACTTTGTTAGGAATTATGTGATCCTTACTAGCTGGAAGTAAGGGAGATGGGGCATGAAGTTATTTCTAGGAGTTGGACACATACCAAGTTTAGCTCAGTTCTGGGCATCTTTGAAATACCTATACAAACTTGTTCCTACATAGTAACTTGCAACTTTGAATGAGAATGTGCTTGCTTACAGCAACGTGCTATATGTTCTGAATGCCCGAATTGGGAATCTGTGTCAAAACTTTGTTAGGAATTATGTGATCCTTACTAGCTGGAAGTAAGGGAGATGGGGCATGAAGTTATTTCTAGGAGTTGGACACATACCAAGTTTAGCTCAGTTCTGGGCATCTTTGAAATACCTATACAAACTTGTTCCTACATAGTAACTTGCAACTTTGAATGAGAATGTGCTTGCTTACAGCAACGTGCTATATGTTCTGAATGCCCGAATTGGGAATCTGTGTCAGAACTTTGTTAGGAATTATGTGATCCTTACTAGCTGGAAGTAAGGGAGATGGGGCATGAAGTTATTTCTAGGAGTTGGACACATACCAAGTTTAGCTCAGTTCTGGGCATCTTTGAAATACCTATACAAACTTGTTCCTACATAGTAACTTGCAACTTTGAATGAAAATGTGCTTGCTTACAGCAACGTGCTATATGTTCTGAATGCCCGAATTGGGAATCTGTGTCAAACCTTTGTTAGGAATTATGTGATCCTTACTAGCTGGAAGTAAGGGAGATGGGGCACGAAGTTATTTCTAGGAGTTGGACACATACCAAGTTTAGCTCAGTTCTGGGCATCTTTGAAATACCTATACAAACTTGTTCCTACATAGTAACTTGCATCTTTGAATGAGAATCTGCTTGCTTACAGCAACGTGCTATATGTTCTGAATGCCCGAATTGGGAATCTGTGTCAAAACTTTGTTAGGAATTATGTGATCCTTACTAGCTGGAAGTAAGGGAGATGGGGCATGAAGTTATTTCTAGGAGTTGGACACATACCAAGTTTAGCTCAGTTCTGGGCATCTTTGAACTACCTATACAAACTTGTTCCTACATAGTAACTTGCATCTTTGAATGAGAATGTGCTTGCTTACAGCAACGTGCTATATGTTCCGAATGCCCGAATTGGCAATCTGTGTCAAAACTTTGTTAGGAATTATGTGATCCTTACTAGCTGGAAGTAAGGGAGATGGGGCATGAAGTTATTTCTAGGAGTTGGACACATACCAAGTTTAGCTCAGTTCTGGGCATCTTTGAAATACCTATACAAACTTGTTCCTACATAGTAACTTGCAACTTTGAATGAAAATGTGCTTGCTTACAGCAACGTGCTATATGTTCTGAATGCCCGAATTGGGAATCTGTGTCAAAACTTTGTTAGGAATTATGTGATCCTTACTAGCTGGAAGTAAGGGAGATGGGGCATGAAGTTATTTCTAGGAGTTGGACACATACCAAGTTTAGCTCAGTTCTGGGCATCTTTGAAATACCTATACAAACTTGTTCCTACATAGTAACTTGCATCTTTGAATGAGAATCTGCTTGCTTACAGCAACGTGCTATATGTTCTGAATGCCCGAATTGGCAATCTGTGTCAAAACTTTGTTAGGAATTATGTGATGCTTACTAGCTGGAAGTAAGGGAGATGGGGCATGAAGTTATTTCTAGGAGTTGGACACATACCAAGTTTAGCTCAGTTCTGGGCATCTTTGAAATACCTATACAAACTTGTTCCTACATAGTAACTTGCAACTTTGGATGAGAATCTGCTTGCTTACAGCAACGTGCTATATGTTCTGAATGCCCGAATTGGGAATGTGTGTCAAAACTTTGTTAGGAATTATGTGATCCTTACTAGCTGGAAGTAAGGGAGATGGGGCATGAAGTTATTTCTAGGAGTTGGACACATACCAAGTTTAGATCAGTTCTGGGCATCTTTGAAATACCTATACAAACTTGTTCCTAATTGTAACTTGCAACTTTGAATGAAAATGTGCTTGCTTACAGCAACGTGCTATATGTTCTGAATGCCCGAATTGGGAATGTGTGTCAAACCTTTGTTAGGAATTATGTGATCCTTACTAGCTGGAAGTAAGGGAGATGGGGCATGAAGTTATTTCTAGGAGTTGGACACATACCAAGTTTAGCTCAGTTCTGGGCATCTTTGAAATACCTATACAAACTTGTTCCTACATAGTAACTTGCAACTTTGAATGAGAATCTGCTTGCTTACAGCAACGTGCTATATGTTCTGAATGCCCGAATTGGGAATGTGTGTCAAAATTTTGTTAGGAATTATGTGATCCTTACTAGCTGGAAGTAAGGGAGATGGGGCATGAAGTTTTTTCTAGGAGTTGGACACATACCAAGTTTAGATCAGTTCTGGGCATCTTTGAAATACCTATACAAACTTGTTCCTACATAGTAACTTGCAACTTTGAATGAAAATGTGCTTGCTTACAGCAACGTGCTATATGTTCTGAATGCCCGAATTGGGAATCTGTGTCAAAACTTTGTTAGGAATTATGTGATCCTTACTAGCTGGAAGTAAGGGAGATGGGGCACGAAGTTATTTCTAGGAGTTGGACACATACCAAGTTTAGCTCAGTTCTGGGCATCTTTGAAATACCTATACAAACTTGTTCCTACATAGTAACTTGCATCTTTGAATGAGAATCTGCTTGCTTACAGCAACGTGCTATATGTTCTGAATGCCCGAATTGGGAATCTGTGTCAAAACTTTGTTAGGAATTATGTGATCCTTACTAGCTGGAAGTAACGGAGATGGGGCATGAAGTTATTTCTAGGAGTTGGACACATACCAAGTTTAGCTCAGTTCTGGGCATCTTTGAAATACCTATACAAACTTGTTCCTACATAGTAACTTGCAACTTTGAATGAGAATGTGCTTGCTTACAGCAACGTGCAATATGTTCTGAATGCCCGAATTGGGAATCTGTGTCAGAACTTTGTTAGGAATTATGTGATCCTTACTAGCTGGAAGTAAGGGAGATGGGGCATGAAGTTATTTCTAGGAGTTGGACACATACCAAGTTTAGCTCAGTTGTGGGCATCTTTGAAATACCTATACAAAATTGTTCCTACATAGTAACTTGCATCTTTGAATGAGAATCTGCTTGCTTACAGCAACGTGCTATATGTTCTGAATGCCCGAATTGGGAATCTGTGTCAAAACTTTGTTAGGAATTATGTGATCCTTACTAGCTGGAAGTAAGGGAGATGGGGCACGATGTTATTTCTAGGAGTTGGACACATACCAAGTTTAGCTCAGTTCTGGGCATCTTTACAATACCTATACAAACTTGTTCCTACATAGTATCTTGCATCTTTGAATGAGAATGTGCTTGCTTACAGCAACGTGCTACATGTTCTGAATGCCCGAATTGGGAATGTGTGTCAAAACTTTGTTAGGAATTATGTGATCCTTACTAGCTGGAAGTAAGGGAGATGGGGCACGAAGTTATTTCTAGGAGTTGGACACATACCAAGTTTAGCTCAGTTCTGGGCATCTTTGAAATACCTATACAAACTTGTTCCTACATAGTAACTTGCAACTTTGAAAGAGAATGTGCTTGCTTGCAGCAACGCGCTATATTTTCTGAATGCCCGATTTGGGAATCTGTGTCAAAACTTTGTTAGGAATTATGTGATCCTTACTAGCTGGAAGTAAGGGAGATGGGGCATGAAGTTATTTCTAGGAGTTGGACACATACCAATTTTAGCTCAGTTCTGGGCATCTTTGAAATACCTATACAAACTTGTTCCTACATAGTAACTTGCATCTTCGAATGAGAATGTGCTTGCTTACAGCAACGTGCTATATGTTCTGAATGCCCGAATTGGGAATCTGTGTCAAAACTTTGTTAGGAATTATGTGATCCTTACTAGCTGGAAGTAAGGGAGATGGGGCATGAAGTTATTTCTAGGAGTTAGTTGGACACATACCAAGTTTAGCTCAGTTCTGGGCATCTTTGAAATACCTATACACACTTGTTACTACATAGTAACTTGCATCTTTGAATGAGAATCTGCTTGCTTACAGCAACGTGCTATATGTTCTGAATGCCCGAATTGGCAATCTGTGTCAAAACTTTGTTAGGAATTATGTGATCCTTACTAGCTGGAAGTAAGGGAGATGGGGCATGAAGTTATTTCTAGGAGTTGGACACATACCAAGTTTAGCTCAGTTCTGGGCATCTTTGAAATACCTATACAAACTTGTTCCTACATAGTAACTTGCAACCTGAATGAGAATCTGCTTGCTTACAGCAACGTGCTATATGTTCTGAATGCCCGAATTGGGAATCTGTGTCAGAACTTTGTTAGGAATTATGTGATCCTTACTAGCTGGAAGTAAGGGAGATGGGGCATGAAGTTATTTCTAGGAGTTGGACACATACCAAGTTTAGCTCAGTTGTGGGCATCTTTGAAATACCTATATAAAATTGTTCCTACATAGTAACTTGCATCTTTGAATGAGAATCTGCTTGCTTACAGCAACGTGCTATATGTTCTGAATGCCCGAATTGGGAATCTGTGTCAAAACTTTGTTAGGAATTATGTGATCCTTACTAGCTGGAAGTAAGGGAGATGGGGCACGATGTTATTTCTAGGAGTTGGACACATACCAAGTTTAGCTCAGTTCTGGGCATCTTTACAATACCTATACAAACTTGTTCCTACATAGTATCTTGCATCTTTGAATGAGAATGTGCTTGCTTACAGCAACGTGCTACATGTTCTGAATGCCCGAATTGGGAATGTGTGTCAAAACTTTGTTAGGAATTATGTGATCCTTACTAGCTGGAAGTAAGGGAGATGGGGCACGAAGTTATTTCTAGGAGTTGGACACATACCAAGTTTAGCTCAGTTCTGGGCATCTTTGAAATACCTATACAAACTTGTTCCTACATAGTAACTTGCAACTTTGAAAGAGAATGTGCTTGCTTGCAGCAACGCGCTATATTTTCTGAATGCCCGATTTGGGAATCTGTGTCAAAACTTTGTTAGGAATTATGTGATCCTTACTAGCTGGAAGTAAGTGAGATGGGGCATGAAGTTATTTCTAGGAGTTGGACACATACCAAGTTTAGCTCAGTTCTGGGCATCTTTGAAATACCTATACAAACTTGTTCCTACATAGTAACTTGCATCTTTGAATGAGAATGTGCTTGCTTACAGCAACGTGCTATATGTTCTGAATGCCCGAATTGGCAATCTGTGTCAAAACTTTGTTAGGAATTATGTGATCCTTACTAGCTGGAAGTAAGGGAGATGGGGCATGAAGTTATTTCTAGGAGTTGGACACATACCAAGTTTAGCTCAGTTCTGGGCATCTTTGAAATACCTATACAAACTTGTTCCTACATAGTAACTTGCATCTTTGAATGAGAATCTGCTTGCTTACAGCAACGTGCTATATGTTCTGAATGCCCGAATTGGCAATCTGTGTCAAAACTTTGTTAGGAATTATGTGATCCTTACTAGCTGGAAGTAAGGGAGATGGGGCATGAAGTTATTTCTAGGAGTTGGACACATACCAAGTTTAGCTCAGTTCTGGGCATCTTTGAAATACCTATACAAACTTGTTCCTACATAGTAACTTGCAACCTGAATGAGAATCTGCTTGCTTACAGCAACGTGCTATATGTTCTGAATGCCCGAATTGGGAATCTGTGTCAAAACTTTGTTAGGAATTATGTGATCCTTACTAGCTGGAAGTAAGGGAGATGGGGCATGAAGTTATTTCTAGGAGTTGGACACATACCAATTTTAGCTCAGTTCTGGGCATCTTTGAAATACCTATACAAACTTGTTCCTACATAGTAACTTGCATCTTCGAATGAGAATGTGCTTGCTTACAGCAACGTGCTATATGTTCTGAATGCCCGAATTGGGAATCTGTGTCAAAACTTTGTTAGGAATTATGTGATCCTTACTAGCTGGAAGTAAGGGAGATGGGGCATGAAGTTATTTCTAGGAGTTAGTTGGACACATACCAAGTTTAGCTCAGTTCTGGGCAACTTTGAAATACCTATACACACTTGTTACTACATAGTAACTTGCATCTTTGAATGAGAATCTGCTTGCTTACAGCAACGTGCTATATGTTCTGAATGCCCGAATTGGCAATCTGTGTCAAAACTTTGTTAGGAATTATGTGATCCTTACTAGCTGGAAGTAAGGGAGATGGGGCATGAAGTTATTTCTAGGAGTTGGACACATACCAAGTTTAGCTCAGTTCTGGGCATCTTTGAAATACCTATACAAACTTGTTCCTACATAGTAACTTGCAACCTGAATGAGAATCTGCTTGCTTACAGCAACGTGCTATATGTTCTGAATGCCCGAATTGGGAATCTGTGTCAAAACTTTGTTAGGAATTATGTGATCCTTACTAGCTGGAAGTAAGGGAGATGGGGCACGAAGTTATTTCTAGGAGTTGGACACATACCAAGTTTAGCTCAGTTCTGGGCATCTTTGAAATACCTATACAAACTTGTTCCTACATAGTAACTTGCAACTTTGAATGAGAATGTGCTTGCTTGCAGCAACGCGCTATATTTTCTGAATGCCCGATTTGGGAATCTGTGTCAAAACTTTGTTAGGAATTATGTGATCCTTACTAGCTGGAAGTAAGGGAGATGGGGCATGAAGTTATTTCTAGGAGTTGGACACATACCATGTTTAGCTCAGTTCTGGGCATCTTTGAAATACCTATACAAACTTGTTCCTACATAGTAACTTGCATCTTTGAATGAGAATGTGCTTGCTTACAGCAACGTGCTATATGTTCTGAATGCCCGAATTGGCAATCTGTGTCAAAACTTTGTTAGGAATTATGTGATCCTTACTAGCTGGAAGTAAGGGAGATAGGGCATGAAGTTATTTCTAGGAGTGGACACATACCAAGTTTAGCTCAGTTCTGGGCATCTTTGAAATACCTATACAAACTTGTTCCTACATAGTAACTTGCATCTTTGAATGAGAATCTGCTTGCTTACAGCAACGTGCTATATGTTCTGAATGCCCGAATTGGCAATCTGTGTCAAAACTTTGTTAGGAATTATGTGATCCTTACTAGCTGGAAGTAAGGGAGATGGGGCATGAAGTTATTTCTAGGAGTTGGACACATACCAAGTTTAGCTCAGTTCTGGGCATCTTTGAAATACCTATACAAACTTGTTCCTACATAGTAACTTGCAACCTGAATGAGAATCTGCTTGCTTACAGCAACGTGCTATATGTTCTGAATGCCCGAATTGGGAATCTGTGTCAAAATTTTGTTAGGAATTATGTGATCCTTACTAGCTGGAAGTAAGGGAGATGGGGCATGAAGTTATTTCTAGGAGTTGGACACATACCAAGTTTAGCTCAGTTCTGGGCATCTTTGAAATACCTATACAAACTTGTTCCTACATAGTAACTTGAATCTTTGAATGAGAATGTGCTTGCTTACAGCAACGTGCTATATGTTCTGAATGCCCGAATTGGCAATCTGTGTCAAAACTTTGTTAGGAATTATGTGATCCTTACTAGCTGGAAGTAAGGGAGATGGGGCATGAAGTTATTTCTAGGAGTTGGACACATACCAAGTTTAGCTCAGTTCTGGGCATCTTTGAAATACCTATACAAACTTGTTCCTACATAGTAACTTGCATCTTTGAATGAGAATCTGCTTGCTTACAGCAACGTGCTATATGTTCTGAATGCCCGAATTGGCAATCTGTGTCAAAACTTTGTTAGGAATTATGTGATCCTTACTAGCTGGAAGTAAGGGAGATGGGGCATGAAGTTATTTCTAGGAGTTGGACACATACCAAGTTTAGCTCAGTTCTTGGCATCTTTGAAATACCTATACAAACTTGTTCCTACATAGTAACTTGCAACTTTGAATGAGAATGTGCTTGCTTACAGCAACGTGCTATATGTTCTGAATGCCCGAATTGTGAATCTGTGTCAAAACTTTGTTAGGAATTATGTGATCCTTACTAGCTGGAAGTAAGGGAGATGGGGCATGAAGTTATTTCTAGGAATTGGACACATACCAAGTTTAGCTCAGTTCTGGGCATCTTTGAAATACCTATACAAACTTGTTCCTACATAGTAACTTGCATCTTTGAATGAGAATGTGCTTGCTTACAGCAACGTGCTATATGTTCTGAATGCCCGAATTGGCAATCTGTGTCAGAACTTTGTTAGGAATTATGTGATCCTTACTAGCTGGAAGTAAGGGAGATGGGGCATGAAGTTATTTCTAGGAGTTGGACACATACCAAGTTTAGCTCAGTTCTGGGCATCTTTGAAATACCTATACAAACTTGTTCCTACATAGTAACTTGCAACTTTGAATGAAAATGTGCTTGCTTACAGCAACGTGCTATATGTTCTGAATGCCCGAATTGGGAATCTGTGTCAAAACTTTGTTAGGAATTATGTGATCCTTACTAGCTGGAAGTAAGGGAGATGGGGCACAAAGTTATTTCTAGGAGTTGGACACATACCAAGTTTAGCTCAGTTCTGGGCATCTTTGAAATACCTATATAAACTTGTTCCTACATAGTAACTTGCAACTTTGAATGAGAATCTGCTTGCTTACAGCAACGTGCTATATGTTCTGAATGCCCGAATTGGCAATCTGTGTCAAAACTTTGTTAGGAATTATGTGATCCTTACTAGCTGGAAGTAAGGGAGATGGGGCATGAAGTTATTTCTAGGAGTTGGACACATACCAAGTTTAGCTCAGTTCTGGGCATCTTTGAAATACCTATACAAACTTGTTCCTACATAGTAACTTGCATCTTTGAATGAGAATCTGCTTCCTTACAGCAACGTGCTATATGTTCTGAATGCCCGAATTGGGAATCTGTGTCAAAACTTTGTTAGGAATTATGTGATCCTTACTAGCTGGAAGTAAGGGAGATGGGGCATGAAGTTATTTCTAGGAGTTGGACACATACCAAGTTTAGCTCAGTTCTGGGCATCTTTGAAATACCTATACAAACTTGTTCCTACATAGTAACTTGCATCTTTGAATGAGAATCTGCTTGCTTACAGCAACGTGCTATATGTTCTGAATGCCCGAATTGGCAATCTGTGTCAAAACTTTGTTAGGAATTATGTGATGCTTACTAGCTGGAAGTAAGGGAGATGGGGCATGAAGTTATTTCTAGGAGTTGGACACATACCAAGTTTAGCTCAGTTCTGGGCATCTTTGAAATACCTATACAAACTTGTTCCTACATAGTAACTTGCATCTTTGAATGAGAATGTGCTTGCTTACAGCAACGTGCTATATGTTCTGAATGCCCGATTTGGGAATCTGTGTCAAAACTTTGTTAGGAATTATGTGATCCTTACTAGCTGGAAGTAAGGAAGATGGGGCATGAAGTTATTTCTAGGAGTTGGACACATACCAAGTTTAGCTCAGTTCTGGGCATCTTTGAAATACCTATACAAACTTGTTCCTACATAGTAACTTGCATCTTTGAATGAGAATGTGCTTGCTTACAGCAACGTGCTATATGTTCTGAATGCCCGAATTGGCAATCTGTGTCAAAACTTTGTTAGGAATTATGTGATCCTTACTAGCTGGAAGTAAGGGAGATGGGGCATGAAGTTATTTCTAGGAGTTGGACACATACCAAGTTTAGCTCAGTTCTGGGCATCTTTGAAATACCTATACAAACTTGTTCCTACATAGTAACTTGCATCTTTGAATGAGAATCTGCTTGCTTACAGCAACGTGCTATATGTTCTGAATGCCCGAATTGGGAATCTGTGTCAAAACTTTGTTAGGAATTATGTGATCCTTACTAGCTGGAAGTAAGGGAGATGGGGCATGAAGTTATTTCTAGGAGTTGGACACATACCAAGTTCAGCTCAGTTCTGGGCATCTTTGAAATACCTATACAAACTTGTTCCTACATAGTAGCTTGCAACTTTGAATGAGAATCTGCTTGCTTACAGCAACGTGCTATATGTTCTGAATGCCCGAATTGGGAATCTGTGTCAGAACTTTGTTAGGAATTATGTGATCCTTACTAGCTGGAAGTATGGGAGATGGGGCATGAAGTTATTTCTAGGAGTTGGACACATACCAAGTTTAGCTCAGTTCTGGGCATCTTTGAAATACCTATACAAACTTGTTCCTACATAGTAACTTGCATCTTTGAATGAGAATGTGCTTGCTTACAGCAACGTGCTATATGTTCTGAATGCCCGAATTGGCAATCTGTGTCAGAACTTTGTTAGGAATTATGTGATCCTTACTAGCTGGAAGTAAGGGAGATGGGGCATGAAGTTATTTCTAGGAGTTGGACACATACCAAGTTTAGCTCAGTTCTGGGCATCTTTGAAATACCTATACAAACTTGTTCCTACATAGTAACTTGCATCTTTGAATGAGAATCTGCTTGCTTACAGCAACGTGCTATATGTTCTGAATGCCCGAATTGGCAATCTGTGTCAAAACTTTGTTAGGAATTATGTGATCCTTACTAGCTGGAAGTAAGGGAGATGGGGCATGAAGTTATTTCTAGGAGTTGGACACATACCAAGTTTAGCTCAGTTCTGGGCATCTTTGAAATACCTATACAAACTTGTTCCTACATAGTAACTTGCAACTTTGAATGAGAATGTGCTTGCTTACAGCAACGTGCTATATGTTCTGAATGCCCGAATTGGGAATCTGTGTCAAAACTTTGTTAGGAATTATGTGATCCTTACTAGCTGGAAGTAAGGGAGATGGGGCACAAAGTTATTTCTAGGAGTTGGACACATACCAAGTTTAGCTCAGTTCTGGGCATCTTTGAAATACCTATACAAACTTGTTCCTACATAGTAACTTGCAACTTTGAATGAGAATCTGCTTGCTTACAGCAACGTGCTATATGTTCTGAATGCCCGAATTGGGAATGTGTGTCAAAACTTTGTTAGGAATTATGTGATCCTTACTAGCTGGAAGTAAGGGAGATGGGGCATGAAGTTATTTCTAGGAGTTGGACACATACCAAGTTTAGATCAGTTCTGGGCATCTTTGAAATACCTATACAAACTTGTTCCTACATAGTAACTTGCATCTTTGAATGAAAATGTGCTTGCTTACAGCAACGTGCTATATGTTCTGAATGCCCGAATTGGGAATATGTGTCAAAACTTTGTTAGGAATTATGTGATCCTTACTAGCTGGAAGTAAGGGAGATGGGGCACGAAGTTATTTCTAGGAGTTGGACACATACCAAGTTTAGATCAGTTCTGGGCATCTTTGAAATACCTATACAAACTTGTTCCTACATAGTAACTTGCATCTTTGAATGAAAATGTGCTTGCTTACAGCAACGTGCTATATGTTCTGAATGCCCGAATTGGCAATCTGTGTCAAAACTTTGTTAGGAATTATGTGATCCTTACCAGCTGGAAGTAAGGGAGATGGGGCATGAAGTTATTTCTAGGACTTGGACACATACCAAGTTTAGCTCAGTTCTGGGCATCTTTGAAATACCTATACAAACTTGTTCCTACATAGTAACTTGCATCTTTGAATGAGAATCTGCTTGCTTACAGCAACGTGCTATATGTTCTGAATGCCCGAATTGGCAATCTGTGTCAAAACTTTGTTAGGAATTATGTGATCCTTACTAGCTGGAAGTAAGGGAGATGGGGCATGAAGTTATTTCTAGGAGTTGGACACATACCAAGTTTAGCTCAGTTCTGGGCATCTTTGAAATACCTATACAAACTTGTTCCTACATAGTAACTTGCAACTTTGAATGAGAATCTGCTTGCTTACAGCAACGTGCTATATGTTCTGAATGCCCGAATTGGGAATCTGTGTCAAAACTTTGTTAGGAATTATGTGATCCTTACTAGCTGGAAGTAAGGGAGATGGGGCATGAAGTTATTTCTAGGAGTTGGACACATACCAAGTTTAGCTCAGTTCTGGGCATCTTTGAAATACCTATACAAACTTGTTCCTACATAGTAACTTGCAACTTTGAATGAGAATGTGCTTGCTTACAGCAACGTGCTATATGTTCTGAATGCCCGAATTGGGAATCTGTGTCAAAACTTTGTTAGGAATTATGTGATCCTTACTAGCTGGAAGTAAGGGAGATGGGGCATGAAGTTATTTCTAAGAGTTGGACACATACCAAGTTTAGCTCAGTTCTGGGCATCTTTGAAATACCTATACAAACTTGTTCCTACATAGTAACTTGCATCTTTGAATGAGAATGTGCTTGCTTACAGCAACGTGCTATATGTTCTGAATGCCCGAATTGGCAATCTGCGTCAAAACTTTGTTAGGAATTATGTGATCCTTACTAGCTGGAAGTAAGGGAGATGGGGCATGAAGTTATTTCTAGGAGTTGGACACATACCAAGTTTAGCTCAGTTCTGGGCATCTTTGAAATACCTATACAAACTTGTTCCTACATAGTAACTTGCAACTTTGAATGAGAATGTGCTTGCTTACAGCAACGTGCTATATGTTCTGAATGCCCGAATTGGGAATCTGTGTCAAAACTTTGTTAGGAATTATGTGATCCTTACTAGCTGGAAGTAAGGGAGATGGGGCATGAAGTTATTTCTAGGAGTTGGACACATACCAAGTTTAGCTCAGTTCTGGGCATCTTTGAAATACCTATACAAACTTGTTCCTACATAGTAACTTGCAACTTTGAATGAGAATGTGCTTGCTTACAGCAACGTGCTATATGTTCTGAATGCCCGAATTGGGAATCTGTGTCAGAACTTTGTTAGGAATTATGTGATCCTTACTAGCTGGAAGTAAGGGAGATGGGGCATGAAGTTATTTCTAGGAGTTGGACACATACCAAGTTTAGCTCAGTTCTGGGCATCTTTGAAATACCTATACAAACTTGTTCCTACATAGTAACTTGCATCTTTGAATGAGAATGTGCTTGCTTACAGCAACGTGCCATATGTTCTGAATGCCCGAATTGGGAATCTGTGTCAGAACTTTGTTAGGAATTATGTGATCCTTACTAGCTGGAAGTAAGGGAGATGGGGCATGAAGTTATTTCTAGGAGTTGGACACATACCAAGTTTAGCTCAGTTCTGGGCATCTTTGAAATACCTATACAAACTTGTTCCTACATAGTAACTTGCAACTTTGAATGAGAATGTGCTTGCTTACAGCAACGTGCCATATGTTCTGAATGCCCGAATTGGGAATCTGTGTCAGAACTTTGTTAGGAATTATGTGATCCTTACTAGCTGGAAGTAAGGGAGATGGGGCATGAAGTTATTTCTAGGAGTTGGACACATACCAAGTTTAGCTCAGTTCTGGGCATCTTTGAAATACCTATACAAACTTGTTCCTACATAGTAACTTGCAACTTTGAATGAAAATGTGCTTGCTTACAGCAACGTGCTATATGTTCTGAATGCCCGAATTGGGAATCTGTGTCAAAACTTTGTTAGGAATTATGTGATCCTTACTAGCTGGAAGTAAGGGAGATGGGGCATGAAGTTATTTCTAGGAGTTGGACACATACCAAGTTTAGCTCAGTTCTGGGCATCTTTGAAATACCTATACAAACTTGTTCCTACATAGTAACTTGCAACTTTGAATGAAAATGTGCTTGCTTACAGCAACGTGCTATATGTTCTGAATGCCCGAATTGGGAATCTGTGTCAAACCTTTGTTAGGAATTATGTGATCCTTACTAGCTGGAAGTAAGGGAGATGGGGCACGAAGTTATTTCTAGGAGTTGGACACATACCAAGTTTAGCTCAGTTCTGGGCATCTTTGAAATACCTATACAAACTTGTTCCTACATAGTAACTTGCATCTTTGAATGAGAATCTGCTTGCTTACAGCAACGTGCTATATGTTCTGAATGCCCGAATTGGGAATCTGTGTCAAAACTTTGTTAGGAATTATGTGATCCTTACTAGCTGGAAGTAAGGGAGATGGGGCATGAAGTTATTTCTAGGAGTTGGACACATACCAAGTTTAGCTCAGTTCTGGGCATCTTTGAACTACCTATACAAACTTGTTCCTACATAGTAACTTGCATCTTTGAATGAGAATGTGCTTGCTTACAGCAACGTGCTATATGTTCTGAATGCCCGAATTGGCAATCTGTGTCAAAACTTTGTTAGGAATTATGTGATCCTTACTAGCTGGAAGTAAGGGAGATGGGGCATGAAGTTATTTCTAGGAGTTGGACACATACCAAGTTTAGCTCAGTTCTGGGCATCTTTGAAATACCTATACAAACTTGTTCCTACATAGTAACTTGCAACTTTGAATGAAAATGTGCTTGCTTACAGCAACGTGCTATATGTTCTGAATGCCCGAATTGGGAATCTGTGTCAAAACTTTGTTAGGAATTATGTGATCCTTACTAGCTGGAAGTAAGGGAGATGGGGCATGAAGTTATTTCTAGGAGTTGGACACATACCAAGTTTAGCTCAGTTCTGGGCATCTTTGAAATACCTATACAAACTTGTT
This sequence comes from Diceros bicornis minor, assembly GCF_020826845.1. Classification (NCBI taxonomy): domain Eukaryota; kingdom Metazoa; phylum Chordata; class Mammalia; order Perissodactyla; family Rhinocerotidae; genus Diceros; species Diceros bicornis. The sequence goes on along the minus strand of NW_026691088.1, from coordinate 479,789 downwards.
CCTACATAGTAACTTGCATCTTTGAATGAGAATCTGCTTGCTTACAGCAACGTGCTATATGTTCTGAATGCCCGAATTGGCAATCTGTGTCAAAACTTTGTTAGGAATTATGTGATGCTTACTAGCTGGAAGTAAGGGAGATGGGGCATGAAGTTATTTCTAGGAGTTGGACACATACCAAGTTTAGCTCAGTTCTGGGCATCTTTGAAATACCTATACAAACTTGTTCCTACATAGTAACTTGCAACTTTGGATGAGAATCTGCTTGCTTACAGCAACGTGCTATATGTTCTGAATGCCCGAATTGGGAATGTGTGTCAAAACTTTGTTAGGAATTATGTGATCCTTACTAGCTGGAAGTAAGGGAGATGGGGCATGAAGTTATTTCTAGGAGTTAGTTGGACACATACCAAGTTTAGCTCAGTTCTGGGCATCTTTGAAATACCTATACACACTTGTTACTACATAGTAACTTGCATCTTTGAATGAGAATCTGCTTGCTTACAGCAACGTGCTATATGTTCTGAATGCCCGAATTGGCAATCTGTGTCAAAACTTTGTTAGGAATTATGTGATCCTTACTAGCTGGAAGTAAGGGAGATGGGGCATGAAGTTATTTCTAGGAGTTGGACACATACCAAGTTTAGCTCAGTTCTGGGCATCTTTGAAATACCTATACAAACTTGTTCCTACATAGTAACTTGCAACCTGAATGAGAATCTGCTTGCTTACAGCAACGTGCTATATGTTCTGAATGCCCGAATTGGGAATCTGTGTCAAAACTTTGTTAGGAATTATGTGATCCTTACTAGCTGGAAGTAAGGGAGATGGGGCACGAAGTTATTTCTAGGAGTTGGACACATACCAAGTTTAGCTCAGTTCTGGGCATCTTTGAAATACCTATACAAACTTGTTCCTACATAGTAACTTGCAACTTTGAATGAGAATGTGCTTGCTTGCAGCAACGCGCTATATTTTCTGAATGCCCGATTTGGGAATCTGTGTCAAAACTTTGTTAGGAATTATGTGATCCTTACTAGCTGGAAGTAAGGGAGATGGGGCATGAAGTTATTTCTAGGAGTTGGACACATACCAAGTTTAGCTCAGTTCTGGGCATCTTTGAAATACCTATACAAACTTGTTCCTACATAGTACCTTGCATCTTTGAATGAGAATGTGCTTGCTTACAGCAACGTGCTATATGTTCTGAATGCCCGAATTGGCAATCTGTGTCAAAACTTTGTTAGGAATTATGTGATCCTTACTAGCTGGAAGTAAGGGAGATGGGGCATGAAGTTATTTCTAGGAGTGGACACATACCAAGTTTAGCTCAGTTCTGGGCATCTTTGAAATACCTATACAAACTTGTTCCTACATAGTAACTTGCATCTTTGAATGAGAATCTGCTTGCTTACAGCAACGTGCTATATGTTCTGAATGCCCGAATTGGCAATCTGTGTCAAAACTTTGTTAGGAATTATGTGATCCTTACTAGCTGGAAGTAAGGGAGATGGGGCATGAAGTTATTTCTAGGAGTTGGACACATACCAAGTTTAGCTCAGTTCTGGGCATCTTTGAAATACCTATACAAACTTGTTCCTACATAGTAACTTGCAACCTGAATGAGAATCTGCTTGCTTACAGCAACGTGCTATATGTTCTGAATGCCCGAATTGGGAATCTGTGTCAAAACTTTGTTAGGAATTATGTGATCCTTACTAGCTGGAAGTAAGGGAGATGGGGCATGAAGTTATTTCTAGGAGTTGGACACATACCAATTTTAGCTCAGTTCTGGGCATCTTTGAAATACCTATACAAACTTGTTCCTACATAGTAACTTGCATCTTCGAATGAGAATGTGCTTGCTTACAGCAACGTGCTATATGTTCTGAATGCCCGAATTGGGAATCTGTGTCAAAACTTTGTTAGGAATTATGTGATCCTTACTAGCTGGAAGTAAGAGAGATGGGGCATGAAGTTATTTCTAGGAGTTAGTTGGACACATACCAAGTTTAGCTCAGTTCTGGGCATCTTTGAAATACCTATACACACTTGTTACTACATAGTAACTTGCATCTTTGAATGAGAATCTGCTTGCTTACAGCAACGTGCTATATGTTCTGAATGCCCGAATTGGCAATCTGTGTCAAAACTTTGTTAGGAATTATGTGATCCTTACTAGCTGGAAGTAAGGGAGATGGGGCATGAAGTTATTTCTAGGAGTTGGACACATACCAAGTTTAGCTCAGTTCTGGGCATCTTTGAAATACCTATACAAACTTGTTCCTACATAGTAACTTGCAACCTGAATGAGAATCTGCTTGCTTACAGCAACGTGCTATATGTTCTGAATGCCCGAATTGGGAATCTGTGTCAAACCTTTGTTAGGAATTATGTGATCCTTACTAGCTGGAAGTAAGGGAGATGGGGCACGAAGTTATTTCTAGGAGTTGGACACATACCAAGTTTAGCTCAGTTCTGGGCATCTTTGAAATACCTATACAAACTTGTTCCTACATAGTAACTTGCAACTTTGAATGAGAATGTGCTTGCTTGCAGCAACGCGCTATATTTTCTGAATGCCCGATTTGGGAATCTGTGTCAAAACTTTGTTAGGAATTATGTGATCCTTACTAGCTGGAAGTAAGGGAGATGGGGCATGAAGTTATTTCTAGGAGTTGGACACATACCAAGTTTAGCTCAGTTCTGGGCATCTTTGAAATACCTATACAAACTTGTTCCTACATAGTAACTTGCATCTTTGAATGAGAATGTGCTTGCTTACAGCAACGTGCTATATGTTCTGAATGCCCGAATTGGCAATCTGTGTCAAAACTTTGTTAGGAATTATGTGATCCTTACTAGCTGGAAGTAAGGGAGATGGGGCATGAAGTTATTTCTAGGAGTTGGACACATACCAAGTTTAGCTCAGTTCTGGGCATCTTTGAAATACCTATACAAACTTGTTCCTACATAGTAACTTGCATCTTTGAATGAGAATCTGCTTGCTTACAGCAACGTGCTATATGTTCTGAATGCCCGAATTGGCAATCTGTGTCAAAACTTTGTTAGGAATTATGTGATCCTTACTAGCTGGAAGTAAGGGAGATGGGGCATGAAGTTATTTCTAGGAGTTGGACACATACCAAGTTTAGCTCAGTTCTGGGCATCTTTGAAATACCTATACAAACTTGTTCCTACATAGTAACTTGCAACCTGAATGAGAATCTGCTTGCTTACAGCAACGTGCTATATGTTCTGAATGCCCGAATTGGCAATCTGTGTCAAAATTTTGTTAGGAATTATGTGATCCTTACTAGCTGGAAGTAAGGGAGATGGGGCATGAAGTTTTTTCTAGGAGTTGGACACATACCAAGTTTAGATCAGTTCTGGGCATCTTTGAAATACCTATACAAACTTGTTCCTACATAGTAACTTGCAACTTTGAATGAAAATGTGCTTGCTTACAGCAACGTGCTATATGTTCTGAATGCCCGAATTGGGAATCTGTGTCAAAACTTTGTTAGGAATTATGTGATCCTTACTAGCTGGAAGTAAGGGAGATGGGGCACGAAGTTATTTCTAGGAGTTGGACACATACCAAGTTTAGCTCAGTTCTGGGCATCTTTGAAATACCTATACAAACTTGTTCCTACATAGTAACTTGCATCTTTGAATGAGAATCTGCTTGCTTACAGCAACGTGCTATATGTTCTGAATGCCCGAATTGGGAATCTGTGTCAAAACTTTGTTAGGAATTATGTGATCCTTACTAGCTGGAAGTAACGGAGATGGGGCATGAAGTTATTTCTAGGAGTTGGACACATACCAAGTTTAGCTCAGTTCTGGGCATCTTTGAAATACCTATACAAACTTGTTCCTACATAGTAACTTGCAACTTTGAATGAGAATGTGCTTGCTTACAGCAACGTGCAATATGTTCTGAATGCCCGAATTGGGAATCTGTGTCAGAACTTTGTTAGGAATTATGTGATCCTTACTAGCTGGAAGTAAGGGAGATGGGGCATGAAGTTATTTCTAGGAGTTGGACACATACCAAGTTTAGCTCAGTTGTGGGCATCTTTGAAATACCTATACAAACTTGTTCCTACATAGTAACTTGCATCTTTGAATGAGAATCTGCTTGCTTACAGCAACGTGCTATATGTTCTGAATGCCCGAATTGGGAATCTGTGTCAAAACTTTGTTAGGAATTATGTGATCCTTACTAGCTGGAAGTAAGGGAGATGGGGCACGATGTTATTTCTAGGAGTTGGACACATACCAAGTTTAGCTCAGTTCTGGGCATCTTTACAATACCTATACAAACTTGTTCCTACATAGTAACTTGCATCTTTGAATGAGAATGTGCTTGCTTACAGCAACGTGCTACATGTTCTGAATGCCCGAATTGGGAATGTGTGTCAAAACTTTGTTAGGAATTATGTGATCCTTACTAGCTGGAAGTAAGGGAGATGGGGCACGAAGTTATTTCTAGGAGTTGGACACATACCAAGTTTAGCTCAGTTCTGGGCATCTTTGAAATACCTATACAAACTTGTTCCTACATAGTAACTTGCAACTTTGAATGAGAATGTGCTTGCTTGCAGCAACGCGCTATATTTTCTGAATGCCCGAATTGGCAATCTGTGTCAAAACTTTGTTAGGAATTATGTGATCCTTACTAGCTGGAAGTAAGGGAGATGGGGCATGAAGTTATTTCTAGGAGTTGGACACATACCAAGTTTAGCTCAGTTCTGGGCATCTTTGAAATACCTATACAAACTTGTTCCTACATAGTAACTTGCATCTTTGAATGAGAATGTGCTTGCTTACAGCAACGTGCTATATGTTCTGAATGCCCGAATTGGCAATCTGTGTCAAAACTTTGTTAGGAATTATGTGATCCTTACTAGCTGGAAGTAAGGGAGATGGGGCATGAAGTTATTTCTAGGAGTTGGACACATACCAAGTTTAGCTCAGTTCTGGGCATCTTTGAAATACCTATACAAACTTGTTCCTACATAGTAACTTGCATCTTTGAATGAGAATCTGCTTGCTTACAGCAACGTGCTATATGTTCTGAATGCCCGAATTGGCAATCTGTGTCAAAACTTTGTTAGGAATTATGTGATCCTTACAAGCTGGAAGTAAGGGAGATGGGGCATGAAGTTATTTCTAGGAGTTGGACACATACCAAGTTTAGCTCAGTTCTGGGCATCTTTGAAATACCTATACAAACTTGTTCCTACATAGTAACTTGCAACCTGAATGAGAATCTGCTTGCTTACAGCAACGTGCTATATGTTCTGAATGCCCGAATTCGGAATCTGTGTCAAAACTTTGTTAGGAATTATGTGATCCTTACTAGCTGGAAGTAAGGGAGATGGGGCATGAAGTTATTTCTAGGAGTTGGACACATACCAAGTTTAGCTCAGTTCTGGGCATCTTTGAAATACCTATACAAACTTGTTCCTACATAGTAACTTGCATCTTCGAATGAGAATGTGCTTGCTTACAGCAACGTGCTATATGTTCTGAATGCCCGAATTGGGAATCTGTGTCAAAACTTTGTTAGGAATTATGTGATCCTTACTAGCTGGAAGTAAGGGAGATGGGGCATGAAGTTATTTCTAGGAGTTGGACACATACCAAGTTTAGCTCAGTTCTGGGCATCTTTGAAATACCTATACACACTTGTTACTACATAGTAACTTGCATCTTTGAATGAGAATCTGCTTGCTTACAGCAACGTGCTATATGTTCTGAATGCCCGAATTGGCAATCTGTGTCAAAACTTTGTTAGGAATTATGTGATCCTTACTAGCTGGAAGTAAGGGAGATGGGGCATGAAGTTATTTCTAGGAGTTGGACACATACCAAGTTTAGCTCAGTTCTGGGCATCTTTGAAATACCTATACAAACTTGTTCCTACATAGTAACTTGCAACCTGAATGAGAATCTGCTTGCTTACAGCAACGTGCTATATGTTCTGAATGCCCGAATTGGGAATCTGTGTCAAAACTTTGTTAGGAATTATGTGATCCTTACTAGCTGGAAGTAAGGGAGATGGGGCACGAAGTTATTTCTAGGAGTTGGACACATACCAAGTTTAGCTCAGTTCTGGGCATCTTTGAAATACCTATACAAACTTGTTCCTACATAGTAACTTGCAACTTTGAATGAGAATGTGCTTGCTTGCAGCAACGCGCTATATTTTCTGAATGCCCGATTTGGGAATCTGTGTCAAAACTTTGTTAGGAATTATGTGATCCTTTCTAGCTGGAAGTAAGGGAGATGGGGCATGAAGTTATTTCTAGGAGTTGGACACATACCAAGTTTAGCTCAGTTCTGGGCATCTTTGAAATACCTATACAAACTTGTTCCTACATAGTAACTTGCATCTTTGAATGAGAATCTGCTTGCTTACAGCAACGTGCTATATGTTCTGAATGCCCGAATTGGCAATCTGTGTCAAAACTTTGTTAGGAATTATGTGATCCTTACTAGCTGGAAGTAAGGGAGATGGGGCATGAAGTTATTTCTAGGAGTTGGACACATACCAAGTTTAGCTCAGTTCTGGGCATCTTTGAAATACCTATACAAACTTGTTCCTACATAGTAACTTGCATCTTTGAATGAGAATCTGCTTGCTTACAGCAACGTGCTATATGTTCTGAATGCCCGAATTGGCAATCTGTGTCAAAACTTTGTTAGGAATTATGTGATCCTTACTAGCTGGAAGTAAGGGAGATGGGGCATGAAGTTATTTCTAGGAGTTGGACACATACCAAGTTTAGCTCAGTTCTGGGCATCTTTGAAATACCTATACAAACTTGTTCCTACATAGTAACTTGCAACCTGAATGAGAATCTGCTTGCTTACAGCAACGTGCTATATGTTCTGAATGCCCGAATTGGGAATCTGTGTCAAAACTTTGTTAGGAATTATGTGATCCTTACTAGCTGGAAGTAAGGGAGATGGGGCATGAAGTTATTTCTAGGAGTTGGACACATACCAAGTTTAGCTCAGTTCTGGGCATCTTTGAAATACCTATACAAACTTGTTCCTACATAGTAACTTGCATCTTCGAATGAGAATGTGCTTGCTTACAGCAACGTGCTATATGTTCTGAATGCCCGAATTGGGAATCTGTGTCAAAACTTTGTTAGGAATTATGTGATCCTTACTAGCTGGAAGTAAGGGAGATGGGGCATGAAGTTATTTCTAGGAGTTGGACACATACCAAGTTTAGCTCAGTTCTGGGCATCTTTGAAATACCTATACACACTTGTTACTACATAGTAACTTGCATCTTTGAATGAGAATCTGCTTGCTTACAGCAACGTGCTATATGTTCTGAATGCCCGAATTGGCAATCTGTGTCAAAACTTTGTTAGGAATTATGTGATCCTTACTAGCTGGAAGTAAGGGAGATGGGGCATGAAGTTATTTCTAGGAGTTGGACACATACCAAGTTTAGCTCAGTTCTGGGCATCTTTGAAATACCTATACAAACTTGTTCCTACATAGTAACTTGCAACCTGAATGAGAATCTGCTTGCTTACAGCAACGTGCTATATGTTCTGAATGCCCGAATTGGGAATCTGTGTCAAAACTTTTTTAGGAATTATGTGATCCTTACTAGCTGGAAGTAAGGGAGATGGGGCACGAAGTTATTTCTAGGAGTTGGACACATACCAAGTTTAGCTCAGTTCTGGGCATCTTTGAAATACCTATACAAACTTGTTCCTAAATAGTAACTTGCAACTTTGAATGAAAATGTGCTTGCTTACAGCAACGTGCTATATGTTCTGAATGCCCGAATTGGGAATATGTGTCAAAACTTTGTTAGGAATTATGTGATGCTTACTAGCTGGAAGTAAGGGAGATGGGGCACGAAGTTATTTCGAGGAGTTGGACACATACCAAGTTTAGCTCAGTTCTGGGCATCTTTGAAATACCTATACAAACTTGTTCCTACATAGTAACTTGCATCTTTGAATGAGAATCTGCTTGCTTACAGCAACGTGCTATATGTTCTGAATGCCCGAATTGGGAATCTGTGTCAAAACTTTGTTAGGAATTATGTGATCCTTACTAGCTGGAAGTAAGGGAGATGGGGCACGAAGTTATTTCTAGGAGTTGGACACATACCAAGTTTAGCTCAGTTCTGGGCATCTTTGAAATACCTATACAAACTTGTTCCTACATAGTAACTTGCATCTTTGAATGAGAATGTGCTTGCTTACAGCAACGTGCTATATGTTCTGAATGCCCGAATTGGCAATCTGTGTCAAAACTTTGTTAGGAATTATGTGATCCTTACTAGCTGGAAGTAAGGGAGATGGGGCATGAAGTTATTTCTAGGAGTTGGACACATACCAAGTTTAGCTCAGTTCTGGGCATCTTTGAAATACCTATACAAACTTGTTCCTACATAGTAACTTGCAACTTTGAATGAAAATGTGCTTCCTTACAGCAACGTGCTATATGTTCTGAATGCCCGAATTGGGAATCTGTGTCAAAACTTTGTTAGGAATTATGTGATCCTTACTAGCTGGAAGTAAGGGAGATGGGGCATGAAGTTATTTCTAGGAGTTGGACACATACCAAGTTTAGCTCAGTTCTGGGCATCTTTGAAATACCTATACAAACTTGTTCCTACATAGTAACTTGCATCTTTGAATGAGAATCTGCTTGCTTACAGCAACGTGCTATATGTTCTGAATGCCCGAATTGGCAATCTGTGTCAAAACTTTGTTAGGAATTATGTGATCCTTACTAGCTGGAAGTAAGGGAGATGGGGCATGAAGTTATTTCTAGGAGTTGGACACATACCAAGTTTAGCTCAGTTCTGGGCATCTTTGAAATACCTATACAAACTTGTTCCTACATAGTAACTTGCATCTTTGAATGAGAATCTGCTTGCTTACAGCAATGTGCTATATGTTCTGAATGCCCGAATTGGGAATCTGTGTCAAAACTTTGTTAGGAATTATGTGATCCTTACTAGCTGGAAGTAAGGGAGATGGGGCATGAAGTTATTTCTAGGAGTTGGACACATACCAAGTTTAGCTCAGTTCTGGGCATCTTTGAAATACCTATACAAACTTGTTCCTACATAGTAACTTGCAACTTTGAATGAGAATGTGCTTGCTTGCAGCAACGTGCTATATGTTCTGAGTGCCCGATTTGGGAATCTGTGTCAAAACTTTGTTAGGAATTATGTGATCCTTACTAGCTGGAAGTAAGGGAGATGGGGCATGAAGTTATTTCTAGGAGTTGGACACATACCAAGTTTAGCTCAGTTCTGGGCATCTTTGAAATACCTATACAAACTTGTTCCTACATAGTAACTTGCATCTTTGAATGAGAATGTGCTTGCTTACAGCAACGTGCTATATGTTCTGAATGCCCGAATTGGCAATCTGTGTCAAAACTTTGTTAGGAATTATGTGATCCTTACTAGCTGGAAGTAAGGGAGATGGGGCATGAAGTTATTTCTAGGAGTTGGACACATACCAAGTTTAGCTCAGTTCTGGGCATCTTTGAAATACCTATACAAACTTGTTCCTACATAGTAACTTGCATCTTTGAATGAGAATGTGCTTGCTTACAGCAACGTGCTATATGTTCTGAATGCCCGAATTGGCAATCTGTGTCAAAACTTTGTTAGGAATTATGTGATCCTTACTAGCTGGAAGTAAGGGAGATGGGGCATGAAGTTATTTCTAGGAGTTGGACACATACCAAGTTAAGCTCAGTTCTGGGCATCTTTGAAATACCTATACAAGCTTGTTCCTACATAGTAACTTGCATCTTTGAATGAGAATGTGCTTGCTTACAGCAAAGTGCTATATGTTCTGAATGCCCGAATTGGCAATCTGTGTCAAAACTTTGTTAGGAATTATGTGATCCTTACTAGCTGGAAGTAAGGGAGATGGGGCATAAAGTTATTTCCAGGAGTTGGACACATACCAAGTTTAGCTCAGTTCTGGGCATCTTTGAAATACCTATACAAACTTGTTCCTACATAGTAACTTGCATCTTTGAATGAGAATCTGCTTGCTTACAGCAACGTGCTATATGTTCTGAATGCCCGAATTGGGAATCTGTGTCAAAACTTTGTTAGGAATTATGTGATCCTTACTAGCTGGAAGTAAGGGAGATGGGGCATGAAGTTATTTCTAGGAGTTGGACACATACCAAGTTTAGCTCAGTTCTGGGCATCTTTGAAATACCTATACAAACTTGTTCCTACATAGTAACTTGCAACTTTGAATGAGAATCTGCTTGCTTACAGCAACGTGCTATATGTTCTGAATGCCCGAATTGGGAATGTGTGTCAAAACTTTGTTAGGAATTATGTGATCCTTACTAGCTGGAAGTAAGGGAGATGGGGCATGAAGTTATTTCTAGGAGTTGGACACATACCAAGTTTAGATCAGTTCTGGGCATCTTTGAAATACCTATACAAACTTGTTCCTACATAGTAACTTGCAACTTTGAATGAAAATGTGCTTGCTTACAGCAACGTGCTATATGTTCTGAATGCCCGAATTGGGAATGTGTGTCAAACCTTTGTTAGGAATTATGTGATCCTTACTAGCTGGAAGTAAGGGAGATGGGGCACGAAGTTATTTCTAGGAGTTGGACACATACCAAGTTTAGCTCAGTTCTGGGCATCTTTGAAATACCTATACAAACTTGTTCCTACATAGTAACTTGCAACTTTGAATGAGAATCTGCTTGCTTACAGCAACGTGCTATATGTTCTGAATGCCCGAATTGGGAATGTGTGTCAAAATTTTGTTAGGAATTATGTGATCCTTACTAGCTGGAAGTAAGGGAGATGGGGCATGAAGTTTTTTCTAGGAGTTGGACACATACCAAGTTTAGATCAGTTCTGGGCATCTTTGAAATACCTATACAAACTTGTTCCTACATAGTAACTTGCAACTTTGAATGAGAATCTGCTTGCTTACAGCAACGTGCTATATGTTCTGAATGCCCGAATTGGGAATCTGTGTCAAAACTTTGTTAGGAATTATGTGATCCTTACTAGCTGGAAGTAAGGGAGATGGGGCACGAAATTATTTCTAGGAGTTGGACACATACCAAGTTTAGCTCAGTTCTGGGCATCTTTGAAATACCTATACAAACTTGTTCCTACATAGTAACTTGCATCTTTGAATGAGAATCTGCTTGCTTACAGCAACGTGCTATATGTTCTGAATGCCCGAATTGGGAATCTGTGTCAAAACTTTGTTAGGAATTATGGGATCCTTACTAGCTGGAAGTAACGGAGATGGGGCATGAAGTTATTTCTAGGAGTTGGACACATACCAAGTTTAGCTCAGTTCTGGGCATCTTTGAAATACCTATACAAACTTGTTCCTACATAGTAACTTGCAACTTTGAATGAGAATGTGCTTGCTTACAGCAACGTGCTATATGTTCTGAATGCCCGAATTGGGAATCTGTGTCAGAACTTTGTTAGGAATTATGTGATCCTTACTAGCTGGAAGTAAGGGAGATGGGGCATGAAGTTATTTCTAGGAGTTGGACACATACCAAGTTTAGCTCAGTTGTGGGCATCTTTGAAATACCTATACAAACTTGTTCCTACATAGTAACTTGCATCTTTGAATGAGAATCTGCTTGCTTACAGCAACGTGCTATATGTTCTGAATGCCCGAATTGGGAATCTGTGTCAAAACTTTGTTAGGAATTATGTGATCCTTACTAGCTGGAAGTAAGGGAGATGGGGCACGAAGTTATTTCTAGGAGTTGGACACATACCAAGTTTAGCTCAGTTCTGGGCATCTTTGAAATACCTATACAAACTTGTTCCTACATAGTAACTTGCATCTTTGAATGAGAATGTGCTTGCTTACAGCAACGTGCTACATGTTCTGAATGCCCGAATTGGGAATGTGTGTCAAAACTTTGTTAGGAATTATGTGATCCTTACTAGCTGGAAGTAAGGGAGATGGGGCACGAAGTTATTTCTAGGAGTTGGACACATACCAAGTTTAGCTCAGTTCTGGGCATCTTTGAAATACCTATACAAACTTGTTCCTACATAGTAACTTGCAACTTTGAATGAGAATGTGCTTGCTTGCAGCAACGCGCTATATGTTCTGAATGCCCGATTTGGGAATCTGTGTCAAAACTTTGTTAGGAATTATGTGATCCTTACTAGCTGGAAGTAAGGGAGATGGGGCATGAAGTTATTTCTAGGAGTTGGACACATACCAAGTTTAGCTCAGTTCTGGGCATCATTGAAATACCTATACAAACTTGTTCCTACATAGTAACTTGCATCTTTGAATGAGAATGTGCTTGCTTACAGCAACGCGCTATATGTTCTGAATGCCCGAATTGGCAATCTGTGTCAAAACTTTGTTAGGAATTATGTGATCCTTACTAGCTGGAAGTAAGGGAGATGGGGCATGAAGTTATTTCTAGGAGTTGGACACATACCAAGTTTAGCTCAGTTCTGGGCATCTTTGAAATACCTATACAAACTTGTTCCTACATAGTAACTTGCATCTTTGAATGAGAATCTGCTTGCTTACAGCAACGTGCTATATGTTCTGAATGCCCGAATTGGCAATCTGTGTCAAAACTTTGTTAGGAATTATGTGATCCTTACTAGCTGGAAGTAAGGGAGATGGGGCATGAAGTTATTTCTAGGAGTTGGACACATACCAAGTTTAGCTCAGTTCTGGGCATCTTTGAAATACCTATACAAACTTGTTCCTACATAGTAACTTGCAACCTGAATGAGAATCTGCTTGCTTACAGCAACGTGCTATATGTTCTGAATGCCCGAATTGGGAATCTGTGTCAAAACATTGTTAGGAATTATGTGATCCTTACTAGCTGGAAGTAAGGGAGATGGGGCATGAAGTTATTTCTAGGAGTTGGACACATACCAAGTTTAGCTCAGTTCTGGGCATCTTTGAAATACCTATACAAACTTGTTCCTACATAGTAACTTGCATCTTTGAATGAGAATCTGCTTGCTTACAGCAACGTGCTATATGTTCTGAATGCCCGAATTCGGAATCTGTGTCAAAACTTTGTTAGGAATTATGTGATCCTTACTAGCTGGAAGTAAGGGAGATGGGGCACGAAGTTATTTCTAGGAGTTGGACACATACCAAGTTTAGCTCAGTTCTGGGCATCTTTGAAATACCTATACAAACTTGTTCCTACATAGTAACTTGCATCTTTGAATGAGAATGTGCTTGCTTACAGCAACGTGCTATATGTTCTGAATGCCCGAATTGGCAATCTGTGTCAAAACTTTGTTAGGAATTATGTGATCCTTACTAGCTGGAAGTAAGGGAGATGGGGCATGAAGGTATTTCTAGGAGTTGGACACATACCAAGTTTAGCTCAGTTCTGGGCATCTTTGAAATACCTATACAAACTTGTTCCTACATAGTAACTTGCAACTTTGAATGAGAATGTGCTTCCTTACAGCAACGTGCTATATGTTCTGAATGCCCGAATTGGGAATCTGTGTCAAAACTTTGTTAGGAATTATGTGATCCTTACTAGCTGGAAGTAAGGGAGATGGGGCATGAAGTTATTTCTAGGAGTTGGACACATACCAAGTTTAGCTCAGTTCTGGGCATCTTTGAAATACCTATACAAACTTGTTCCTACATAGTAACTTGCATCTTTGAATGAGAATGTGCTTGCTTACAGCAACGTGCTATATGTTCTGAATGCCCGAATTGGCAATCTGTGTGAAAACTTTGTTAGGAATTATGTGATCCTTACTAGCTGGAAGTAAGGGAGATGGGGCATGAAGTTATTTCTAGGAGTTGGACACATACCAAGTTTAGCTCAGTTCTTGGCATCTTTGAAATACCTATACAAACTTGTTCCTACATAGTAACTTGCAACTTTGAATGAGAATGTGCTTGCTTACAGCAACGTGCTATATGATCTGAATGCCCGAATTGGGAATCTGTGTCAAAACTTTGTTAGGAATTATGTGATCCTTACTAGCTGGAAGTAAGGGAGATGGGGCATGAAGTTATTTCTAGGAATTGGACACATACCAAGTTTAGCTCAGTTCTGGGCATCTTTGAAATACCTATACAAACTTGTTCCTACATAGTAACTTGCATCTTTGAATGAGAATGTGCTTGCTTACAGCAACGTGCTATATGTTCTGAATGCCCGAATTGGGAATCTGTGTCAAAACTTTGTTAGGAATTATGTGATCCTTACTAGCTGGAAGTAACGGAGATGGGGCATGAAGTTATTTCTAGGAGTTGGACACATACCAAGTTTAGCTCAGTTCTGGGCATCTTTGAAATACCTATACAAACTTGTTCCTACATAGTAACTTGCAACTTTGAATGAGAATGTGCTTGCTTACAGCAACGTGCTATATGTTCTGAATGCCCGAATTGGGAATCTGTGTCAGAACTTTGTTAGGAATTATGTGATCCTTACTAGCTGGAAGTAAGGGAGATGGGGCATGAAGTTATTTCTAGGAGTTGGACACATACCAAGTTTAGCTCAGTTGTGGGCATCTTTGAAATACCTATACAAACTTGTTCCTACATAGTAACTTGCATCTTTGAATGAGAATCTGCTTGCTTAAAGCAACGTGCTATATGTTCTGAATGCCCGAATTGGGAATCTGTGTCAAAACTTTGTTAGGAATTATGTGATCCTTACTAGCTGGAAGTAAGGGAGATGGGGCATGAAGTTATTTCTAGGAATTGGACACATACCAAGTTTAGCTCAGTTCTGGGCATCTTTGAAATACCTATACAAACTTGTTCCTACATAGTAACTTGCATCTTTGAATGAGAATGTGCTTGCTTACAGCAACGTGCTATATGTTCTGAATGCCCGAATTGGCAAGCTTTGTCAAAACTTTGTTAGGAATTATGTGATCCTTACTAGCTGGAAGTAAGGGAGATGGGGCATGAAGTTATTTCTAGGAGTTGGACACATACCAAGTTTAGCTCAGTTCTTGGCATCTTTGAAATACCTATACAAACTTGTTCCTACATAGTAACTTGCAACTTTGAATGAGAATGTGCTTGCTTACAGCAACGTGCTATATGTTCTGAATGCCCGAATTGGGAATCTGTGTCAAAACTTTGTTAGGAATTATGTGATCCTTACTAGCTGGAAGTAAGGGAGATGGGGCATGAAGTTATTTCTAGGAGTTGGACACATACCAAGTTTAGCTCAGTTCTGGGCATCTTTGAAATACCTATACAAACGTGTTCCTACATAGTAACTTGCAACTTTGAATGAAAATGTGCTTGCTTACAGCAACGTGCTATATGTTCTGAATGCCCGAATTGGGAATCTGTGTCAAAACATTGTTAGGAATTATGTGATCCTTACTAGCTGGAAGTAAGGGAGATGGGGCACGAAGTTATTTCTAGGAGTTGGACACATACCAAGTTTAGCTCAGTTCTGGGCATCTTTGAAATACCTATACAAACGTGTTCCTACATAGTAACTTGCAACTTTGAATGAGAATCTGCTTGCTTACAGCAACGTGCTATATGTTCTGAATGCCCGAATTGGGAATCTGTGTCAAAACATTGTTAGGAATTATGTGATCCTTACTAGCTGGAAGTAAGGGAGATGGGGCACGAAGTTATTTCTAGGAGTTGGACACATACCAAGTTTAGCTCAGTTCTGGGCATCTTTGAAATACCTATACAAACTTGTTCCTACATAGTAACTTGCAACTTTGAATGAAAATGTGCTTGCTTACAGCAACGTGCTATATGTTCTGAATGCCCGAATTGGGAATGTGTGTCAAAACTTTGTTAGGAATTATGTGATCCTTACTAGCTGGAAGTAAGGGAGATGGGGCACGAAGTTATTTCTAGGAGTTGGACACATACCAAGTTTAGCTCAGTTCTGGGCATCTTTGAAATACCTATACAAACTTGTTCCTACATAGTAACTTGCATCTTTGAATGAGAATCTGCTTGCTTACAGCAACGTGCTATATGTTCTGAATGCCCGAATTCGGAATCTGTGTCAAAACATTGTTAGGAATTATGTGATCCTTACTAGCTGGAAGTAAGGGAGATGGGGCACGAAGTTATTTCTAGGAGTTGGACACATACCAAGTTTAGCTCAGTTCTGGGCATCTTTGAAATACCTATACAAACTTGTTCCTACATAGTAACTTGCAACTTTGAATGAAAATGTGCTTGCTTACAGCAACGTGCTATATGTTCTGAATGCCCGAATTGGCAATCTGTGTCAAAACTTTGTTAGGAATTATGTGATCCTTACTAGCTGGAAGTAAGGGAGATGGGGCATGAAGTTATTTCTAGGAGTTGGACACATACCAAGTTTAGCTCAGTTCTGGGCATCTTTGAAATACCTATACAAACTTGTTCCTACATAGTGACTTGCAACTTTGAATGAGAATCTGCTTGCTTACAGCAACGTGCTATATGTTCTGAATGCCCGAATTGGCAATCTGTGTCAAAACTTTGTTAGGAATTATGTGATCCTTACTAGCTGGAAGTAAGGGAGATGGGGCACGAAGTTATTTCTAGGAGTTGGACACATACCAAGTTTAGCTCAGTTCTGGGCATCTTTGAAATACCTATACAAACTTGTTCCTACATAGTGACTTGCATCTTTGAATGAGAATCTGCTTGCTTACAGCAACGTGCTATATGTTCTGAATGCCCGAATTGGGAATCTGTGTCAAAACATTGTTAGGAATTATGTGATCCTTACTAGCTGGAAGTAAGGGAGATGGGGCATGAAGTTATTTCTAGGAGTTGGACACATACCAAGTTTAGCTCAGTTCTGAACATCTTTGAAATACCTATACAAACTTGTTCCTACATAGTAACTTGCAACTTTGAATGAAAATGTGCTTGCTTACAGCAACGTGCTATATGTTCTGAATGCCCGAATTGGCAATCTGTGTCAAAACTTTGTTAGGAATTATGTGATCCTTACTAGCTGGAAGTAAGGGAGATGGGGCATGAAGTTATTTCTAGGAGTTGGACACATACCAAGTTTAGCTCAGTTCTGGGCATCTTTGAAATACCTATACAAACTTGTTCCTACATAGTGACTTGCATCTTTGAATGAGAATCTGCTTGCTTACAGCAACGTGCTATATGTTCTGAATGCCCGAATTGGCAATCTGTGTCAAAACTTTGTTAGGAATTATGTGATCCTTACTAGCTGGAAGTAAGGGAGATGGGGCACGAAGTTATTTCTAGGAGTTGGACACATACCAAGTTTAGCTCAGTTCTGGGCATCTTTGAAATACCTATACAAACTTGTTCCTACATAGTAACTTGCATCTTTGAATGAGAATGTGCTTGCTTACAGCAACGTGCTATATGTTCTGAATGCCCGAATTGGCAATCTGTGTCAAAACTTTGTTAGGAATTATGTGATCCTTACTAGCTGGAAGTAAGGGAGATGGGGCATGAAGGTATTTCTAGGAGTTGGACACATACCAAGTTTAGCTCAGTTCTGGGCATCTTTGAAATACCTATACAAACTTGTTCCTACATAGTAACTTGCAACTTTGAATGAGAATGTGCTTCCTTACAGCAACGTGCTATATGTTCTGAATGCCCGAATTGGGAATCTGTGTCAAAACTTTGTTAGGAATTATGTGATCCTTACTAGCTGGAAGTAAGGGAGATGGGGCATGAAGTTATTTCTAGGAGTTGGACACATACCAAGTTTAGCTCAGTTCTGGGCATCTTTGAAATACCTATACAAACTTGTTCCTACATAGTAACTTGCATCTTTGAATGAGAATGTGCTTGCTTACAGCAACGTGCTATATGTTCTGAATGCCCGAATTGGCAATCTGTGTCAAAACTTTGTTAGGAATTATGTGATCCTTACTAGCTGGAAGTAAGGGAGATGGGGCATGAAGTTATTTCTAGGAGTTGGACACATACCAAGTTTAGCTCAGTTCTTGGCATCTTTGAAATACCTATACAAACTTGTTCCTACATAGTAACTTGCAACTTTGAATGAGAATGTGCTTGCTTACAGCAACGTGCTATATGATCTGAATGCCCGAATTGGGAATCTGTGTCAAAACTTTGTTAGGAATTATGTGATCCTTACTAGCTGGAAGTAAGGGAGATGGGGCATGAAGTTATTTCTAGGAATTGGACACATACCAAGTTTAGCTCAGTTCTGGGCATCTTTGAAATACCTATACAAACTTGTTCCTACATAGTAACTTGCATCTTTGAATGAGAATGTGCTTGCTTACAGCAACGTGCTATATGTTCTGAATGCCCGAATTGGCAATCTGTGTCAAAACTTTGTTAGGAATTATGTGATCCTTACTAGCTGGAAGTAAGGGAGATGGGGCATGAAGTTATTTCTAGGAGTTGGACACATACCAAGTTTAGCTCCGTTCTGGGCATCTTTAAAATACCTATACAAACTTGTTCCTACATAGTAACTTGCATCTTTGAATGAGAATGTGCTTGCTTACAGCAACGTGCTATATGTTCTGAATGCCCGAATTGGGAATCTGTGTCAAAACTTTGTTAGGAATTATGTGATCCTTACTAGCTGGAAGTAACGGAGATGGGGCATGAAGTTATTTCTAGGAGTTGGACACATACCAAGTTTAGCTCAGTTCTGGGCATCTTTGAAATACCTATACAAACTTGTTCCTACATAGTAACTTGCAACTTTGAATGAGAATGTGCTTGCTTACAGCAACGTGCTATATGTTCTGAATGCCCGAATTGGGAATCTGTGTCAGAACTTTGTTAGGAATTATGTGATCCTTACTAGCTGGAAGTAAGGGAGATGGGGCATGAAGTTATTTCTAGGAGTTGGACACATACCAAGTTTAGCTCAGTTGTGGGCATCTTTGAAATACCTATACAAACTTGTTCCTACATAGTAACTTGCATCTTTGAATGAGAATCTGCTTGCTTACAGCAACGTGCTATATGTTCTGAATGCCCGAATTGGGAATCTGTGTCAAAACTTTGTTAGGAATTATGTGATCCTTACTAGCTGGAAGTAAGGGAGATGGGGCATGAAGTTATTTCTAGGAATTGGACACATACCAAGTTTAGCTCAGTTCTGGGCATCTTTGAAATACCTATACAAACTTGTTCCTACATAGTAACTTGCATCTTTGAATGAGAATGTGCTTGCTTACAGCAACGTGCTATATGTTCTGAATGCCCGAATTGGCAAGCTTTGTCAAAACTTTGTTAGGAATTATGTGATCCTTACTAGCTGGAAGTAAGGGAGATGGGGCATGAAGTTATTTCTAGGAGTTGGACACATACCAAGTTTAGCTCAGTTCTTGGCATCTTTGAAATACCTATACAAACTTGTTCCTACATAGTAACTTGCAACTTTGAATGAGAATGTGCTTGCTTACAGCAACGTGCTATATGTTCTGAATGCCCGAATTGGGAATCTGTGTCAAAACTTTGTTAGGAATTATGTGATCCTTACTAGCTGGAAGTAAGGGAGATGGGGCATGAAGTTATTTCTAGGAGTTGGACACATACCAAGTTTAGCTCAGTTCTGGGCATCTTTGAAATAACTATACAAACGTGTTCCTACATAGTAACTTGCAACTTTGAATGAAAATGTGCTTGCTTACAGCAACGTGCTATATGTTCTGAATGCCCGAATTGGGAATCTGTGTCAAAACATTGTTAGGAATTATGTGATCCTTACTAGCTGGAAGTAAGGGAGATGGGGCACGAAGTTATTTCTAGGAGTTGGACACATACCAAGTTTAGATCAGTTCTGGGCATCTTTGAAATACCTATACAAACTTGTTCCTACATAGTAACTTGCAACTTTGAATGAGAATCTGCTTGCTTACAGCAACGTGCTATATGTTCTGAATGCCCGAATTGGGAATGTGTGTCAAAACTTTGTTAGGAATTATGTGATCCTTACTAGCTGGAAGTAAGGGAGATGGGGCACGAAGTTATTTCTAGGAGTTGGACACATACCAAGTTTAGATCAGTTCTGGGCATCTTTGAAATACCTATACAAACTTGTTCCTACATAGTAACTTGCAACTTTGAATGAAAATGTGCTTGCTTACAGCAACGTGCTATATGTTCTGAATGCCCGAATTGGGAATCTGTGTCAAAACTTTGTTAGGAATTATGTGATCCTTACTAGCTGGAAGTAAGGGAGATGGGGCACGAAGTTATTTCTAGGAGTTGGACACATACCAAGTTTAGCTCAGTTCTGGGCATCTTTGAAATACCTATACAAACTTGTTCCTACATAGTAACTTGCATCTTTGAATGAGAATCTGCTTGCTTACAGCAACGTGCTATATGTTCTGAATGCCCGAATTCGGAATCTGTGTCAAAACTTTGTTAGGAATTATGTGATCCTTACTAGCTGGAAGTAAGGGAGATGGGGCATGAAGTTATTTCTAGGAGTTGGACACATACCAAGTTTAGCTCAGTTCTGGGCATCTTTGAAATACCTATACAAACTTGTTCCTACATAGTAACTTGCAACTTTGAATGAAAATGTGCTTGCTTACAGCAACGTGCTATATGTTCTGAATGCCCGAATTCGGAATCTGTGTCAAAACTTTGTTAGGAATTATGTGATCCTTACTAGCTGGAAGTAAGGGAGATGGGGCATGAAGTTATTTCTAGGAGTTGGACACATACCAAGTTTAGCTCAGTTCTGGGCATCTTTGAAATACCTATACAAACTTGTTCCTACATAGTAACTTGCAACTTTGAATGAAAATGTGCTTGCTTACAGCAACGTGCTATATGTTCTGAATGCCCGAATTGGCAATCTGTGTCAAAACTTTGTTAGGAATTATGTGATCCTTACTAGCTGGAAGTAAGGGAGATGGGGCATGAAGTTATTTCTAGGAGTTGGACACATACCAAGTTTAGCTCAGTTCTGGGCATCTTTGAAATTCCTATACAAACTTGTTCCTACATAGTAACTTGCAACTTTGAATGAAAATGTGCTTGCTTACAGCAACGTGCTATATGTTCTGAATGCCCGAATTGGGAATCTGTGTCAAAACTATGTTAGGAATTATGTGATCCTTACTAGCTGGAAGTAAGGGAGATGGGGCATGAAGTTATTTCTAGGAGTTGGACACATACCAAGTTTAGCTCAGTTCTGGGCATCTTTGAAATACCTATACAAACTTGTTCCTACATAGTAACTTGCATCTTTGAATGAGAATGTGCTTGCTTACAGCAACGTGCTATATGTTCTGAATGCCCGAATTGGCAATCTGTGTCAAAACTTTGTTAGGAATTATGTGATCCTTACTAGCTGGAAGTAAGGGAGATGGGGCATGAAGTTATTTCTAGGAGTTGGACACATACCAAGTTTAGCTCAGTTCTGGGCATCTTTGAAATACCTATACAAACTTGTTCCTACATAGTAACTTGCAACTTTGAATGAAAATGTGCTTGCTTACAGCAACGTGCTATATGTTCTGAATGCCCGAATTGGGAATCTGTGTCAAAACTTTGTTAGGAATTATGTGATCCTTACTAGCTGGAAGTAAGGGAGATGGGGCATGAAGTTATTTCTAGGAGTAGGACACATACCAAGTTTAGCTCAGTTCTGGGCATCTTTGCAATACCTATACAAACTTGTTCCTACATAGTAACTTGCAACTTTGAATGAGAATGTGCTTGCTTACAGCAACGTGCTATATGTTCTGAATGCCCGAATTGGCAATCTGTGTCAAATCTTTGTTAGGAATTATGTGATCCTTACTAGCTGGAAGTAAGGGAGATGGGGCATGAAGTTATTTCTAGGAGTTGGACACATACCAAGTTTAGCTCAGTTCTGGGCATCTTTGAAATACCTATACAAACTTGTTCCTTCATAGTAACTTGCAACTTTGAATGAGAATGTGCTTGCTTACAGCAACGTGCTATATGTTCTGAATGCCCGAATTGGGAATCTGTGTCAGAACTTTGTTAGGAATTATGTGATCCTTACTAGCTGGAAGTAAGGGAGATGGGGCATGAAGTTATTTCTAGGAGTTGGACACATACCAAGTTTAGCTCAGTTCTGGGCATCTTTGAAATACCTATACAAACTTGTTCCTACATAGTAACTTGCATCTTTGAATGAGAATGTGCTTGCTTACAGCAACGTGCTATATGTTCTGAATGCCCGAATTGGCAATCTGTGTCAGAACTTTGTTAGGAATTATGTGATCCTTACTAGCTGGAAGTAAGGGAGATGGGGCATGAAGTTATTTCTAGGAGTTGGACACATACCAAGTTTAGCTCAGTTCTGGGCATCTTTGAAATACCTATACAAACTTGTTCCTACATAGTAACTTGCATCTTTGAATGAGAATCTGCTTGCTTACAGCAACGTGCTATATGTTCTGAATGCCCGAATTGGCAATCTGTGTCAAAACTTTGTTAGGAATTATGTGATCCTTACTAGCTGGAAGTAAGGGAGATGGGGCATGAAGTTATTTCTAGGAGTTGGACACATACCAAGTTTAGCTCAGTTCTGGGCATCTTTGAAATACCTATACAAACTTGTTCCTACATAGTAACTTGCAACTTTGAATGAAAATGTGCTTGCTTACAGCAACGTGCTATATGTTCTGAATGCCCGAATTGGGAATCTGTGTCAAAAGTTTGTTAGGAATTATGTGATCCTTACTAGCTGGAAGTAAGGGAGATGGGGCACGAAGTTATTTCTAGGAGTTGGACACATACCAAGTTTAGCTCAGTTCTGGGCATCTTTGAAATACCTATACAAACTTGTTCCTACATAGTAACTTGCAACTTTGAATGAGAATCTGCTTGCTTACAGCAACGTGCTATATGTTCTGAATGCCCGAATTGGGAATGTGTGTCAAAACTTTGTTAGGAATTATGTGATCCTTAGTAGCTGGAAGTAAGGGAGATGGGGCATGAAGTTATTTCTAGGAGTTGGACACATACCAAGTTTAGATCAGTTCTGGGCATCTTTGAAATACCTATACAAACTTGTTCCTACATAGTAACTTGCAACTTTGAATGAAAATGTGCTTGCTTACAGCAACGTGCTATATGTTCTGAATGCCCGAATTGGGAATATGTGTCAAAACTTTGTTAGGAATTATGTGATCCTTACTATCTGGAAGTAAGGGAGATGGGGCACGAAGTTATTTCTAGGAGTTGGACACATACCAAGTTTAGCTCAGTTCTGGGCATCTTTGAAATACCTATACAAACTTGTTCCTACATAGTAACTTGCATCTTTGAATGAGAATCTGCTTGCTTACAGCAACGTGCTATATGTTCTGAATGCCCGAATTGGGAATCTGTGTCAAAACTTTGTTAGGAATTATGTGATCCTTACTAGCTGGAAGTAAGGGAGATGGGGCATGAAGTTATTTCTAGGAGTTGGACACATACCAAGTTTAGCTCAGTTCTGGGCATCTTTGAAATACCTATACAAACTTGTTCCTACATAGTAACTTGCAACTTTGAATGAAAATGTGCTTGCTTACAGCAACGTGCTATATGTTCTGAATGCCCGAATTGGCAATCTGTGTCAAAACTTTGTTAGGAATTATGTGATCCTTACTAGCTGGAAGTAAGGGAGATGGGGCATGAAGTTATTTCTAGGAGGTGGACACATACCAAGTTTAGCTCAGTTCTGGGCATCTTTGAAATACCTATACAAACTTGTTCCTACATAGTAACTTGCAACTTTGAATGAAAATGTGCTTGCTTACAGCAACGTGCTATATGTTCTGAATGCCCGAATTGGGAATCTGTGTCAAAACTTTGTTAGGAATTATGTGATCCTTACTAGCTGGAAGTAAGGGAGATGGGGCACGAAGTTATTTCTAGGAGTTGGACACATACCAAGTTTAGCTCAGTTCTGGGCATCTTTGAAATACCTATACAAACTTGTTCCTACATAGTAACTTGCATCTTTGAATGAGAATGTGCTTGCTTACAGCAACGTGCTATATGTTCTGAATGCCCGAATTGGCAATCTGTGTCAAAACTTTGTTAGGAATTATGTGATCCTTACTAGCTGGAAGTAAGGGAGATGGGGCATGAAGTTATTTCTAGGAGTTGGACACATACCAAGTTTAGCTCAGTTCTGGGCATCTTTGAAATACCTATACAAACTTGTTCCTACATAGTAACTTGCATCTTTGAATGAGAATCTGCTTGCTTACAGCAACGTGCTATATGTTCTGAATGCCCGAATTGGCAATCTGTGTCAAAACTTTGTTAGGAATTATGTGATCCTTACTAGCTGGAAGTAAGGGAGATGGGGCATGAAGTTATTTCTAGGAGTTGGACACATACCAAGTTTAGCTCAGTTCTGGGCATCTTTGAAATACCTATACAAACTTGTTCCTACATAGTAACTTGCAACCTGAATGAGAATCTGCTTGCTTACAGCAACGTGCTATATGTTCTGAATGCCCGAATTGGGAATCTGTGTCAAAACTTTGTTAGGAATTATGTGATCCTTACTAGCTGGAAGTAAGGGAGATGGGGCATGAAGTTATTTCTAGGAGTTGGACACATACCAAGTTTAGCTCAGTTCTGGGCATCTTTGAAATACCTATACAAACTTGTTCCTACATAGTAACTTGCATCTTCGAATGAGAATGTGCTTGCTTACAGCAACGTGCTATATGTTCTGAATGCCCGAATTGGGAATCTGTGTCAAAACTTTGTTAGGAATTATGTGATCCTTACTAGCTGGAAGTAAGGGAGATGGGGCATGAAGTTATTTCTAGGAGTTGGACACATACCAAGTTTAGCTCAGTTCTGGGCATCTTTGAAATACCTATACACACTTGTTCCTACATAGTAACTTGCATCTTTGAATGAGAATCTGCTTGCTTACAGCAACGTGCTATATGTTCTGAATGCCCGAATTGGCAATCTGTGTCAAAACTTTGTTAGGAATTATGTGATCCTTACTAGCTGGAAGTAAGGGAGATGGGGCATGAAGTTATTTCTAGGAGTTGGACACATACCAAGTTTAGCTCAGTTCTGGGCATCTTTGAAATACCTATACAAACTTGTTCCTACATAGTAACTTGCAACCTGAATGAGAATCTGCTTGCTTACAGCAACGTGCTATATGTTCTGAATGCCCGAATTGGGAATCTGTGTCAAAACTTTGTTAGGAATTATGTGATCCTTACTAGCTGGAAGTAAGGGAGATGGGGCACGAAGTTATTTCTAGGAGTTGGACACATACCATGTTTAGCTCAGTTCTGGGCATCTTTGAAATACCTATACAAACTTGTTCCTACATAGTAACTTGCAACTTTGAATGAAAATGTGCTTGCTTACAGCAACGTGCTATATGTTCTGAATGCCCGAATTGGGAATATGTGTCAAACCTTTGTTAGGAATTATGTGATCCTTACTAGCTGGAAGTAAGGGAGATGGGGCACGAAGTTATTTCGAGGAGTTGGACACATACCAAGTTTACCTCAGTTGTGGGCATCTTTGAAATACCTATACAAACTTGTTCCTACATAGTAACTTGCATCTTTGAATGAGAATCTGCTTGCTTACAGCAACGTGCTATATGTTCTGAATGCCCGAATTGGGAATCTGTGTCAAAACTTTGTTAGGAATTATGTGATCCTTACTAGCTGGAAGTAAGGGAGATGGGGCACGAAGTTATTTCTAGGAGTTGGACACATACCAAGTTTAGCTCAGTTCTGGGCATCTTTGAAATACCTATACAAACTTGTTCCTACATAGTAACTTGCATCTTTGAATGAGAATGTGCTTGCTTACAGCAACGTGCTATATGTTCTGAATGCCCGAATTGGCAATCTGTGTCAAAACTTTGTTAGGAATTATGTGATCCTTACTAGCTGGAAGTAAGGGAGATGGGGCATGAAGTTATTTCTAGGAGTTGGACACATACCAAGTTTAGCTCAGTTCTGGGCATCTTTGAAATACCTATACAAACTTGTTCCTACATAGTAACTTGCAACTTTGAATGAAAATGTGCTTCCTTACAGCAACGTGCTATATGTTCTGAATGCCCGAATTGGGAATCTGTGTCAAAACTTTGTTAGGAATTATGTGATCCTTACTAGCTGGAAGTAAGGGAGATGGGGCATGAAGTTATTTCTAGGAGTTGGACACATACCAAGTTTAGCTCAGTTCTGGGCATCTTTGAAATACCTATACAAACTTGTTCCTACATAGTAACTTGCATCTTTGAATGAGAATCTGCTTGCTTACAGCAACGTGCTATATGTTCTGAATGCCCGAATTGGCAATCTGTGTCAAAACTTTGTTAGGAATTATGTGATCCTTACTAGCTGGAAGTAAGGGAGATGGGGCATGAAGTTATTTCTAGGAGTTGGACACATACCAAGTTTAGCTCAGTTCTGGGCATCTTTGAAATACCTATACAAACTTGTTCCTACATAGTAACTTACATCTTTGAATGAGAATCTGCTTGCTTACAGCAATGTGCTATATGTTCTGAATGCCCGAATTGGGAATCTGTGTCAAAACTTTGTTAGGAATTATGTGATCCTTACTAGCTGGAAGTAAGGGAGATGGGGCATGAAGTTATTTCTATGAGTTGGACACATACCAAGATTAGATCAGTTCTGGGCATCTTTGAAATACCTATACAAACTTGTTCCTACATAGTAACTTGCAACTTTGAATGAGAATGTGCTTGCTTGCAGCAACGTGCTATATGTTCTGAATGCCCGATTTGGGAATCTGTGTCAAAACTTTGTTAGGAATTATGTGATCCTTACTAGCTGGAAGTAAGGGAGATGGGGCATGAAGTTATTTCTAGGAGTTGGACACATACCAAGTTTAGCTCAGTTCTGGGCATCTTTGAAATACCTATACAAACTTGTTCCTACATAGTAACTTGCATCTTTGAATGAGAATGTGCTTGCTTACAGCAACGTGCTATATGTTCTGAATGCCCGAATTGGCAATCTGTGTCAAAACTTTGTTAGGAATTATGTGATCCTTACTAGCTGGAAGTAAGGGAGATGGGGCATGAAGTTATTTCTAGGAGTTGGACACATACCAAGTTTAGCTCAGTTCTGGGCATCTTTGAAATACCTATACAAACTTGTTCCTACATAGTAACTTGCATCTTTGAATGAGAATCTGCTTGCTTACAGCAACGTGCTATATGTTCTGAATGCCCGAATTGGGAATCTGTGTCAAAACTTTGTTAGGAATTATGTGATCCTTACTAGCTGGAAGTAAGGGAGATGGGGCATGAAGTTATTTCTAGGAGTTGGACACATACCAAGTTAAGCTCAGTTCTGGGCATCTTTGAAATACCTATACAAGCTTGTTCCTACATAGTAACTTGCATCTTTGAATGAGAATGTGCTTGCTTACAGCAACGTGCTATATGTTCTGAATGCCCGAATTGGCAATCTGTGTCAAAACTTTGTTAGGAATTATGTGATCCTTACTAGCTGGAAGTAAGGGAGATGGGGCATGAAGTTATTTCTAGGAGTTGGACACATACCAAGTTTAGCTCAGTTCTGGGCATCTTTGAAATACCTATACAAACTTGTTCCTACATAGTAACTTGCATCTTTGAATGAGAATCTGCTTGCTTACAGCAACGTGCTATATGTTCTGAATGCCCGAATTGGGAATCTGTGTCAAAACTTTGTTAGGAATTATGTGATCCTTACTAGCTGGAAGTAAGGGAGATGGGGCATGAAGTTATTTCTAGGAGTTGGACACATACCAAGTTTAGCTCAGTTCTGGGCATCTTTGAAATACCTATACAAACTTGTTCCTACATAGTAACTTGCAACTTTGAATGAGAATCTGCTTGCTTACAGCAACGTGCTATATGTTCTGAATGCCCGAATTGGGAATGTGTGTCAAAACTTTGTTAGGAATTATGTGATCCTTACTAGCTGGAAGTAAGGGAGATGGGGCATGAAGTTATTTCTAGGAGTTGGACACATACCAAGTTTAGATCAGTTCTGGGCATCTTTGAAATA
Organism: Diceros bicornis minor; assembly: GCF_020826845.1. Classification (NCBI taxonomy): domain Eukaryota; kingdom Metazoa; phylum Chordata; class Mammalia; order Perissodactyla; family Rhinocerotidae; genus Diceros; species Diceros bicornis. The sequence goes on along the minus strand of NW_026691088.1, from coordinate 451,765 downwards.
CCTATACAAACTTGTTCCTACATAGTAACTTGCAACTTTGAATGAAAATGTGCTTGCTTACAGCAACGTGCTATATGTTCTGAATGCCCGAATTGGGAATGTGTGTCAAACCTTTGTTAGGAATTATGTGATCCTTACTAGCTGGAAGTAAGGGAGATGGGGCACGAAGTTATTTCTAGGAGTTGGACACATACCAAGTTTAGCTCAGTTCTGCGCATCTTTGAAATACCTATACAAACTTGTTCCTACATAGTAACTTGCAACTTTGAATGAGAATCTGCTTGCTTACAGCAACGTGCTATATGTTCTGAATGCCCGAATTGGGAATGTGTGTCAAAATTTTGTTAGGAATTATGTGATCCTTACTAGCTGGAAGTAAGGGAGATGTGGCATGAAGTTTTTTCTAGGAGTTGGACACATACCAAGTTTAGATCAGTTCTGGGCATCTTTGAAATACCTATACAAACTTGTTCCTACATAGTAACTTGCAACTTTGAATGAAAATGTGCTTGCTTACAGCAACGTGCTATATGTTCTGAATGCCCGAATTGGGAATCTGTGTCAAAACTTTGTTAGGAATTATGTGATCCTTACTAGCTGGAAGTAAGGGAGATGGGGCACGAAGTTATTTCTAGGAGTTGGACACATACCAAGTTTAGCTCAGTTCTGGGCATCTTTGAAATACCTATACAAACTTGTTCCTACATAGTAACTTGCATCTTTGAATGAGAATCTGCTTGCTTACAGCAACGTGCTATATGTTCTGAATGCCCGAATTGGGAATCTGTGTCAAAACTTTGTTAGGAATTATGTGATCCTTACTAGCTGGAAGTAAGGGAGATGGGGCATGAAGTTATTTCTAGGAGTTGGACACATACCAAGTTTAGCTCAGTTCTGGGCATCTTTGAAATACCTATACAAACTTGTTCCTACATAGTAACTTGCAACTTTGAATGAAAATGTGCTTGCTTACAGCAACGTGCTATATGTTCTGAATGCCCGAATTGGCAATCTGTGTCAAAACTTTGTTAGGAATTATGTGATCCTTACTAGCTGGAAGTAAGGGAGATGGGGCATGAAGTTATTTCTAGGAGTTGGACACATACCAAGTTTAGCTCAGTTCTGGGCATCTTTGAAATACCTATACAAACTTGTTCCTACATAGTAACTTGCAACTTTGAATGAAAATGTGCTTGCTTACAGCAACGTGCTATATGATCTGAACGCCCGAATTGGGAATCTGTGTCAAAACTTTGTTAGGAATTATGTGATCCTTACTAGCTGGAAGTAAGGGAGATGGGGCATGAAGTTATTTCTAGGAGTTGGACACATACCAAGTTTAGCTCAGTTCTGGGCATCTTTGAAATACCTATACAAACTTGTTCCTACATAGTAACTTGCATCTTTGAATGAGAATCTGCTTGCTTACAGCAACGTGCTATATGTTCTGAATGCCCGAATTGGGAATCTGTGTCAAAACTTTGTTAGGAATTATGTGATCCTTACTAGCTGGAACTAACGGAGATGGGGCATGAAGTTATTTCTAGGAGTTGGACACATACCAAGTTTAGCTCAGTTCTGGGCATCTTTGAAATACCTATACAAACTTGTTCCTACATAGTAACTTGCAACTTTGAATGAGAATGTGCTTGCTTACAGCAACGTGCTATATGTTCTGAATGCCCGAATTGGGAATCTGTGTCAGAACTTTGTTAGGAATTATGTGATCCTTACTAGCTGGAAGTAAGGGAGATGGGGCATGAAGTTATTTCTAGGAGTTGGACACATACCAAGTTTAGCTCAGTTCTGGGCATCTTTGAAATACCTATACAAACTTGTTCCTACATAGTAACTTGCATCTTTGAATGAGAATGTGCTTGCTTACAGCAACGTGCTATATGTTCTGAATGCCCGAATTGGCAATCTGTGTCAGAACTTTGTTAGGAATTATGTGATCCTTACTAGCTGGAAGTAAGGGAGATGGGGCATGAAGTTATTTCTAGGAGTTGGACACATACCAAGTTTAGCTCAGTTGTGGGCATCTTTGAAATACCTATACAAACTTGTTCCTACATAGTAACTTGCATCTTTGAATGAGAATCTGCTTGCTTACAGCAACGTGCTATATGTTCTGAATGCCCGAATTGGCAATCTGTGTCAAAACTTTGTTAGGAATTATGTGATCCTTACTAGCTGGAAGTAAGGGAGATGGGGCATGAAGTTATTTCTAGGAGTTGGACACATACCAAGTTTAGCTCAGTTCTGGGCATCTTTGAAATACCTATACAAACTTGTTCCTACATAGTAACTTGCAACTTTGAATGAAAATGTGCTTGCTTACAGCAACGTGCTATATGTTCTGAATGCCCGAATTGGGAATCTGTGTCAAAACTTTGTTAGGAATTATGTGATCCTTACTAGCTGGAAGTAAGGGAGATGGGGCACGAAGTTATTTCTAGGAGTTGGACACATACCAAGTTTAGCTCAGTTCTGGGCATCTTTGAAATACCTATACAAACTTGTTCCTACATAGTAACTTGCAACTTTGAATGAGAATCTGCTTGCTTACAGCAACGTGCTATATGTTCTGAATGCCCGAATTGGGAATGTGTGTCAAAACTTTGTTAGGAATTATGTGATCCTTACTAGCTGGAAGTAAGGGAGATGGGGCATGAAGTTATTTCTAGGAGTTGGACACATACCAAGTTTAGCTCAGTTCTGGGCATCTTTGAAATACCTATACAAACTTGTTCCTACATAGTAACTTGCAACTTTGAATGAAAATGTGCTTGCTTACAGCAACGTGCTATATGTTCTGAATGCCCGAATTGGCAATCTGTGTCAAATCTTTGTTAGGAATTAAGTGATCCTTACTAGCTGGAAGTAAGGGAGATGGGGCATGAAGTTATTTCTAGGAGTTGGACACATACCAAGTTTAGCTCAGTTCTGGGCATCTTTGAAATACCTATACAAACTTGTTCCTACATAGTAACTTGCAACTTTGAATGAAAATGTGCTTGCTTACAGCAACGTGCTATATGTTCTGAATGCCCGAATTGGGAATCTGTGTCAAAACTTTGTTAGGAATTATGTGATCCTTACTAGCTGGAAGTAAGGGAGATGGGGCATGAAGTTATTTCTAGGAGTTGGACACATACCAAGTTTAGCTCAGTTCTGGGCATCTTTGAAATACCTATACATACTTGTTCCTACATAGTAACTTGCATCTTTGAATGAGAATGTGCTTGCTTACAGCAACGTGCTATATGTTCTGAATGCCCGAATTGGGAATCTGTGTCAAAACTTTGTTAGGAATTATGTGATCCTTACTAGCTGGAAGTAAGGGAGATGGGGCATGAAGTTATTTCTAGGAGTTGGACACATAGCAAGTTTAGCTCAGTTCTTGGCATCTTTGAAATACCTATACAAACTTGTTCCTACATAGTAACTTGCAACTTTGAATGAGAATGTGCTTGCTTACAGCAACGTGCTATATGATCTGAATGCCCGAATTGGGAATCTGTGTCAAAACTTTGTTAGGAATTATGTGATCCTTACTAGCTGGAAGTAAGGGAGATGGGGCATGAAGTTATTTCTAGGAGTTGGACACATACCAAGTTTAGCTCAGTTCTGGGCATCTTTGAAATACCTATACAAACTTGTTCCTACATAGTAACTTGCAACTTTGAATGAAAATGTGCTTGCTTACAGCAACGTGCTATATGTTCTGAATGCCCGAATTGGGAATATGTGTCAAAACTTTGTTAGGAATTATGTGATCCTTACTAGCTGGAAGTAAGGGAGATGGGGCACGAAGTTATTTCTAGGAGTTGGACACATACCAAGTTTAGCTCAGTTCTGGGCATCTTTGAAATACCTACACAAACTTGTTCCTACATAGTAACTTGCATCTTTGAATGAGAATCTGCTTGCTTACAGCAACGTGCTATATGTTCTCAATGCCCGAATTGGGAATCTGTGTCAAAACTTTGTTAGGAATTATGTGATCCTTACAAGCTGGAAGTAAGGGAGATGGGGCCCGAAGTTATTTCTAGGAGGTGGACACATACCAAGTTTAGCTCAGTTCTGGGCATCTTTGAAATACCTATACAAACTTGTTCCTACATAGTAACTTGCAACTTTGAATGAAAATGTGCTTGCTTACAGCAACGTGCTATATGTTCTGAATGCCCGAATTGGCAATCTGTGTCAAATCTTTGTTAGGAATTATGTGATCCTTACTAGCTGGAAGTAAGGGAGATGGGGCATGAAGTTATTTCTAGGAGTTGGACACATACCAAGTTTAGCTCAGTTCTGGGCATCTTTGAAATACCTATACAAACTTGTTCCTACATAGTAACTTGCAACTTTGAATGAAAATGTGCTTGCTTACAGCAACGTGCTATATGTTCTGAATGCCCGAATTGGGAATCTGTGTCAAAACTTTGTTAGGAATTATGTGATCCTTACTAGCTGGAAGTAAGGGAGATGGGGCATGAAGTTATTTCTAGGAGTTGGACACATACCAAGTTTAGCTCAGTTCTGGGCATCTTTGAAATACCTATACAAACTTGTTCCTACATAGTAACTTGCATCTTTGAATGAGAATGTGCTTGCTTACAGCAACGTGCTATATGTTCTGAATGCCCGAATTGTCAATCTGTGTCAAAACTTTGTTAGGAATTATGTGATCCTTACTAGCTGGAAGTAAGGGAGATGGGGCATGAAGTTATTTCTAGGAGTTGGACACATACCAAGTTTAGCTCAGTTCTTGGCATCTTTGAAATACCTATACAAACTTGTTCCTACATAGTAACTTGCAACTTTGAATGAGAATGTGCTTGCTTACAGCAACGTGCTATATGTTCTGAATGCCCGAATTGGCAATCTGTGTCAAAACTTTGTTAGGAATTATGTGATCCTTACTAGCTGGAAGTAAGGGAGATGGGGCATGAAGTTATTTCTAGGAGTTGGACACATACCAAGTTTAGCTCAGTTCTGGGCATCTTTGAAATACCTATACAAACTTGTTCCTACATAGTAACTTGCAACTTTGAATGAAAATGTGCTTGCTTACAGCAACGTGCTATATGTTCTGAATGCCCGAATTGGGAATGTGTGTCAAAACTTTGTTAGGAATTATGTGATCCTTACTAGCTGGAAGTAAGGGAGATGGGGCACGAAGTTATTTCTAGGAGTTGGACACATACCAAGTTTAGCTCAGTTCTGGGCATCTTTGAAATACCTATACAAACTTGTTCCTACATAGTAACTTGCAACTTTGAATGAGAATCTGCTTGCTTACAGCAACGTGCTATATGTTCTGAATGCCCGAATTGGGAATGTGTGTCAAAACTTTGTTAGGAATTATGTGATCCTTACTAGCTGGAAGTAAGGGAGATGGGGCATGAAGTTATTTCTAGGAGTTGGACACATACCAAGTTTAGATCAGTTCTGGGCATCTTTGAAATACCTATACAAACTTGTTCCTACATAGTAACTTGCAACTTTGAATGAAAATGTGCTTGCTTACAGCAACGTGCTATATTTTCTGAATGCCCGAATTGGGAATATGTGTCAAAACTTTGTTAGGAATTATGTGATCCTTACTAGCTGGAAGTAAGGGAGATGGGGCACGAAGTTATTTCTAGGAGTTGGACACATACCAAGTTTAGCTCAGTTCTGGGCATCTTTGAAATACCTATACAAACTTGTTCCTACATAGTAACTTGCATCTTTGAATGAGAATCTGCTTGCTTACAGCAACGTGCTATATGTTCTGAATGCCCGAATTGGGAATCTGTGTCAAAACTTTGTTAGGAATTATGTGATCCTTACTAGCTGGAAGTAAGGGAGATGGGGCATGAAGTTATTTCTAGGAGTTGGACACATACCAAGTTTAGCTCAGTTCTGGGCATCTTTGAAATACCTATACAAACTTGTTCCTACATAGTAACTTGCAACTTTGAATGAAAATGTGCTTGCTTACAGCAACGTGCTATATGTTCTGAATGCCCGAATTGGCAATCTGTGTCAAATCTTTGTTAGGAATTATGTGATCCTTACTAGCTGGAAGTAAGGGAGATTGGGCATGAAGTTATTTCTAGGAGTTGGACACATACCAAGTTTAGCTCAGTTCTGGGCATCTTTGAAATACCTATACAAACTTGTTCCTACATAGTAACTTGCAACTTTGAATGAAAATGTGCTTGCTTAGAGCAACGTGCTATATGTTCTGAATGCCCGAATTGGGAATCTGTGTCAAAACTTTGTTAGGAATTATGTGATCCTTACTAGCTGGAAGTAAGGGAGATGGGCCATGAAGTTATTTCTAGGAGTTGGACACATACCAAGTTTAGCTCAGTTCTGGGCATCTTTGAAATACCTATACAAACTTGTTCCTACATAGTAACTTGCATCTTTGAATGAGAATGTGCTTGCTTACAGCAACGTGCTATATGTTCTGAATGCCCGAATTGGCAATCTGTGTCAAAACTTTGTTAGGAATTATGTGATCCTTACTAGCTGGAAGTAAGGGAGATGGGGCATGAAGTTATTTCTAGGAGTTGGACACATACCAAGTTTAGCTCAGTTCTTGGCATCTTTGAAATACCTATACAAACTTGTTCCTACATAGTAACTTGCAACTTTGAATGAGAATGTGCTTGCTTACAGCAACGTGCTATATGTTCTGAATGCCCGAATTGGGAATCTGTGTCAAAACTTTGTTAGGAATTATGTGATCCTTACTAGCTGGAAGTAAGGGAGATGGGGCATGAAGTTATTTCTAGGAATTGGACACATACCAAGTTTAGCTCAGTTCTGGGCATCTTTGAAATACCTATACAAACTTGTTCCTACATAGTAACTTGCATCTTTGAATGAGAATGTGCTTGCTTACAGCAACGTGCTATATGTTCTGAATGCCCGAATTGGCAATCTGTGTCAAAACTTTGTTAGGAATTATGTGATCCTTACTAGCTGGAAGTAAGGGAGATGGGGCATGAAGTTATTTCTAGGAGTTGGACACATACCAAGTTTAGCTCAGTTCTTGGCATCTTTGAAATACCTATACAAACTTGTTCCTACATAGTAACTTGCAACTTTGAATGAGAATGTGCTTGCTTACAGCAACGTGCTATATGATCTGAATGCCCGAATTGGGAATCTGTGTCAAAACTTTGTTAGGAATTATGTGATCCTTACTAGCTGGAAGTAACGGAGATGGGGCATGAAGTTATTTCTAGGAGTTGGACACATACCAAGTTTAGCTCAGTTCTGGGCATCTTTGAAATACCTATACAAACTTGTTCCTACATAGTAACTTGCAACTTTGAATGAGAATGTGCTTGCTTACAGCAACGTGCTATATGTTCTGAATGCCCGAATTGGGAATCTGTGTCAGAACTTTGTTAGGAATTATGTGATCCTTACTAGCTGGAAGTAAGGGAGATGGGGCATGAAGTTATTTCTAGGAGTTGGACACATACCAAGTTTAGCTCAGTTCTGGGCATCTTTGAAATACCTATACAAACTTGTTCCTACATAGTAACTTGCATCTTTGAATGAGAATCTGCTTGCTTACAGCAACGTGCTATATGTTCTGAATGCCCGAATTGGCAATCTGTGTCAAAACTTTGTTAGGAATTATGTGATCCTTACTAGCTGGAAGTAAGGGAGATGGGGCATGAAGTTATTTCTAGGAGTTGGACACATACCAAGTTTAGCTCAGTTCTGGGCATCTTTGAAATACCTATACAAACTTGTTCCTACATAGTAACTTGCAACTTTGAATGAAAACGTGCTTGCTTACAGCAACGTGCTATATGTTCTGAATGCCCGAATTGGGAATCTGTGTCAAAACTTTGTTAGGAATTATGTGATCCTTACTAGCTGGAAGTAAGGGAGATGGGGCACGAAGTTATTTCTAGGAGTTGGACACATACCAAGTTTAGCTCAGTTCTGGGCATCTTTGAAATACCTATACAAACTTGTTCCTACATAGTAACTTGCATCTTTGAATGAGAATCTGCTTGCTTACAGCAACGTGCTATATGTTCTGAATGCCCGAATTGGCAATCTGTGTCAAAACTTTGTTAGGAATTATGTGATCCTTACTAGCTGGAAGTAAGGGAGATGGGGCATGAAGTTATTTCTAGGAGTTGGACACATACCAAGTTTAGCTCAGTTCTGGGCATCTTTGAAATACCTATACAAACTTGTTCCTACATAGTAACTTGCAACTTTGAATGAAAATGTGCTTGCTTACAGCAACGTGCTATATGTTCTGAATGCCCGAATTGGGAATCTGTGTCAAAACTTTGTTAGGAATTATGTGATCCTTACTAGCTGGAAGTAAGGGAGATGGGGCACGAAGTTATTTCTAGGAGTTGGACACATACCAAGTTTAGCTCAGTTCTGGGCATCTTTGAAATACCTATACAAACTTGTTCCTACATAGTAACTTGCAACTTTGAATGAGAATCTGCTTGCTTACAGCAACGTGCTATATGTTCTGAATGCCCGAATTGGGAATGTGTGTCAAAACTTTGTTAGGAATTATGTGATCCTTACTAGCTGGAAGTAAGGGAGATGGGGCATGAAGTTATTTCTAGGAGTTGGACACATACCAAGTTTAGATCAGTTCTGGGCATCTTTGAAATACCTATACAAACTTGTTCCTACATAGTAACTTGCAACTTTGAATGAAAATGTGCTTGCTTACAGCAACGTGCTATATGTTCTGAATGCCCGAATTGGCAATCTGTGTCAAAACTTTGTTAGGAATTATGTGATCCTTACTAGCTGGAAGTAAGGGAGATGGGGCACGAAGTTATTTCTAGGAGTTGGACTCATACCAAGTTTAGCTCAGTTCTGGGCATCTTTGAAATACCTACACAAACTTGTTCCTACATAGTAACTTGCATCTTTGAATGAGAATCTGCTTGCTTACAGCAACGTGCTATATGTTCTGAATGCCCGAATTGGGAATCTGTGTCAAAACTTTGTTAGGAATTATGTGATCCTTACTAGCTGGAAGTAAGGGAGATGGGGCACGAAGTTATTTCTAGGAGTTGGACACATACCAAGTTTAGCTCAGTTCTGGGCATCTTTGAAATACCTACACAAACTTGTTCCTACATAGTAACTTGCAACTTTGAATGAAAATGTGCTTGCTTACAGCAACGTGCTATATGTTCTGAATGCCCGAATTGGCAATCTGTGTCAAATCTTTGTTAGGAATTATGTGATCCTTACTAGCTGGAAGTAAGGGAGATGGGGCATGAAGTTATTTCTAGGAGTTGGACACATACCAAGTTTAGCTCAGTTCTGGGCATCTTTGAAATACCTATACAAACTTGTTCCTACATAGTAACTTGCAACTTTGAATGAAAATGTGCTTGCTTACAGCAACGTGCTATATGTTCTGAATGCCCGAATTGGGAATCTGTGTCAAAACTTTGTTAGGAATTATGTGATCCTTACTAGCTGTAAGTAAGGGAGATGGGGCATGAAGTTATTTCTAGGAGTTGGACACATACCAAGTTTAGCTCAGTTCTGGGCATCTTTGAAATACCTATACAAACTTGTTCCTACATAGTAACTTGCATCTTTGAATGAGAATGGGCTTGCTTACAGCAACGTGCTATATGTTCTGAATGCCCGAATTGGCAATCTGTGTCAAAACTTTGTTAGGAATTATGTGATCCTTACTAGCTGGAAGTAAGGGAGATGGGGCATGAAGTTATTTCTAGGAGTTGGACACATACCAAGTTTAGCTCAGTTCTTGGCATCTTTGAAATACCTATACAAACTTGTTCCTACATAGTAACTTGCAACTTTGAATGAGAATGTGCTTGCTTACAGCAACGTGCTATATGATCTGAATGCCCGAATTGGGAATCTGTGTCAAAACTTTGTTAGGAATTATGTGATCCTTACTAGCTGGAAGTAAGGGAGATGGGGCATGAAGTTATTTCTAGGAATTGGACACATACCAAGTTTAGCTCAGTTCTGGGCATCTTTGAAATACCTATACAAACTTGTTCCTACATAGTAACTTGCATCTTTGAATGAGAATGTGCTTGCTTACAGCAACGTGCTATATGTTCTGAATGCCCGAATTGGCAATCTGTGTCAAAACTTTGTTAGGAATTATGTGATCCTTACTAGCTGGAAGTAAGGGAGATGGGGCATGAAGTTATTTCTAGGAGTTGGACACATACCAAGTTTAGCTCAGTTCTGGGCATCTTTGAAATACCTATACAAACTTGTTCCTACATAGTAACTTGCAACTTTGAATGAAAATGTGCTTGCTTACAGCAACGTGCTATATGTTCTGAATGCCCGAATTGGGAATCTGTGTCAAAACTTTGTTAGGAATTATGTGATCCTTACTAGCTGGAAGTAAGGGAGATGGGGCATGAAGTTATTTCTAGGAGTTGGACACATACCAAGTTTAGCTCAGTTCTGGGCATCTTTGAAATACCTATACAAACTTGTTCCTACATAGTAACTTGCATCTTTGAATGAGAATGTGCTTGCTTACAGCAACGTGCTATATGTTCTGAATGCCCGAATTGGCAATCTGTGTCAAAACTTTGTTAGGAATTATGTGATCCTTACTAGCTGGAAGTAAGGGAGATGGGGCATGAAGTTATTTCTAGGAGTTGGACACATACCAAGTTTAGCTCAGTTCTTAGCATCTTTGAAATACCTATACAAACTTGTTCCTACATAGTAACTTGCATCTTTGAATGAGAATGTGCTTGCTTACAGCAACGTGCTATATGTTCTGAATGCCCGAATTGGCAATCTGTGTCAAAACTTTGTTAGGAATTATGTGATCCTTACTAGCTGGAAGTAAGGGAGATGGGGCATGAAGTTATTTCTAGGAGTTGGACACATACCAAGTTTAGCTCAGTTCTGGGCATCTTTGAAATACCTATACAAACTTGTTCCTACATAGTAACTTGCAACTTTGAATGAAAATGTGCTTGCTTACAGCAACGTGCTATATGTTCTGAATGCCCGAATTGGGAATGTGTGTCAAAACTTTGTTAGGAATTATGTGATCCTTACTAGCTGGAAGTAAGGGAGATGGGGCACGAAGTTATTTCTAGGAGTTGGACACATACCAAGTTTAGCTCAGTTCTGGGCATCTTTGAAATACCTATACAAACTTGTTCCTACATAGTAACTTGCAACTTTGAATGAGAATCTGCTTGCTTACAGCAACGTGCTATATGTTCTGAATGCCCGAATTGGGAATGTGTGTCAAAACTTTGTTAGGAATTATGTGATCCTTACTAGCTGGAAGTAAGGGAGATGGGGCATGAAGTTATTTCTAGGAGTTGGACACATACCAAGTTTAGATCAGTTCTGGGCATCTTTGAAATACCTATACAAACTTGTTCCTACATAGTAACTTGCAACTTTGAATGAAAATGTGCTTGCTTACAGCAACGTGCTATATTTTCTGAATGCCCGAATTGGGAATATGTGTCAAAACTTTGTTAGGAATTATGTGATCCTTACTAGCTGGAAGTAAGGGAGATGGGGCACGAAGTTATTTCTAGGAGTTGGACACATACCAAGTTTAGCTCAGTTCTGGGCATCTTTGAAATACCTATACAAACTTGTTCCTACATAGTAACTTGCATCTTTGAATGAGAATCTGCTTGCTTACAGCAACGTGCTATATGTTCTGAATGCCCGAATTGGGAATCTGTGTCAAAACTTTATTAGGAATTATGTGATCCTTACTAGCTGGAAGTAAGGGAGATGGGGCATGAAGTTATTTCTAGGAGTTGGACACATACCAAGTTTAGCTCAGTTCTGGGCATCTTTGAAATACCTATACAAACTTGTTCCTACATAGTAACTTGCAACTTTGAATGAAAATGTGCTTGCTTACAGCAACGTGCTATATGTTCTGAATGCCCGAATTGGCAATCTGTGTCAAATCTTTGTTAGGAATTATGTGATCCTTACTAGCTGGAAGTAAGGGAGATGGGGCATGAAGTTATTTCTAGGAGTTGGACACATACCAAGTTTAGCTCAGTTCTGGGCATCTTTGAAATACCTATACAAACTTGTTCCTACATAGTAACTTGCAACTTTGAATGAAAATGTGCTTGCTTACAGCAACGTGCTATATGTTCTGAATGCCCGAATTGGGAATCTGTGTCAAAACTTTGTTAGGAATTATGTGATCCTTACTAGCTGGAAGTAAGGGAGATGGGGCATGAAGTTATTTCTAGGAGTTGGACACATACCAAGTTTAGCTCAGTTCTGGGCATCTTTGCAATACCTATACAAACTTGTTCCTACATAGTAACTTGCATCTTTGAATGAGAATGTGCTTGCTTACAGCAACGTGCTATATGTTCTGAATGCCCGAATTGGCAATCTGTGTCAAAACTTTGTTAGGAATTATGTGATCCTTACTAGCTGGAAGTAAGGGAGATGGGGCATGAAGTTATTTCTAGGAGTTGGACACATAACAAGTTTAGCTCAGTTCTTGGCATCTTTGAAATACCTATACAAACTTGTTCCTACATAGTAACTTGCAACTTTGAATGAGAATGTGCTTGCTTACAGCAACGTGCTATATGATCTGAATGCCCGAATTGGGAATCTGTGTCAAAACTTTGTTAGGAATTATGTGATCCTTACTAGCTGGAAGTAAGGGAGATGGGGCATGAAGTTATTTCTAGGAATTGGACACATACCAAGTTTAGCTCAGTTCTGGGCATCTTTGAAATACCTATACAAACTTGTTCCTACATAGTAACTTGCATCTTTGAATGAGAATGTGCTTGCTTACAGCAACGTGCTATATGTTCTGAATGCCCGAATTGGCAATCTGTGTCAAAACTTTGTTAGGAATTATGTGATTCTTACTAGCTGGAAGTAAGGGAGATGGGGCATGAAGTTATTTCTAGGAGTTGGACACATACCAAGTTTAGCTCAGTTCTGGGCATCTTTGAAATACCTATACAAACTTGTTCCTACATAGTAACTTGCATCTTTGAATGAGAATGTGCTTGCTTACAGCAACGTGCTATATGTTCTGAATGCCCGAATTGGGAATCTGTGTCAGAACTTTGTTAGGAATTATGTGATCCTTACTAGCTGGAAGTAAGGGAGATGGGGCATGAAGTTATTTCTAGGAGTTGGACACATACCAAGTTTAGCTCAGTTGTGGGCATCTTTGAAATACCTATACAAACTTGTTCCTACATAGTAACTTGCATCTTTGAATGAGAATCTGCTTGCTTACAGCAACGTGCTATATGTTCTGAATGCCCGAATTGGCAATCTGTGTCAAAACTTTGTTAGGAATTATGTGATCCTTACTAGCTGGAAGTAAGGGAGATGGGGCATGAAGTTATTTCTAGGAGTTGGACACATACCAAGTTTAGCTCAGTTCTGGGCATCTTTGAAATACCTATACAAACTTGTTCCTACATAGTAACTTGCAACTTTGAATGAAAATGTGCTTGCTTACAGCAACGTGCTATATGTTCTGAATGCCCGAATTGGGAATCTGTGTCAAAACTTTGTTAGGAATTATGTGATCCTTACTAGCTGGAAGTAAGGGAGATGGGGCACGAAGTTATTTCTAGGAGTTGGACACATACCAAGTTTAGCTCAGTTCTGGGCATCTTTGAAATACCTATACAAACTTGTTCCTACATAGTAACTTGCAACTTTGAATGAGAATCTGCTTGCTTACAGCAACGTGCTATATGTTCTGAATGCCCGAATTGCGAATGTGTGTCAAAACTTTGTTAGGAATTATGTGATCCTTACTAGCTGGAAGTAAGGGAGATGGGGCATGAAGTTATTTCTAGGAGTTGGACACATACCAAGTTTAGATCAGTTCTGGGCATCTTTGAAATACCTATACAAACTTGTTCCTACATAGTAACTTGCAACTTTGAATGAAAATGTGCTTGCTTACAGCAACGTGCTATATGTTCTGAATGCCCGAATTGGGAATATGTGTCAGAACTTTGTTAGGAATTATGTGATCCTTACTAGCTGGAAGTAAGGGAGATGGGGCATGAAGTTATTTCTAGGAGTTGGACACATACCAAGTTTAGCTCAGTTCTGGGCATCTTTGAAATACCTATACAAACTTGTTCCTACATAGTAACTTGCAACTTTGAATGAAAATATGCTTGCTTACAGCAACGTGCTATATGTTCTGAATGCCCGAATTGGGAATCTGTGTCAAAACTTTGTTAGGAATTATGTGATCCTTACTAGCTGGAAGTAAGGGAGATGGGGCACGAAGTTATTTCTAGGAGTTGGACACATACCAAGTTTAGCTCAGTTCTGGGCATCTTTGAAATACCTATACAAACTTGTTCCTACATAGTAACTTGCAACTTTGAATGAGAATGTGCTTGCTTACAGCAACGTGCTATATGTTCTGAATGCCCGAATTGGCAATCTGTGTCAGAACTTTGTTAGGAATTATGTGATCCTTACTAGCTGGAAGTAAGGGAGATGGGGCATGAAGTTATTTCTAGGAGTTGGACACATACCAAGTTTAGCTCAGTTCTGGGCATCTTTGAAATACCTATACAAACTTGTTCCTACATAGTAACTTGCAACTTTGAATGAAAATGTGCTTGCTTACAGCAACGTGCTATATGTTCTGAATGCCCGAATTGGGAATCTGTGTCAAAACTTTGTTAGGAATTATGTGATCCTTACTAGCTGGAAGTAAGGGAGATGGGGCACGAAGTTATTTCTAGGAGTTGGACACATACCAAGTTTAGCTCAGTTCTGGGCATCTTTGAATTACCTATACAAACTTGTTCCTACATAGTAACTTGCAACTTTGAATGAAAATGTGCTTGCTTACAGCAACGTGCTATATGTTCTGAATGCCCGAATTGGGAATATGTGTCAAAACTTTGTTAGGAATTATGTGATCCTTACTAGCTGAAAGTAAGGGAGATGGGGCACGAAGTTATTTCTAGGAGTTGGACACATACCAAGTTTAGCTCAGTTCTGGGCATCTTTGAAATACCTATACAAACTTGTTCCTACATAGTAACTTGCATCTTTGAATGAGAATCTGCTTGCTTACAGCAACGTGCTATATGTTCTGAATGCCCGAATTCGGAATCTGTGTCAAAACTTTGTTAGGAATTATGTGATCCTTACTAGCTGGAAGTAAGGGAGATGGGGCATGAAGTTATTTCTAGGAGTTGGACACATAACAAGTTTAGCTCAGTTCTTGGCATCTTTGAAATACCTATACAAACTTGTTCCTACATAGTAACTTGCAACTTTGAATGAGAATGTGCTTGCTTACAGCAACGTGCTATATGTTCTGAATGCCCGAATTGGGAATCTGTGTCAGAACTTTGTTAGGAATTATGTGATCCTTACTAGCTGGAAGTAAGGGAGATGGGGCACGAAGTTATTTCTAGGAGTTGGACACATACCAAGTTTAGCTCAGTTCTGGGCATCTTTGAAATACCTATACAAACTTGTTCCTACATAGTAACTTGCATCTTTGAATGAGAATGTGCTTGCTTACAGCAACGTGCTATATGTTCTGAATGCCCGAATTGGCAATCTGTGTCAGAACTTTGTTAGGAATTATGTGATCCTTACTAGCTGGAAGTAAGGGAGATGGGGCATGAAGTTATTTCTAGGAGTTGGACACATACCAAGTTTACCTCAGTTCTGGGCATCTTTGAAATACCTATACAAACTTGTTCCTACATAGTAACTTGCAACTTTGAATGAAAATGTGCTTGCTTACAGCAACGTGCTATATGTTCTGAATGCCCGAATTGGGAATCTGTGTCAAAACTTTGTTAGGAATTATGTGATCCTTACTAGCTGGAAGTAAGGGAGATGGGGCACGAAGTTATTTCTAGGAGTTGGACACATACCAAGTTTAGCTCAGTCCTGGGCATCTTTGAAATACCTATACAAACTTGTTCCTACATAGTAACTTGCAACTTTGAATGAGAATCTGCTTGCTTACAGCAACGTGCTATATGTTCTGAATGCCCGAATTGGGAATGTGTGTCAAAACTTTGTTAGGAATTATGTGATCCTTACTAGCTGGAAGTAAGGGAGATGGGGCATGAAGTTATTTCTAGGAGTTGGACACATACAAAGTTTAGATCAGTTCTGGGCATCTTTGAAATACCTATACAAACTTGTTCCTACATAGTAACTTGCAACTTTGAATGAAAATGTGCTTGCTTACAGCAACGTGCTATATGTTCTGAATGTCCGAATTGGGAATATGTGTCAAAACTTTGTTAGGAATTATGTGATCCTTACTAGCTGAAAGTAAGGGAGATGGGGCACGAAGTTATTTCTAGGAGTTGGACACATACCAAGTTTAGCTCAGTTCTGGGCATCTTTGAAATACCTATACAAACTTGTTCCTACATAGTAACTTGCATCTTTGAATGAGAATCTGCTTGCTTACAGCAACGTGCTATATGTTCTGAATGCCCGAATTCGGAATCTGTGTCAAAACTTTGTTAGGAATTATGTGATCCTTACTAGCTGGAAGTAAGGGAGATGGGGCATGAAGTTATTTCTAGGAGTTGGACACATACCAAGTTTAGCTCAGTTCTGGGCATCTTTGAAATACCTATACAAACTTGTTCCTACATAGTAACTTGCAACTTTGAATGAAAATGTGCTTGCTTACAGCAACGTGCTATATGTTCTGAATGCCCGAATTGGCAATCTGTGTCAAAACTTTGTTAGGAATTATGTGATCCTTACTAGCTGGAAGTAAGGGAGATGGGGCATGAAGTTATTTCTAGGAGTTGGACACATACCAAGTTTAGCTCAGTTCTGGGCATCTTTGAAATTCCTATACAAACTTGTTCCTACATAGTAACTTGCAACTTTGAATGAAAATGTGCTTGCTTACAGCAACGTGCTATATGTTCTGAATGCCCGAATTGGGAATCTGTGTCAAAACTATGTTAGGAATTATGTGATCCTTACTAGCTGGAAGTAAGGGAGATGGGGCATGAAGTTATTTCTAGGAGATGGACACATACCAAGTTTAGCTCAGTTCTGGGCATCTTTGAAATACCTATACAAACTTGTTCCTACATAGTAACTTGCATCTTTGAATGAGAATGTGCTTGCTTACAGCAACGTGCTATATGTTCTGAATGCCCGAATTGGCAATCTGTGTCAAAACTTTGTTAGGAATTATGTGATCCTTACTAGCTGGAAGTAAGGGAGATGGGGCATGAAGTTATTTCTAGGAGTTGGACACATACCAAGTTTAGCTCAGTTCTTGGCATCTTTGAAATACCTATACAAACTTGTTCCTACATAGTAACTTGCAACTTTGAATGAGAATGTGCTTGCTTACAGCAACGTGCTATATGTTCTGAATGCCCGAATTGGGAATCTGTGTCAGAACTTTGTTAGGAATTATGTGATCCTTACTAGCTGGAAGTAAGGGAGATGGGGCACGAAGTTATTTCTAGGAGTTGGACACATACCAAGTTTAGCTCAGTTCTGGGCATCTTTGAAATACCTATACAAACTTGTTCCTACATAGTAACTTGCATCTTTGAATGAGAATGTGCTTGCTTACAGCAACGTGCTATATGTTCTGAATGCCCGAATTGGGAATGTGTGTCAAAACTTTGTTAGGAATTATGTGATCCTTACTAGCTGGAAGTAAGGGAGATGGGGCATGAAGTTATTTCTAGGAATTGGACACATACCAAGTTTAGCTCAGTTCTGGGCATCTTTGAAATACCTATACAAACTTGTTCCTACATAGTAACTTGCATCTTTGAATGAGAATGTGCTTGCTTACAGCAACGTGCTATATGTTCTGAATGCCCGAATTGGCAATCTGTGTCAAAACTTTGTTAGGAATTATGTGATCCTTACTAGCTGGAAGTAAGGGAGATGGGGCATGAAGTTATTTCTAGGAGTTGGACACATACCAAGTTTAGCTCAGTTCTTGGCATCTTTGAAATACCTATACAAACTTGTTCCTACATAGTAACTTGCAACTTTGAATGAGAATGTGCTTGCTTACAGCAACGTGCTATATGATCTGAATGCCCGAATTGGGAATCTGTGTCAAAACTTTGTTAGGAATTATGTGATCCTTACTAGCTGGAAGTAACGGAGATGGGGCATGAAGTTATTTCTAGGAGTTGGACACATACCAAGTTTAGCTCAGTTCTGGGCATCTTTGAAATACCTATACAAACTTGTTCCTACATAGTAACTTGCAACTTTGAATGAGAATGTGCTTGCTTACAGCAACGTGCTATATGTTCTGAATGCCCGAATTGGGAATCTGTGTCAGAACTTTGTTAGGAATTATGTGATCCTTACTAGCTGGAAGTAAGGGAGATGGGGCATGAAGTTATTTCTAGGAGTTGGACACATACCAAGTTTAGCTCAGTTCTGGGCATCTTTGAAATACCTATACAAACTTGTTCCTACATAGTAACTTGCATCTTTGAATGAGAATCTGCTTGCTTACAGCAACGTGCTATATGTTCTGAATGCCCGAATTGGCAATCTGTGTCAAAACTTTGTTAGGAATTATGTGATCCTTACTAGCTGGAAGTAAGGGAGATGGGGCATGAAGTTATTTCTAGGAGTTGGCCACATACCAAGTTTAGCTCAGTTCTGGGCATCTTTGAAATACCTATACAAACTTGTTCCTACATAGTAACTTGCAACTTTGAATGAAAACGTGCTTGCTTACAACAACGTGCTATATGTTCTGAATGCCCGAATTGGGAATCTGTGTCAAAACTTTGTTAGGAATTATGTGATCCTTACTAGCTGGAAGTAAGGGAGATGGGGCACGAAGTTATTTCTAGGAGTTGGACACATACCAAGTTTAGCTCAGTTCTGGGCATCTTTGAAATACCTATACAAACTTGTTCCTACATAGTAACTTGCATCTTTGAATGAGAATCTGCTTGCTTACAGCAACGTGCTATATGTTCTGAATGCCCGAATTGGCAATCTGTGTCAAAACTTTGTTAGGAATTATGTGATCCTTACTAGCTGGAAGTAAGGGAGATGGGGCATGAAGTTATTTCTAGGAGTTGGACACATACCAAGTTTAGCTCAGTTCTTGGCATCTTTGAAATACCTATACAAACTTGTTCCTACATAGTAACTTGCAACTTTGAATGAGAATGTGCTTGCTTACAGCAACGTGCTATATGATCTGAATGCCCGAATTGGGAATCTGTGTCAAAACTTTGTTAGGAATTATGTGATCCTTACTAGCTGGAAGTAAGGGAGATGGGGCATGAAGTTATTTCTAGGAATTGGACACATACCAAGTTTAGCTCAGTTCTGGGCATCTTTGAAATACCTATACAAACTTGTTCCTACATAGTAACTTGCATCTTTGAATGAGAATGTGCTTGCTTACAGCAACGTGCTATATGTTCTGAATGCCCGAATTGGCAATCTGTGTCAAAACTTTGTTAGGAATTATGTGATCCTTACTAGCTGGAAGTAAGGGAGATGGGGCATGAAGTTATTTCTAGGAGTTGGACACATACCAAGTTTAGCTCAGTTCTGGGCATCTTTGAAATACCTATACAAACTTGTTCCTACATAGTAACTTGCAACTTTGAATGAAAATGTGCTTGCTTACAGCAACGTGCTATATGTTCTGAATGCCCGAATTGGGAATCTGTGTCAAAACTTTGTTAGGAATTATGTGATCCTTACTAGCTGGAAGTAAGGGAGATGGGGCATGAAGTTATTTCTAGGAGTTGGACACATACCAAGTTTAGCTCAGTTCTGGGCATCTTTGAAATACCTATACAAACTTGTTCCTACATAGTAACTTGCATCTTTGAATGAGAATGTGCTTGCTTACAGCAACGTGCTATATGTTCTGAATGCCCGAATTGGCAATCTGTGTCAAAACTTTGTTAGGAATTATGTGATCCTTACTAGCTGGAAGTAAGGGAGATGGGGCATGAAGTTATTTCTAGGAGTTGGACACATACCAAGTTTAGCTCAGTTCTTAGCATCTTTGAAATACCTATACAAACTTGTTCCTACATAGTAACTTGCAACTTTGAATGAGAATGTGCTTGCTTACAGCAACGTGCTATATGTTCTGAATGCCCGAATTGGCAATCTGTGTCAAAACTTTGTTAGGAATTATGTGATCCTTACTAGCTGGAAGTAAGGGAGATGGGGCATGAAGTTATTTCTAGGAGTTGGACACATACCAAGTTTAGCTCAGTTCTGGGCATCTTTGAAATACCTATACAAACTTGTTCCTACATAGTAACTTGCAACTTTGAATGAAAATGTGCTTGCTTACAGCAACGTGCTATATGTTCTGAATGCCCGAATTGGGAATGTGTGTCAAAACTTTGTTAGGAATTATGTGATCCTTACTAGCTGGAAGTAAGGGAGATGGGGCACGAAGTTATTTCTAGGAGTTGGACACATACCAAGTTTAGCTCAGTTCTGGGCATCTTTGAAATACCTATACAAACTTGTTCCTACATAGTAACTTGCAACTTTGAATGAGAATCTGCTTGCTTACAGCAACGTGCTATATGTTCTGAATGCCCGAATTGGGAATGTGTGTCAAAACTTTGTTAGGAATTATGTGATCCTTACTAGCTGGAAGTAAGGGAGATGGGGCATGAAGTTATTTCTAGGAGTTGGACACATACCAAGTTTAGATCAGTTCTGGGCATCTTTGAAATACCTATACAAACTTGTTCCTACATAGTAACTTGCAACTTTGAATGAAAATGTGCTTGCTTACAGCAACGTGCTATATTTTCTGAATGCCCGAATTGGGAATATGTGTCAAAACTTTGTTAGGAATTATGTGATCCTTACTAGCTGGAAGTAAGGGAGATGGGGCACGAAGTTATTTCTAGGAGTTGGACACATACCAAGTTTAGCTCAGTTCTGGGCATCTTTGAAATACCTATACAAACTTGTTCCTACATAGTAACTTGCATCTTTGAATGAGAATCTGCTTGCTTACAGCAACGTGCTATATGTTCTGAATGCCCGAATTGGGAATCTGTGTCAAAACTTTATTAGGAATTATGTGATCCTTACTAGCTGGAAGTAAGGGAGATGGGGCATGAAGTTATTTCTAGGAGTTGGACACATACCAAGTTTAGCTCAGTTCTGGGCATCTTTGAAATACCTATACAAACTTGTTCCTACATAGTAACTTGCAACTTTGAATGAAAATGTGCTTGCTTACAGCAACGTGCTATATGTTCTGAATGCCCGAATTGGCAATCTGTGTCAAATCTTTGTTAGGAATTATGTGATCCTTACTAGCTGGAAGTAAGGGAGATGGGGCATGAAGTTATTTCTAGGAGTTGGACACATACCAAGTTTAGCTCAGTTCTGGGCATCTTTGAAATACCTATACAAACTTGTTCCTACATAGTAACTTGCAACTTTGAATGAAAATGTGCTTGCTTACAGCAACGTGCTATATGTTCTGAATGCCCGAATTGGGAATCTGTGTCAAAACTTTGTTAGGAATTATGTGATCCTTACTAGCTGGAAGTAAGGGAGATGGGGCACGAAGTTATTTCTAGGAGTTGGACACATACCAAGTTTAGCTCAGTTCTGGGCATCTTTGAAATACCTATACAAACTTGTTCCTACATAGTAACTTGCAACTTTGAATGAGAATCTGCTTGCTTACAGCAACGTGCTATATGTTCTGAATGCCCGAATTGGGAATGTGTGTCAAAACTTTGTTAGGAATTATGTGATCCTTACTAGCTGGAAGTAAGGGAGATGGGGCATGAAGTTATTTCTAGGAGTTGGACACATACAAAGTTTAGATCAGTTCTGGGCATCTTTGAAATACCTATACAAACTTGTTCCTACATAGTAACTTGCAACTTTGAATGAAAATGTGCTTGCTTACAGCAACGTGCTATATGTTCTGAATGTCCGAATTGGGAATATGTGTCAAAACTTTGTTAGGAATTATGTGATCCTTACTAGCTGAAAGTAAGGGAGATGGGGCACGAAGTTATTTCTAGGAGTTGGACACATACCAAGTTTAGCTCAGTTCTGGGCATCTTTGAAATACCTATACAAACTTGTTCCTACATAGTAACTTGCATCTTTGAATGAGAATCTGCTTGCTTACAGCAACGTGCTATATGTTCTGAATGCCCGAATTCGGAATCTGTGTCAAAACTTTGTTAGGAATTATGTGATCCTTACTAGCTGGAAGTAAGGGAGATGGGGCATGAAGTTATTTCTAGGAGTTGGACACATACCAAGTTTAGCTCAGTTCTGGGCATCTTTGAAATACCTATACAAACTTGTTCCTACATAGTAACTTGCAACTTTGAATGAAAATGTGCTTGCTTACAGCAACGTGCTATATGTTCTGAATGCCCGAATTGGCAATCTGTGTCAAAACTTTGTTAGGAATTATGTGATCCTTACTAGCTGGAAGTAAGGGAGATGGGGCATGAAGTTATTTCTAGGAGTTGGACACATACCAAGTTTAGCTCAGTTCTGGGCATCTTTGAAATTCCTATACAAACTTGTTCCTACATAGTAACTTGCAACTTTGAATGAAAATGTGCTTGCTTACAGCAACGTGCTATATGTTCTGAATGCCCGAATTGGGAATCTGTGTCAAAACTATGTTAGGAATTATGTGATCCTTACTAGCTGGAAGTAAGGGAGATGGGGCATGAAGTTATTTCTAGGAGATGGACACATACCAAGTTTAGCTCAGTTCTGGGCATCTTTGAAATACCTATACAAACTTGTTCCTACATAGTAACTTGCATCTTTGAATGAGAATGTGCTTGCTTACAGCAACGTGCTATATGTTCTGAATGCCCGAATTGGCAATCTGTGTCAAAACTTTGTTAGGAATTATGTGATCCTTACTAGCTGGAAGTAAGGGAGATGGGGCATGAAGTTATTTCTAGGAGTTGGACACATACCAAGTTTAGCTCAGTTCTTGGCATCTTTGAAATACCTATACAAACTTGTTCCTACATAGTAACTTGCAACTTTGAATGAGAATGTGCTTGCTTACAGCAACGTGCTATATGTTCTGAATGCCCGAATTGGGAATCTGTGTCAGAACTTTGTTAGGAATTATGTGATCCTTACTAGCTGGAAGTAAGGGAGATGGGGCACGAAGTTATTTCTAGGAGTTGGACACATACCAAGTTTAGCTCAGTTCTGGGCATCTTTGAAATACCTATACAAACTTGTTCCTACATAGTAACTTGCATCTTTGAATGAGAATGTGCTTGCTTACAGCAACGTGCTATATGTTCTGAATGCCCGAATTGGGAATGTGTGTCAAAACTTTGTTAGGAATTATGTGATCCTTACTAGCTGGAAGTAAGGGAGATGGGGCATGAAGTTATTTCTAGGAGTTGGACACATACCAAGTTTAGCTCAGTTCTGGGCATCTTTGAAATACCTATACAAACTTGTTCCTACATAGTAACTTGCAACTTTGAATGAAAATGTGCTTGCTTACAGCAACGTGCTATATGTTCTGAATGTCCGAATTGGGAATATGTGTCAAAACTTTGTTAGGAATTATGTGATCCTTACTAGCTGAAAGTAAGGGAGATGGGGCACGAAGTTATTTCTAGGAGTTGGACACATACCAAGTTTAGCTCAGTTCTGGGCATCTTTGAAATACCTATACAAACTTGTTCCTACATAGTAACTTGCATCTTTGAATGAGAATCTGCTTGCTTACAGCAACGTGCTATATGTTCTGAATGCCCGAATTCGGAATCTGTGTCAAAACTTTGTTAGGAATTATGTGATCCTTACTAGCTGGAAGTAAGGGAGATGGGGCATGAAGTTATTTCTAGGAGTTGGACACATACCAAGTTTAGCTCAGTTCTGGGCATCTTTGAAATACCTATACAAACTTGTTCCTACATAGTAACTTGCAACTTTGAATGAAAATGTGCTTGCTTACAGCAACGTGCTATATGTTCTGAATGCCCGAATTGGCAATCTGTGTCAAAACTTTGTTAGGAATTATGTGATCCTCACTAGCTGGAAGTAAGGGAGATGGGGCATGAAGTTATTTCTAGGAGTTGGACACATACCAAGTTTAGCTCAGTTATGGGCATCTTTGAAATTCCTATACAAACTTGTTCCTACATAGTAACTTGCAACTTTGAATGAAAATGTGCTTGCTTACAGCAACGTGCTATATGTTCTGAATGCCCGAATTGGGAATCTGTGTCAAAACTATGTTAGGAATTATGTGATCCTTACTAGCTGGAAGTAAGGGAGATGGGGCATGAAGTTATTTCTAGGAGATGGACACATACCAAGTTTAGCTCAGTTCTGGGCATCTTTGAAATACCTATACAAACTTGTTCCTACATAGTAACTTGCATCTTTGAATGAGAATGTGCTTGCTTACAGCAACGTGCTATATGTTCTGAATGCCCGAATTGGCAATCTGTGTCAAAACTTTGTTAGGAATTATGTGATCCTTACTAGCTGGAAGTAAGGGAGATGGGGCATGAAGTTATTTCTAGGAGTTGGACACATACCAAGTTTAGCTCAGTTCTTGGCATCTTTGAAATACCTATACAAACTTGTTCCTACATAGTAACTTGCAACTTTGAATGAGAATGTGCTTGCTTACAGCAACGTGCTATATGTTCTGAATGCCCGAATTGGGAATCTGTGTCAGAACTTTGTTAGGAATTATGTGATCCTTACTAGCTGGAAGTAAGGGAGATGGGGCACGAAGTTATTTCTAGGAGTTGGACACATACCAAGTTTAGCTCAGTTCTGGGCATCTTTGAAATACCTATACAAACTTGTTCCTACATAGTAACTTGCATCTTTGAATGAGAATGTGCTTGCTTACAGCAACGTGCTATATGTTCTGAATGCCCGAATTGGCAATCTGTGTCAGAACTTTGTTAGGAATTATGTGATCCTTACTAGCTGGAAGTAAGGGAGATGGGGCATGAAGTTATTTCTAGGAGTTGGACACATACCAAGTTTAGCTCAGTTCTGGGCATCTTTGAAATACCTATACAAACTTGTTCCTACATAGTAACTTGCATCTTTGAATGAGAATCTGCTTGCTTACAGCAACGTGCTATATGTTCTGAATGCCCGAATTGGGAATCTGTGTCAAAACTTTGTTAGGAATTATGTGATCCTTACTAGCTGGAAGTAAGGGAGATGGGGCATGAAGTTATTTCTAGGAGTTGGACACATACCAAGTTTAGCTCAGTTCTGGGCATCTTTGCAATACCTATACAAACTTGTTCCTACATAGTAACTTGCAACTTTGAATGAGAATGTGCTTGCTTACAGCAACGTGCTATATGTTCTGAATGCCCGAATTGGCAATCTGTGTCAAATCTTTGTTAGGAATTATGTGATCCTTACTAGCTGGAAGTAAGGGAGATGGGGCATGAAGTTATTTCTAGGAGTTGGACACATACCAAGTTTAGCTCAGTTCTGGGCATCTTTGAAATACCTATACAAACTTGTTCCTACATAGTAACTTGCAACTTTGAATGAGAATGTGCTTGCTTACAGCAACGTGCTATATGTTCTGAATGCCCGAATTGGGAATCTGCGTCAGAACTTTGTTAGGAATTATGTGATCCTTACTAGCTGGAAGTAAGGGAGATGGGGCATGAAGTTATTTCTAGGAGTTGGACACATACCAAGTTTAGCTCAGTTCTGGGCATCTTTGAAATACCTATACAAACTTGTTCCTACATAGTAACTTGCATCTTTGAATGAGAATGTGCTTGCTTACAGCAACGTGCTATATGTTCTGAATGCCCGAATTGGCAATCTGTGTCAGAACTTTGTTAGGAATTATGTGATCCTTACTAGCTGGAAGTAAGGGACATGGGGCATGAAGTTATTTCTAGGAGTTGGACACATACCAAGTTTAGCTCAGTTCTGGGCATCTTTGAAATACCTATACAAACTTGTTCCTACATAGTAACTTGCATCTTTGAATGAGAATCTGCTTGCTTACAGCAACGTGCTATATGTTCTGAATGCCCGAATTGGCAATCTGTGTCAAAACTTTGTTAGGAATTATGTGATCCTTACTAGCTGGAAGTAAGGGAGATGGGGCATGAAGTTATTTCTAGGAGTTGGACACATACCAAGTTTAGCTCAGTTCTGGGCATCTTTGAAATACCTATACAAACTTGTTCCTACATAGTAACTTGCAACTTTGAATGAAAATGTGCTTGCTTACAGCAACGTGCTATATGTTCTGAATGCCCGAATTGGCAATCTGTGTCAAAAGTTTGTTAGGAATTATGTGATCCTTACTAGCTGGAAGTAAGGGAGATGGGGCACGAAGTTATTTCTAGGAGTTGGACACATACCAAGTTTAGCTCAGTTCTGGGCATCTTTGAAATACCTATACAAACTTGTTCCTACATAGTAACTTGCAACTTTGAATGAAAATGTGCTTGCTTACAGCAACGTGCTATATGTTCTGAATGCCCGAATTGGGAATCTGTGTCAAAACTTTGTTAGGAATTATGTGATCCTTACTAGCTGGAAGTAAGGGAGATGGGGCACGAAGTTATTTCTAGGAGTTGGACACATACCAAGTTTAGCTCAGTTCTGGGCATCTTTGAAATACCTATACAAACTTGTTCCTACATAGTAACTTGCATCTATGAATGAGAATCTGCTTGCTTACAGCAACGTGCTATATGTTCTGAATGCCCGAATTGGGAATCTGTGTCAAAACTTTGTTAGGAATTATGTGATCCTTACTAGCTGGAAGTAAGGGAGATGGGGCACGAAGTTATTTCTAGGAGTTGGACACATACCAAGTTTAGCTCAGTTCTGGGCATCTTTGAAATACCTATACAAACTTGTTCCTACATAGTAACTTGCATCTTTGAATGAGAATCTGCTTGCTTACAGCAACGTGCTATATGTTCTGAATGCCCGAATTGGGAATCTGTGTCAAAACTTTGTTAGGAATTATGTGATCCTTACTAGCTGGAAGTAAGGGAGATGGGGCACGAAGTTATTTCTAGGAGTTGGACACATACCAAGTTTAGCTCAGTTCTGGGCATCTTTGAAATACCTATACAAACTTGTTCCTACATAGTAACTTGCAACTTTGAATGAAAATGTGCTTGCTTACAGCAACGTGCTATATGTTCTGAATGCCCGAATTGGCAATCTGTGTCAAAACTTTGTTAGGAATTATGTGATCCTTACTAGCTGGAAGTAAGGGAGATGGGGCATGAAGTTATTTCTAGGAGTTGGACACATACCAAGTTTAGCTCAGTTCTGGGCATCTTTGAAATACCTATACAAACTTGTTCCTACATAGTAACTTGCATCTTTGAATGAGAATGTGATTGCTTACAGCAACGTGCTATATGTTCTGAGTGCCCGAATTGGCAATCTGTGTCAAAACTTTGTTAGGAATTATGTGATCCTTACTAGCTGGAAGTAAGGGAGATGGGGCATGAAGTTATTTCTAGGAGTTGGACACATACCAAGATTAGCTCAGTTCTGGGCATCTTTGAAATACCTATACAAACTTGTTCCTACATAGTAACTTGCATCTTTGAATGAGAATCTGCTTGCTTACAGCAACGTGCTATATGTTCTGAATGCCCGAATTGGGAATCTGTGTCAAAACTTTGTTAGGAATTATGTGATCCTTACTAGATGGAAGTAAGGGTGATGGGGCATGAAGTTATTTCTAGGAGTTGGACACATACCAAGTTTAGCTCAGTTCTGGGCATCTTTGAAAATACCTATACAAACTTGTTCCTACATAGTAACTTGCAACCTGAATGAGAATGTGCTTGCTTACAGCAACGTGCTATATGTTCTGAATGCCCGAATTGGGAATCTGTGTCAAAACTTTGTTAGGAATTATGTGATCCTTACTAGCTGGAAGTAAGGGAGATGGGGCATGAAGTTATTTCTAGGAGTTGGACACATACCAAGTTTAGCTCAGTTCTGGGCATCTTTGAAATACCTATACAAACTTGTTCCTACATAGTATCTTGCAACTTTGAATGAGAATCTGCTTGCTTACAGCAACGTGCTATATGTTCTGAATGCCCGATTTGGGAATCTGTGTCAAAACTTTGTTAGGAATTATGTGATCCTTACTAGATGGAAGTAAGGGAGATGGGGCATGAAGTATTTCTAGGAGTTGGACACATACCAAGTTTAGCTCAGTTCTGGGCATCTTTGAAATACCTATACAAACTTGTTCCTACATAGTAACTTGCAACTTTGAATGAAAATGTGCTTGCTTACAGCAACGTGCTATATGTTCTGAATGCCCGAATTGGGAATATGTGTCAAACCTTTGTTAGGAATTATGTGATCCTTACTAGCTGGAAGTAAGGGAGATGGGGCACGAAGTTATTTCTAGGAGTTGGACACATACCAAGTTTAGCTCAGTTCTGGGCATCTTTGAAATACCTATACAAACTTGTTCCTACATAGTAACTTGCATCTTTGAATGAGAATCTGCTTGCTTACAGCAACGTGCTATATGTTCTGAACGCCCGAATTGGCAATCTGTGTCAAATCTTTGTTAGGAATTATGTGATCCTTACTAGCTGGAAGTAAGGGAGATGGGGCATGAAGTTATTTCTAGGAGTTGGACACATACCAAGTTTAGCTCAGTTCTGGGCATCTTTGAAATACCTATACAAACTTGTTCCTACATAGTAACTTGCAACTTTGAATGAAAATGTGCTTGCTTACAGCAACGTGCTATAAGTTCTGAATGCCCGAATTGGCAATCTGTGTCAAAACTTTGTTAGGAATTATGTGATCCTTACTAGCTGGAAGTAAGGGAGATGGGGCATGAAGTTATTTCTAGGAGTTGGACACATACCAAGTTTAGCTCAGTTCTGGGCATCTTTGAAATACCTATACAAACTTGTTCCTACATAGTAACTTGCAACTTTGAATGAGAATGTGCTTGCTTACAGCAACGTGCTATATGTTCTGAATGCCCGAATTGGGAATCTGTGTCAAAACTTTGTTAGGAATTATGTGATCCTTACTAGCTGGAAGTAAGGGAGATGGGGCATGAAGTTATTTCTAGGAGTTGGACACATACCAAGTTTAGCTCAGTTCTGGGCATCTTTGAAATACCTATACAAACTTGTTCCTACATAGTAACTTGCATCTTTGAATGAGAATGTGCTTGCTTACAGCAACGTGCTATATGTTCTGAATGCCCGAATTGGCAATCTGTGTCAAAACTTTGTTAGGAATTATGTGATCCTTACTAGCTGGAAGTAAGGGAGATGGGGCATGAAGTTATTTCTAGGAGTTGGACACATACCAAGTTTAGCTCAGTTCTGGGCATCTTTGAAATACCTATACAAACTTGTTCCTACATAGTAACTTGCAACTTTGAATGACAATGTGCTTGCTTACAGCAACGTGCTATATGTTCTGAATGCCCGAATTGGGAATCTGTGTCAGAACTTTGTTAGGAATTATGTGATCCTTAATAGCTGGAAGTAAGGGAGATGGGGCATGAAGTTATTTCTAGGAGTTGGACACATACCAAGTTTAGCTCAGTTCTTGGCATCTTTGAAATACCTATACAAACTTGTTGCTACATATTAACTTGCAACTATGAATGAGAATGTGCTTGCTTACAGCAACGTGCTATATGTTCTGAATTCCCGAATTGGCAATCTGTGTCAAAACTTTGTTAGGAATTATGCGATCCTTACTAGCTGGAAGTAAGGGAGATGGGGCATGAAGTTATTTCTAGGAGTTGGACACATACCAAGTTTAGCTCAGTTCTGGGCATCTTTGAAATACCTATACAAACTTGTTCCTACATAGTAACTTGCAACTTTGAATGAAAATGTGCTTGCTTTCAGCAACGTGCTATATGTTCTGAATTCCCGAATTGGGAATCTGTGTCAAAACTTTGTTAGGAATTATGTGATCCTTACTAGCTGGAAGTAAGGGAGATGGGGCATGAAGTTATTTCTAGGAGTTGGACACATACCAAGTTTAGCTCAGTTCTGTGCATCTTTGAAATACCTATACAAACTTGTTCCTACATAGTAACTTGCATCTTTGAATGAGAATCTGCTTGCTTACAGCAACGTGCTATATGTTCTGAATGCCCGAATTGGCAATCTGTGTCAAAACTTTGTTAGGAATTATGTGATCCTTACTAGCTGGAAGTAAGGGAGATGGGGCATGAAGTTATTTCTAGGAGTTGGACACATACCAAGTTTAGCTCAGTTCTGGGCATCTTTGAAATACCTATACAAACTTGTTCCTACATAGTAACTTGCATCTTTGAATGAGAATCTGCTTGCTTACAGCAACGTGCTATATGTTCTGAATGCCCGAATTGGGAATCTGTGTCAAAACTTTGTTAGGAATTATGTGATCCTTACTAGCTGGAAGTAAGGGAGATGGGGCATGAAGTTATTTCTAGGAGTTGGACACATACCAAGTTTAGCTCAGTTCTGGGCATCTTTGAAATACCTATACAAACTTGTTCCTACATAGTAACTTGCATCTTTGAATGAGAATCTGCTTGCTTACAGCAACGTGCTATATGTTCTGAATGCCCGAATTGGGAATCTGTGTCAAAACTTTGTTAGGAATTATGTGATCCTTACTAGCTGGAAGTAAGGGAGATGGGGCATGAAGTTATTTCTAGGAGTTGGACACATACCAAGTTTAGCTCAGTTCTGGGCATCTTTGAAATACCTATACAAACTTGTTCCTACATAGTAACTTGCAACTTTGAATGAGAATCTGCTTGCTTACAGCAACGTGCTATATGTTCTGAATGCCCAAATTGGGAATGTGTGTCAAAACTTTGTTAGGAATTATGTGATCCTTACTAGCTGGAAGTAAGGGAGATGGGGCACGAAGTTATTTCTAGGAGTTGGACACATACCAAGTTTAGCTCAGTTCTGGGCATCTTTCAAATACCTATACAAACTTGTTCCTACATAGTAACTTGCAACTTTGAATGAGAATGTGCTTGCTTAGAGCAACGTGCTATATGTTCTGAATGCCCGAATTGGCAATCTGTGTCAAAACTTTGTTAGGAATTATGTGATCCTTACTAGCTGGAAGTAAGGGAGATGGGGCATGCAGTTATTTCTAGGAGTTGGACACATACCAAGTTTAGCTCAGTTCTGGGCATCTTTGAAATACCTATACAAACTTGTTCCTACATAGTAACTTGCAACTTTGAATGAGAATGTGCTTGCTTACAGCAACGTGCTATATGTTCTGAATGCCCGAATTGGGAATCTGTGTCAAAACTTTGTTAGGAATTATGTGATCCTTACTAGCTGGAAGTAAGGGAGATGGGGCATGAAGTTATTTCTAGGAGTTGGACACATACCAAGTCTAGCTCAGTTCTGGGCATCTTTGAAATACCTATACAAACTTGTTCCTACATAGTAACTTGCATCTTTGAATGAGAATGTGCTTGCTTACAGCAACGTGCTATATGTTCTGAATGCCCGAATTGGCAATCTGTGTCAAAACTTTGTTAGGAATTATGTGATCCTTACTAGCTGGAAGTAAGGGAGATGGGGCATGAAGTTATTTCTAGGAGTTGGACACATACCAAGTTTAGCTCAGTTCTGGGCATCTTTGAAATACCTATACAAACTTGTTCCTACATAGTAACTTGCAACTTTGAATGAAAATGTGCTTGCTTACAGCAACGTGCTATATGTTCTGAATGCCCGAATTGGGAATCTGTGTCAAAACTTTGTTAGGAATTATGTGATCCTTACTAGCTGGAAGTAAGGGAGATGGGGCATGAAGTTATTTCTAGGAGTTGGACACATACCAAGTTTAGCTCAGTTCTGTGCATCTTTGAAATACCTATACAAACTTGTTCCTACATAGTAACTTGCATCTTTGAATGAGAATCTGCTTGCTTACAGCAACGTGCTATATGTTCTGAATGCCCGAATTGGGAATCTGTGTCAAAACTTTGTTAGGAATTATGTGATCCTTACTAGCTGGAAGTAAGGGAGATGGGGCATGAAGTAATTTCTAGGAGTTGGACACATACCAAGTTTAGCTCAGTTCTGGGCATCTTTGAAATACCTATACAAACTTGTTCCTACATAGTAACTTGCATCTTTGAATGAGAATCTGCTTGCTTACAGCAACGTGCTATATGTTCTGAATGCCCGAATTGGGAATCTGTGTCAAAACTTTGTTAGGAATTATGTGATCCTTACTAGCTGGAAGTAAGGGAGATGGGGCACGAAGTTATTTCTAGGAGTTGGACACATACCAAGTTTAGCTCAGTTCTGGGCATCTTTCAAATACCTATACAAACTTGTTCCTACATAGTAACTTGCAACTTTGAATGAGAATGTGCTTGCTTAGAGCAACGTGCTATATGTTCTGAATGCCCGAATTGGCAATCTGTGTCAAAACATTGTTAGGAATTATGTGATCCTTACTAGCTGGAAGTAAGGGAGATGGGGCATGCAGTTATTTCTAGGAGTTGGACACATACCAAGTTTAGCTCAGTTCTGGGCATCTTTGAAATACATATACAAACTTGTTCCTACATAGTAACTTGCAACTTTGAATGAAAATGTGCTTGCTTACAGCAACGTGCTATATGTTCTGAATGCCCGAATTGGGAATCTGTGTCAAAACTTTGTTAGGAATTATGTGATCCTTACTAGCTGGAAGTAAGGGAGATGGGGCATGAAGTTATTTCTAGGAGTTGGACACATACCAAGTTTAGCTCAGTTCTGTGCATCTTTGAAATACCTATACAAACTTGTTCCTACATAGTAACCTGCATCTTTGAATGAGAATCTGCTTGCTTACAGCAACGTGCTATATGTTCTGAATGCCCGAATTGGGAATCTGTGTCAAAACTTTGTTAGGAATTATGTGATCCTTACTAGCTGGAAGTAAGGGAGATGGGGCATGAAGTAATTTCTAGGAGTTGGACACATACCAAGTTTAGCTCAGTTCTGGGCATCTTTGAAATACCTATACAAACTTGTTCCTACATAGTAACTTGCATATTTGAATGAGAATCTGCTTGCTTACAGCAACGTGCTATATGTTCTGAATGCCCGAATTGGGAATCTGTGTCAAAACTTTGTTAGGAATTATGTGATCCTTACTAGCTGGAAGTAAGGGAGATGGGGCATGAAGTTATTTCTAGGAGTTGGACACATACCAAGTTTAGCTCAGTTCTGGGCATCTTTGAAATACCTATACAAACTTGTTCCTACATAGTAACTTGCAACTTTGAATGAGAATGTGCTTGCTTAGAGCAACGTGCTATATGTTCTGAATGCCCGAAATGGCAATCTGTGTCAAAACTTTGTTAGGAATTATGTGATCCTTACTAGCTGGAAGTCAGGGAGATGGGGCATGCACTTATTTCTAGGAGTTGGACACAGACCAAGTTTAGCTCAGTTCTGGGCATCTTTGAAATACCTATACAAACTTGTTCCTACATAGTAACTTGCAACTTTGAATGAGAATGTGCTTGCTTACAGCAACGTGCTATATGTTCTGAATGCCCGAATTGGGAATCTGTGTCAAAACTTTGTTAGGAATTATGTGATCCTTACTAGCTGGAAGTAAGGGAGATGGGGCATGAAGTTATTTCTAGGAGTTGGACACATACCAAGTTTAGCTTAGGTCTGGGCATCTTTGAAATACCTATACAAACTTGTTCCTAAATAGTAACTTGCAACTCTGAATGAGAATGTGCTTGCTTACAGGAACGTGCTATATGTTCTGAATGCCCGAATTAGGAATCTGTGTCAGAACTTTGTTAGGAATTATGTGATCCTTACTAGCTGGAAGTAAGGGAGATGTGGCATGAAGTTATTTCTAGGAGTTGGAGACACACCAAGTTTAGCTCTGTTCTGGGCATGTTTGAAATACCTATACAAACTTGTTCCTACATAGTAACTTTCATCTTTGAATGAGAATGTGCTTGCTTACAGCAACGTGCTATATGTTCTGAATGCCCGAATTGGGAATCTGTGTCAAAACTTTGTTAGGAATTATGTGATCCTTACTAGCTGGAAGTAAGGGAGATGGGGCACGAAGTTATTTCTACGAGTTGGACACATACCAAGTTTAGCTCAGTTCTGGGCATCTTTGAAATACCTATACAAACTTGTTCCTACATAGTAACTTGCATCTTTGAATGAAAATGTGCTTGCTTTCAGCAACGTGCTATATGTTCTGAATGCCCGAATTGGGAATCTGTGTCAAAACTTTGTTAGGAATTATGTGATCCTTACTAGCTGGAAGTAAGGGAGATGGGGAACGAAGTTATTTCTAGGAGTTGGACACATACCAAGTTTAGCTCAGTTCTGGGCATCTTTGAAATACCTATACAAACTTGTTCCTACATAGTAACTTGCATCTTTGAATGAGAATGTGCTTGCTTACAGCAACGTGCTATATGTTCTGAATGCCCGAATTGGCAATCTGTGTCAAAACTTTGTTAGGAATTATGTGATCCTTACTAGCTGGAAGTAAGGGAGATGGGGCATGAAGTTATTTCTAGGAGTTGGACACATACCAAGTTTAGCTCAGTTCTGGGCATCTTTGAAATACCTATACAAACTTGTTCCTACATAGTAACTTGCATCTTTGAATGAGAATGTGCTTGCTTACAGCAACGTGCTATATGTTCTGAATGCCGGAATTGGCAATCTGTGTCAAACCTTTGTTAGGAATTATGTGATCCTTACTAGCTGGAAGTAAGGGAGATGGGGCATGAAGTTATTTCTAGGAGTTGGACACATACCAAGTTTAGCTCAGTTCTGGGCATCTTTGAAATACCTATACAAACTTGTTCCTACATAGTAACTTGCATCTTTGAATGAGAATGTGCTTGCTTACAGCAACGTGCTATATGTTCTGAATGCCCGAATTGGGAATCTGTGTCAAAACTTTGTTAGGAATTATGTGATCCTTACTAGCTGGAAGTAAGGGAGATGGGGCATGAAGTTATTTCTAGGAGTTGGACACATACCAAGTTTAGCTCAGTTCTGGGCATCTTTGAAATACCTATACAAACTTGTTCCTACATAGTAACTTGCAACTTTGAATGAAAATGTGCTTGCTTACAGCAACGTGCTATATGTTCTGAATGCCCGAATTGGCAATCTGTGTCAAAACTTTGTTAGGAATTATGTGATCCTCACTAGCTGGAAGTAAGGGAGATGGGGCATGAAGTTATTTCTAGGAGTTGGACACATACCAAGTTTAGCTCAGTTCTGGGCATCTTTGAAATACCTATACAAACTTGTTGCTACATAGTAACTTGCAACTATGAATGAGAATGTGCTTGCTTACAGCAACGTGCTATATGTTCTGAATTCCCGAATTGGCAATCTGTGTCAAAACTTTGTTAGGAATTATGCGATCCTTACTAGCTGGAAGTAATGGAGATGGGGCATGAAGTTATTTCTAGGAGTTGGACACATACCAAGTTTAGCTCAGTTCTGGGCATCTTTGAAATACCTATACAAACTTGTTCCTACATAGTAACTTGCATCTTTGAATGAGAATGTGCTTGCTTACAGCAACGTGCTATATGTTCTGAATGCCCGAATTGGCAATCTGTGTCAAAACTTTGTTAGGAATTATGTGATCCTTACTAGCTGGAAGTAAGGGAGATGGGGCATGAAGTTATTTCTAGGAGTTGGACACATACCAAGTTTAGCTCAGTTCTGGGCATCTTTGAAATACCTATACAAACTTGTTCCTACATAGTAACTTGCAACTTTGAATGAAAATGTGCTTGCTTACAGCAACGTGCTATATGTTCTGAATTCCCGAATTGGGAATCTGTGTCAAAACTTTGTTAGGAATTATGTGATCCTTACTAGCTGGAAGTAAGGGAGATGGGGCATGAAGTTATTTCTAGGAGTTGGACACATACCAAGTTTAGCTCAGTTCTGGGCATCTTTGAAATACCTATACAAACTTGTTCCTACATAGTAACTTGCATCTTTGAATGAGAATCTGCTTGCTTACAGCAACGTGCTATATGTTCTGAATGCCCGAATTGGCAATCTGTGTCAAAACTTTGTTAGGAATTATGTGATCCTTACTAGCTGGAAGTAAGGGAGATGGGGCATGAAGTTATTTCTAGGAGTTGGACACATACCAAGTTTAGCTCAGTTCTGGGCATCTTTGAAATACCTATACAAACTTGTTCCTACATAGTAACTTGCATCTTTGAATGAGAATGTGCTTGCTTACAGCAACGTGCTATATGTTCTGAATGCCCGAATTGGGAATCTGTGTCAAAACTTTGTTAGGAATTATGTGATCCTTACTAGCTGGAAGTAAGGGAGATGGGGCATGAAGTTATTTCTAGGAGTTGGACACATACCAAGTTTAGCTCAGTTCTGGGCATCTTTGAAATACCTATACAAACTTGTTCCTACATAGTAACTTGCATCTTTGAATGAGAATCTGCTTGCTTACAGCAACGTGCTATATGTTCTGAATGCCCGAATTGGGAATCTGTGTCAAAACTTTGTTAGGAATTATGTGATCCTTACTAGCTGGAAGTAAGGGAGATGGGGCATGAAGTTATTTCTAGGAGTTGGACACATACCAAGTTTAGCTCAGTTCTGGGCATCTTTGAAATACCTATACAAACTTGTTCCTACATAGTAACTTGCATCTTTGAATGAGAATCTGCTTGCTTACAGCAACGTGCTATATGTTCTGAATGCCCGAATTGGGAATCTGTGTCAAAACTTTGTTAGGAATTATGTGATCCTTACTAGCTGGAAGTAAGGGAGATGGGGCATGAAGTTATTTCTAGGAGTTGGACACATACCAAGTTTAGCTCAGTTCTGGGCATCTTTGAAATACCTATACAAACTTGTTCCTACATAGTAACTTGCAACTTTGAATGAGAATGTGCTTGCTTAGAGCAACGTGCTATATGTTCTGAATGCCCGAAATGGCAATCTGTGTCAAAACTTTGTTAGGAATTATGTGATCCTTACTAGCTGGAAGTCAGGGAGATGGGGCATGCACTTATTTCTAGGAGTTGGACACAGACCAAGTTTAGCTCAGTTCTGGGCATCTTTGAAATACCTATACAAACTTGTTCCTACATAGTAACTTGCAACTTTGAATGAGAATGTGCTTGCTTACAGCAACGTGCTATATGTTCTGAATGCCCGAATTGGGAATCTGTGTCAAAACTTTGTTAGGAATTATGTGATCCTTACTAGCTGGAAGTAAGGGAGATGGGGCATGAAGTTATTTCTAGGAGTTGGACACATACCAAGTTTAGCTCAGGTCTGGGCATCTTTGAAATACCTATACAAACTTGTTCCTAAATAGTAACTTGCAACTCTGAATGAGAATGTGCTTGCTTACAGGAACGTGCTATATGTTCTGAATGCCCGAATTAGGAATCTGTGTCAGAACTTTGTTAGGAATTATGTGATCCTTACTAGCTGGAAGTAAGGGAGATGTGGCATGAAGTTATTTCTAGGAGTTGGAGACACACCAAGTTTAGCTCTGTTCTGGGCATGTTTGAAATACCTATACAAACTTGTTCCTACATAGTAACTTTCATCTTTGAATGAGAATGTGCTTGCTTACAGCAACGTGCTATATGTTCTGAATGCCCGAATTGGGAATCTGTGTCAAAACTTTGTTAGGAATTATGTGATCCTTACTAGCTGGAAGTAAGGGAGATGGGGCACGAAGTTATTTCTAGGAGTTGGACACATACCAAGTTTAGCTCAGTTCTGGGCATCTTTGAAATACCTATACAAACTTGTTCCTACATAGTAACTTGCATCTTTGAATGAGAATGTGCTTGCTTTCAGCAACGTGCTATATGTTCTGAATGCCCGAATTGGGAATCTGTGTCAAAACTTTGTTAGGAATTATGTGATCCTTACTAGCTGGAAGTAAGGGAGATGGGGCACGAAGTTATTTCTAGGAGTTGGACACATACCAAGTTTAGCTCAGTTCTGGGCATCTTTGAAATACCTATACAAACTTGTTCCTACATAGTAACTTGCATCTTTGAATGAGAATGTGCTTGCTTACAGCAACGTGCTATATGTTCTGAATGCCCGAATTGGCAATCTGTGTCAAAACTTTGTTAGGAATTATGTGATCCTTACTAGCTGGAAGTAAGGGAGATGGGGCATGAAGTTATTTCTAGGAGTTGGACACATACCAAGTTTAGCTCAGTTCTGGGCATCTTTGAAATACCTATACAAACTTGTTCCTACATAGTAACTTGCATCTTTGAATGAGAATGTGCTTGCTTACAGCAACGTGCTATATGTTCTGAATACCCGAATTGGCAATCTGTGTCAAACCTTTGTTAGGAATTATGTGATCCTTACTAGCTGGAAGTAAGGGAGATGGGGCATGAAGTTATTTCTAGGAGTTGGACACATACCAAGTTTAGCTCAGTTCTGGGCATCTTTGAAATACCTATACAAACTTGTTCCTACATAGTAACTTGCATCTTTGAATGAGAATGTGCTTGCTTACAGCAACGTGCTATATGTTCTGAATGCCCGAATTGGGAATCTGTGTCAAAACTTTGTTAGGAATTATGTGATCCTTACTAGCTGGAAGTAAGGGAGATGGGGCATGAAGTTATTTCTAGGAGTTGGACACATACCAAGTTTAGCTCAGTTCTGGGCATCTTTGAAATACCTATACAAACTTGTTCCTACATAGTAACTTGCAACTTTGAATGAAAATGTGCTTGCTTACAGCAACGTGCTATATGTTCTGAATGCCCGAATTGGCAATCTGTGTCAAAACTTTGTTAGGAATTATGTGATCCTCACTAGCTGGAAGTAAGGGAGATGGGGCATGAAGTTATTTCTAGGAGTTGGACACATACCAAGTTTAGCTCAGTTCTGGGCATCTTTGAAATACCTATACAAACTTGTTCCTACATAGTAACTTGCATCTTTGAATGAGAATCTGCTTGCTTACAGCAACGTGCTATATGTTCTGAATGCCCGAATTGGGAATCTGTGTCAAAACTTTGTTAGGAATTATGTGATCCTTACTAGCTGGAAGTAAGGGAGATGGGGCATGAAGTTATTTCTAGGAGTTGGACACATACCAAGTTTAGCTCAGTTCTGGGCATCTTTGAAATACCTATACAAACTTGTTCCTACATAGTAACTTGCAACTTTGAATGAGAATCTGCTTGCTTACAGCAACATGCTATATGTTCTGAATGCCCAAATTGGGAATGTGTGTCAAAACTTTGTTAGGAATTATGTGATCCTTACTAGCTGGAAGTAAGGGAGATGGGGCACGAAGTTATTTCTAGGAGTTGGACACATACCAAGTTTATATCAGTTCTGCGCATCTTTGAAATACCTATACAAACTTGTTCCTACATAGTAACTTGCAACTTTGAATGAAAATGTGCTTGCTTACAGCAACGTGCTATATGTTCTGAATGCCCGAATTGGGAATATGTGTCAAACCTTTGTTAGGAATTATGTGATCCTTACTAGCTGGAAGTAAGGGAGATGGGACACGAAGTTATTTCTAGGAGTTGGACACATACCAAGTTTAGCTCAGTTCTGGGCATCTTTGAAATACCTATACAAACTTGTTCCTACATAGTAACTTGCATCTTTGAATGAGAATCTGCTTGCTTACAGCAACGTGCTATATGTTCTGAATGCCCGAATTGGGAATCTGTGTCAAAACTTTGTTAGGAATTATGTGATCCTTACTAGCTGGAAGTAAGGGAGATGGGGCACGAAGTTATTTCTAGGAGTTGGACACATACCAAGTTTAGCTCAGTTCTGGGCATCTTTGAAATACCTATACAAACTTGTTCCTACATAGTAACTTGCAACTTTGAATGAGAATGTGCTTGCTTACAGCAACGTGCTATATGTTCTGAATGCCCGAATTGGCAATCTGTGTCAAAACTTTGTTAGGAATTATGTGATCCTTACTAGCTGGAAGTAAGGGAGATGGGGCATGAAGTTATTTCTAGGAGTTGGACACATACCAAGTTTAGCTCAGTTCTGGGCATCTTTGAAATACCTATACAAACTTGTTCCTACATAGTAACTTGCATCTTTGAATGAGAATCTGCTTGCTTACAGCAACGTGCTATATGTTCTGAATGCACGAATTGGCAATCTGTGTCAAAACTTTGTTAGGAATTATGTGATCCTTACTAGCTGGAAGTAAGGGAGATGGGGCATGAAGTTATTTCTAGGAGTTGGACACATACCAAGTTTAGCTCAGTTCTGGGCATCTTTGAAATACCTATACAAACTTGTTCCTACATAGTAACTTGCAACTTTGAATGAGAATGTGCTTGCTTACAGCAACGTGCTATATGTTCTGAATGCCCGAATTGGAAATCTGTGTCAAAACTTTGTTAGGAATTATGTGATCCTTACTAGCTGGAAGTAAGGGAGATGGGGCATGAAGTTATTTCTAGGAGTTGGACACATACCAAGTTTAGCTCAGTTCTGGGCATCTTTGAAATACCTATACAAACTTGTTCCTACATAGTAACTTGCATCTTTGAATGAGAATCTGCTTGCTTACAGCAACGTGCTATATGTTCTGAATGCCCGAATTGGCAATCTGTGTCAAAACTTTGTTAGGAATTATGTGATCCTTACTAGCTGGAAGTAAGGGAGATGGGGCATGAAGTTATTTCTAGGAGTTGGACACATACCAAGTTTAGCTCAGTTCTGGGCATCTTTGAAATACCTATACAAACTTATTCCTACATAGTAACTTGCAACTTTGAATTAGAATGTGCTTGCTTACAGCAACGTGCTATATGTACTGAATGCCCGAATTGGGAATCGGTGTCAAAACTTTGTTAGGAATTACGTGATCCTTACTAGCTGAAAGTAAGGGAGATGGGGCATGAAGTTATTTCTTGGAGTTGGAGACATACCAAGTTTAGCTCAGTTCTGGGCATCTTTGAAATACCTATACAAACTTGTTCCTACATAGTAACTTGCATCTTTGAATGACAATGTGCTTGCTTACAGCAACGTGCTATAAGTTCTGAATGCCCGAATTGGCAATCTGTGTCAAAACTTTGTTAGGAATTATGTGATCCTTACTAGCTGGAAGTAAGGGAGATGGGGCATGAAGTTATTTCTAGGAGTTGGACACATACCAAGTTTAGCTCAGTTCTGGGCATCTTTGAAATACCTATACAAACTTGTTCCTACATAGTAACTTGCATCTTTGAATGAGAATCTGCTTGCTTACAGCAACGTGCTATATGTTCTGAATGCCCGAATTGGGAATCTGTGTCAAAACTTTGTTAGGAATTATGTGATCCTTACTAGCTGGAAGTAAGGGAGATGGGGCATGAAGTTATTTCTAGGAGTTGGACACATACCAAGTTTAGCTCAGTTCTGGGCATCTTTGAAATACCTATACAAACTTGTTCCTACATAGTAACTTGCAACTTTGAATGAGAATGTGCTTGCTTAGAGCAACGTGCTATATGTTCTGAATGCCCGAATTGGCAATCTGTGTCAAAACTTTGTTAGGAATTATGTGATCCTTACTAGCTGGAAGTAAGGGAGATGGGGCATGCACTTATTTCTAGGAGTTGGACACATACCAAGTTTAGCTCAGTTCTGGGCATCTTTGAAATACCTATACAAACTTGTTCCTACATAGTAACTTGCAACTTTGAATGAGAATGTGCTTGCTTACAGCAACGTGCTATATGTTCTGAATGCCCGAATTGGGAATCTGTGTCAAAACTTTGTTAGGAATTATGTGATCCTTACTAGCTGGAAGTAAGGGAGATGGGGCATGAAGTTATTTCTGGGAGTTGGACACATACCAAGTTTAGCTCAGGTCTGGGCATCTTTGAAATACCTATACAAACTTGTTCCTAAATAGTAACTTGCAACTCTGAATGAGAATGTGCTTGCTTACAGGAACGTGCTATATGTTCTGAATGCCCGAATTAGGAATCTGTGTCAGAACTTTGTTAGGAATTATGTGATCCTTACTAGCTGGAAGTAAGGGAGATGTGGCATGAAGTTATTTCTAGGAGTTGGAGACATACCAAGTTTAGCTCTGTTCTGGGCATGTTTGAAATACCTATACAAACTTGTTCCTACATAGTAACTTGCATCTTTGAATGAGAATGTGCTTGCTTGCAGCAACGTGCTATATGTTCTGAATGCCCGATTTGGGAATCTGTGTCAAAACTTTGTTAGGAATTATGTGATCCTTACTAGCTGGAAGTAAGGGAGATGGGGCATGAAGTTATTTCTAGGAGTTGGACACATACCAAGTTTAGCTCAGTTCTGGGCATCTTTGAAATACCTATACAAACTTGTTCCTACATAGTAACTTGCATCTTTGAAGAGAATGTGCTTGCTTACAGCAACGTGCTATATGTTCTGAATGCCCGAATTGGCAATCTGTGTCAAAACTTTGTTAGGAATTATGTGATCCTTACTAGCTGGAAGTAAGGGAGATGGGGCATGAAGTTATTTCTAGGAGTTGGACACATACCAAGTTTAGCTCAGTTCTGGGCATCTTTGAAATACCTATACAAACTTGTTCCTACATAGTAACTTGCATCTTTGAATGAGAATGTGCTTGCTTACAGCAACGTGCTATATGTTCTGAATGCCCGAATTGGGAATCTGTGTCAAAACTTTGTTAGGAATTATGTGATCCTTACTAGCTGGAAGTAAGGGAGATGGGGCATGAAGTTATTTCTAGGAGTTGGACACATACCAAGTTTAGCTCAGTTCTGGGCATTTTTGAAATACCTATACAAACTTGTTCCTACATAGTATCTTGCAACTTTGAATGAGAATCTGCTTGCTTACAGCAACGTGCTATATGTTCTGAATGCCCGAATTGGGAATCTGTGTCAAAACTTTGTTAGGAATTATGTGATCCTTACTAGATGGAAGTAAGGGAGATGGGGCATGAAGTATTTCTAGGAGTTGGACACATACCAAGTTTAGCTCAGTTCTGGGCATCTTTGAAATACCTATACAAACTTGTTCCTACATAGTAACTTGCAACTTTGAATGAAAATGTGCTTGCTTACAGCAACGTGCTATATGTTCTGAATGCCCGAATTGGGAATATGTGTCAAACCTTTGTTAGGAATTATGTGATCCTTACTAGCTGGAAGTAAGGGAGATGGGGCACGAAGTTATTTCTAGGAGTTGGAGACATACCAAGTTTAGCTCAGTTCTGGGCATCTTTGAAATACCTATACAAACTTGTTCCTACATAGTAACTTGCATCTTTGAATGAGAATCTGCTTGCTTACAGCAACGTGCTATATGTTCTGAATGCCCGAATTGGCAATCTGTGTCAAAACTTTGTTAGGAATTATGTGATCCTTACTAGCTGGAAGTAAGGGAGATGGGGCATGAAGTTATTTCTAGGAGTTGGACACATACCAAGTTTAGCTCAGTTCTGGGCATCTTTGAAATACTTATACAAACTTGTTCCTACATAGTAACTTGCATCTTTGAATGACAATGTGCTTGCTTACAGCAACGTGCTATAAGTTCTGAATGCCCGAATTGGCAATCTGTGTCAAAACTTTGTTAGGAATTATGTGATCCTTACTAGCTGGAAGTAAGGGAGATGGGGCATGAAGTTATTTCTAGGAGTTGGACACATACCAAGTTTAGCTCAGTTCTGGGCATCTTTGAAATACCTATACAAACTTGTTCCTACATAGTAACTTGCAAATTTGAATGAAAATGTGCTTGCTTACAGCAACGTGCTATATGTTCTGAATGCCCGAATTGGCAATCTGTGTCAAAACTTTGTTAGGAATTATGTGATCCTTACTAGCTGGAAGTAAGGGAGATGGGGCATGAAGTTATTTCTAGGAGTTGGACACATACCAAGTTTAGCTCAATTCTGGGCATCTTTGAAATACCTATACAAACTTGTTCCTACATAGTAACTTGCAACTTTGAATGAAAATGTGCTTGCTTACAGCAACGTGCTATATGTTCTGAATGCCCGAATTGGGAATCTGTGTCAAAACTTTGTTAGGAATTATGTGATCCTTACTAGCTGGAAGTAAGGGAGATGGGGCATGAAGTTATTTCTAGGAGTTGGACACATACCAAGTTTAGCTCAGTTCTGGGCATCTTTGAAATACCTATACAAACTTGTTGCTACATAGTAACTTGCATCTTTGAATGAGAATCTGCTTGCTTACAGCAACGTGCTATATGTTCTGAATGCCCGAATTGGGAATCTGTGTCAAAACTTTGTTAGGAATTATGTGATCCTTACTAGCTGGAAGTAAGGGAGATGGGGCATGAAGTTATTTCTAGGAGTTGCACACATACCAAGTTTAGCTCAGTTCTGGGCATCTTTGAAATACCTATACAAACTTGTTCCTACATAGTAACTTGCAACTTTGAATGAGAATGTGCTTGCTTAGAGCAACGTG
The DNA here is from genome assembly GCF_020826845.1 of Diceros bicornis minor. Lineage (NCBI taxonomy): Eukaryota > Metazoa > Chordata > Mammalia > Perissodactyla > Rhinocerotidae > Diceros > Diceros bicornis. The sequence continues at coordinate 407,238 of NW_026691088.1, read as the reverse complement.
CTATATGTTCTGAATGCCCGAATTGTCAATCTGTGTCAAAACTTTGTTAGGAATTATGTGATCCTTACTAGCTGGAAGTAAGGGAGATGGGGCATGCACTTATTTCTAGGAGTTGGACACATACCAAGTTTACCTCAGTTCTGGGCATCGATGAAATACCTATACAAACTTGTTCCTACATAGTAACTTGCAACTTTGAATGAGAATGTGCTTGCTTACAGCAACGTGCTATATGTTCTGAATGCCCGAATTGGGAATCTGTGTCAAAACTTTGTTAGGAATTATGTGATCCTTACTAGCTGGAAGTAAGGGAGATGGGGCATGAAGTTATTTCTAGGAGTTGGACACATACCAAGTTTAGCTCAGGTCTGGGCATCTTTGAAATACCTATACAAACTTGTTCCTAAATAGTAACTTGCAACTCTGAATGAGAATGTTCTTGCTTACAGGAACGTGCTATATGTTCTGAATGCCCGAATTAGGAATCTGTGTCAGAACTTTGTTAGGAATTATGTGATCCTTACTAGCTGGAAGTAAGGGAGATGTGGCATGAAGTTATTTCTAGGAGTTGGAGACATACCAAGTTTAGCTCAGTTCTGGGCATGTTTGAAATACCTATACAAACTTGTTCCTACATAGTAACTTGCATCTTTGAATGAGAATGTGCTTGCTTGCAGCAACGTGCTATATGTTCTGAATGCCCGATTTGGGAATCTGTGTCAAAACTTTGTTAGGAATTATGTGATCCTTACTAGCTGGAAGTAAGGGAGATGGGGCATGAAGTTATTTCTAGGTGTTGGACACATACCAAGTTTAGCTCAGTTCTGGGCATCTTTGAAATACCTATACAAACTTGTTCCTACATAGTAACTTGCATCTTTGAAGAGAATGTGCTTGCTTACAGCAACGTGCTATATGTTCTGAATGCCCGAATTGGCAATCTGTGTCAAAACTTTGTTAGGAATTATGTGATCCTTACTAGCTGGAAGTAAGGGAGATGGGGCATGAGGTTATTTCTAGGAGTTGGACACATAGCAAGTTTAGCTCAGTTCTGGGCATCTTTGAAATACCTATACAAACTTGTTCCTACATAGTAACTTGCAACTTTGAATGAGAATCTGCTTGCTTACAGCAACGTGCTATATGTTCTGAATGCCCGAATTGGGAATCTGTGTCAAAACTTTGTTGGGAATTATGTGATCCTTACTAGCTGGAAGTAAGGGAGATGGGGCATGAAGTTATTTCTAGGAGTTGGACACATACCAAGTTTAGCTCAGTTCTGGGCATCTTTGAAATACCTATACAAACTTGTTCCTACATAGTAACTTGCAACTTTGAATGAAAATGTGCTTGCTTACAACAACGTGCTATATGTTCTGAATGCCCGAATTGGGAATGTGTGTCAAAACTTTGTTAGGAATTATGTGATCCTTACTAGCTGGAAGTAAGGGAGATGGGGCACGAAGTTATTTCTAGGAGTTGGACACATACCAAGTTTAGATCAGTTCTGGGCATCTTTGAAATACCTATACAAACTTGTTCCTACATAGTAACTTGCAACTTTGAATGAAAATGTGCTTGCTTACAGCAACGTGCTATATGTTCTGAATGCCCGAATTGGGAATATGTGTCAAAACTTTGTTAGGAATTATGTGATCCTTACTAGCTGGAAGTAAGGGAGATGGGGCACGAAGTTATTTCTAGGAGTTGGACACATACCAAGTTTAGCTCAGTTCTGGGCATCTTTGAAATACCTATACAAACTTGTTCCTACATAGTAACTTGCAACTTTGAATGAAAATGTGCTTGCTTACAGCAACGTGCTATATGTTCTGAATGCCCGAATTGGCAATCTGTGTCAAAACTTTGTTAGGAATTATGTGATCCTTACTAGCTGGAAGTAAGGGAGATGGGGCATGAAGTTATTTCTAGGAGTTGGACACATACCAAGTTTAGCTCAGTTCTGGGCATCTTTGAAATACCTATACAAACTTGTTCCTACATAGTAACTTGCATCTTTGAATGAGAATGTGCTTGCTTTCAGCAACGTGCTATATGTTCTGAATGCCCGAATTGGGAATCTGTGTCAAAACTTTGTTAGGAATTATGTGATCTTTACTAGCTGGAAGTAAGGGAGATGGGGCACGAAGTTATTTCTAGGAGTTGGACACATACCAAGTTTAGCTCAGTTCTGGGCATCTTTGAAATACCTATACAAACTTGTTCCTACATAGTAACTTGCATCTTTGAATGAGAATGTGCTTGCTTACAGCAACGTGCTATATGTTCTGAATGCCCGAATTGGCAATCTGTGTCAAAACTTTGTTAGGAATTATGTGATCCTTACTAGCTGGAAGTAAGGGAGATTGGGCATGAAGTTATTTCTAGGAGTTGGACACATACCAAGTTTAGCTCAGTTCTGGGCATCTTTGAAATACCTATACAAACTTGTTCCTACATAGTAACTTGCATCTTTGAATGAGAATGTGCTTGCTTACAGCAACGTGCTATATGTTCTGAATGCCCGAATTGGGAATCTGTGTCAAAACTTTGTTAGGAATTATGTGATCCTTACTATCTGGAAGTAAGGGAGATGGGGCATGAAGTTATTTCTAGGAGTTGGACACATACCAAGTTTAGCTCAGTTCTGGGCATCTTTGAAATACCTATACAAACTTGTTCCTACATAGTAACTTGCAACTTTGAATGAAAATGTGCTTGCTTACAGCAACGTGCTATATGTTCTGAATGCCCGAATTGGCAATCTGTGTCAAAACTTTGTTAGGAATTATGTGATCCTCACTAGCTGGAAGTAAGGGAGATGGGGCATGAAGTTATTTCTAGGAGTTGGACACATACCAAGTTTAGCTCAGTTCTGGGCATCTTTGAAATACCTATACAAACTTGTTCCTACATAGTAACTTGCAACTTTGAATGAGAATGTGCTTGCTTACAGCAACGTGCTATATGTTCTGAATGCCCGAATTGGGAATCTGTGTCAGAACTTTGTTAGGAATTATGTGATCCTTACTAGCTGGAAGTAAGGGAGATGGAGCATGAAGTTATTTCTAGGAGTTGGACACATACCAAGTTTAGCTCAGTTCTGGGCATCTTTGAAATACCTATACAAACTTGTTGCTACATAGTAACTTGCAACTATGAATGAGAATGTGCTTGCTTACAGCAACGTGCTATATGTTCTGAATTCCCGAATTGGCAATCTGTGTCAAAACTTTGTTAGGAATTATGTGATCCTTACTAGCTGGAAGTAAGGGAGATGGGGCATGAAGTTATATCTAGGAGTTGGACACATACCAAGTTTAGCTCAGTTCTGGGCATCTTTGAAATACCTATACAAACTTGTTCCTACATAGTAACTTGCATCTTTGAATGAGAATGTGCTTGCTTACAGCAACGTGCTATATGTTCTGAATGCCCGAATTGGCAATCTGTGTCAAAACTTTGTTAGGAATTATGTGATCCTTACTAGGTGGAAGTAAGGGAGATGGGGCATGAAGTTATTTCTAGGAGTTGGACACATACCAAGTTTAGCTCAGTTCTGGGCATCTTTGAAATACCTATACAAACTTCTTCCTACATAGTAACTTGCAACTTTGAATGAAAATGTGCTTGCTTACAGCAACGTGCTATATGTTCTGAATTCCCGAATTGGGAATCTGTGTCAAAACTTTGTTAGGAATTATGTGATCCTTACTAGCTGGAAGTAAGGGAGATGGGGCATGAAGTTATTTCTAGGAGTTGGACACATACCAAGTTTAGCTCAGTTCTGGGCATCTTTGAAATACCTATACAAACTTGTTCCTACATAGTAACTTGCATCTTTGAATGAGAATCTGCTTGCTTACAGCAACGTGCTATATGTTCTGAATGCCCGAATTGGCAATCTGTGTCAAAACTTTGTTAGGAATTATGTGATCCTTACTAGCTGGAAGTAAGGGAGATGGGGCATGAAGTTATTTCTAGGAGTTGGACACATACCAAGTTTAGCTCAGTTCTGGGCATCTTTGAAATACCTATACAAACTTGTTCCTACATAGTAACTTGCATCTTTGAATGAGAATGTGCTTGCTTACAGCAACGTGCTATATGTTCTGAATGCCCGAATTGGGAATCTGTGTCAAAACTTTGTTAGGAATTATGTGATCCTTACTAGCTGGAAGTAAGGGAGATGGGGCATGAAGTTATTTCTAGGAGTTGGACACATACCAAGTTTAGCTCAGTTCTGGGCATCTTTGAAATACCTATACAAACTTGTTCCTACATAGTAACTTGCATCTTTGAATGAGAATGTGCTTGCTTACAGCAACGTGGTATAAGTTCTGAATGCCCGAATTGGCAATCTGTGTCAAACCTTTGTTAGGAATTATGTGATCCTTACTAGCTGGAAGTAAGGGAGATGGGGCACGAAGTTATTTCTAGGAGTTGGACACATACCAAGTTTAGCTCAGTTCTGGGCATCTTTGAAATACCTATACAAACTTGTTCCTACATAGTAACTTGCATCTTTGAATGAGAATCTGCTTGCTTACAGCAACGTGCTATATGTTCTGAATGCCCGAATTGGGAATCTGTGTCAAAACTTTGTTAGGAATTATGTGATCCTTACTAGCTGGAAGTAAGGGAGATCGGGCACGAAGTTATTTCTAGGAGTTGGACACATACCAAGTTTAGCTCAGTTCTGGGCATCTTTGAAATACCTATACAAACTTCTTCCTACATAGTAACTTGCATCTTTGAATGAGAATCTGCTTGCTTACAGCAACGTGCTATATGTTCTGAATGCCCGAATTGGGAATCTGTGTCAAAACTTTGTTAGGAATTGTGTGATCCTTACTAGCTGGAAGTAAGGGAGATGGGGCACGAAGTTATTTCTAGGAGTTGGACACATACCAAGTTTAGCTCAGTTCTGGGCATCTTTGAAATACCTATACAAACTTGTTCCTACATAGTAACTTGCATCTTTGAATGAGAATGTGCTTGCTTACAGCAACGTGCTATATGTTCTGAATGCCCGAATTGGCAATCTGTGTCAAAACTTTGTTAGGAATTATGTGATCCTTACTAGCTGGAAGTAAGGGAGATGGGGCATGAAGTTATTTCTAGGAGTTGGACACATACCAAGTTTAGCTCAGTTCTGGGCATCTTTGAAATACCTATACAAACTTGTTCCTACATAGTAACTTGCATCTTTGAATGAGAATGTGCTTGCTTACAGCAACGTGGTATAAGTTCTGAATGCCCGAATTGGCAATCTGTGTCAAACCTTTGTTAGGAATTATGTGATCCTTACTAGCTGGAAGTAAGGGAGATGGGGCACGAAGTTATTTCTAGGAGTTGGACACATACCAAGTTTAGCTGAGTTCTGGGCATCTTTGAAATACCTATACAAACTTGTTCCTACATAGTAACTTGCATCTTTGAATGAGAATCTGCTTGCTTACAGCAACGTGCTATATGTTCTGAATGCCCCAATTGGGAATCTGTGTCAAAACTTTGTTAGGAATTATGTGATCCTTACTAGCTGGAAGTAAGGGAGATCGGGCACGAAGTTATTTCTAGGAGTTGGACACATACCAAGTTTAGCTCAGTTCTGGGCATCTTTGAAATACCTATACAAACTTCTTCCTACATAGTAACTTGCATCTTTGAATGAGAATCTGCTTGCTTACAGCAACGTGCTATATGTTCTGAATGCCCGAATTGGGAATCTGTGTCAAAACTTTGTTAGGAATTGTGTGATCCTTACTAGCTGGAAGTAAGGGAGATGGGGCATGAAGTTATTTCTAGGAGTTGGACACATACCAAGTTTAGCTCAGTTCTGGGCATCTTTGAAATACCTATACAAACTTGTTCCTACATAGTAACTTGCAACTTTAAATCAGAATGTGCTTGCTTACAGCAACGTGCTATATGTTCTGAATGACCGAATTGGGAATCTGTGTCAAAACTTTGTTAGGAATTGTGTGATCCTTACTAGCTGGAAGTAAGGGAGATGGGGCATGAAGTTATTTCTAGGAGTTGGACACATACCAAGTTTAGCTCAGTTCTGTGCATATTTGAAATACCTATACAAACTTGTTCCTACATAGTACCTTGCATCTTTGAATGAGAATGTGCTTGCTTACAGCAACGTGCTATATGTTCTGAATGCCCGAATTGGCAATCTGTGTCAAAACTTTGTTAGGAATTATGTGATCCTTACTAGCTGGAAGTAAGGGAGATGGGGCATGAAGTTATTTCTAGGAGTTGGACACATACCAAGTTTAGCTCAGTTCTGGGCATCTTTGAAATACCTATACAAACTTGTTCCTACATAGTAACTTGCAACTTTGAATTAGAATGTGCTTGCTTACAGCAACGTGCTATATGTTCTGAATGCCCGAATTGGGAATCTGTGTCAAAACTTTGTTAGGAATTACGTGATCCTTACTAGCTGAAAGTAAGGGAGATGGGGCATGAAGTTATTTCTTGGAGTTGGAGACATACCAAGTTTAGCTCAGTTCTGGGCATCTTTGAAATACCTATACAAACTTGTTCCTACATAGTAACTTGCATCTTTGAATGACAATGTGCTTGCTTACAGCAACGTGCTATAAGTTCTGAATGCCCGAATTGGCAATCTGTGTCAAAACTTTGTTAGGAATTATGTGATCCTTACTAGCTGGAAGTAAGGGAGATGGGGCATGAAGTTATTTCTAGGAGTTGGACACATACCAAGTTTAGCTCAGTTCTGGGCATCTTTGAAATACCTATACAAACTTGTTCCTACATAGTAACTTGCATCTTTGAATGAGAATCTGCTTGCTTACAGCAACGTGCTATATGTTCTGAATGCCCGAATTGGGAATCTGTGTGAAAACTTTGTTAGGAATTATGTGATCCTTACTAGCTGGAAGTAAGGGAGATGGGGCATGAAGTTATTTCTAGGAGTTGGACACATACCAAGTTTAGCTCAGTTCTGGGCATCTTTGAAATACCTATACAAACTTGTTCCTACATAGTAACTTGCATCTTTGAATGAGAATCTGCTTGCTTACAGCAACGTGCTATATGTTCTGAATGCCCGAATTGGGAATCTGTGTCAAAACTTTGTTAGGAATTATGTGATCCTTACTAGCTGGAAGTAAGGGAGATGGGGCATGAAGTTATTTCTAGGAGTTAGACACATACCAAGTTTAGCTCAGTTCTGGGCATCTTTGAAATACCTATACAAACTTGTTCCTACATAGTAACTTGCAACTTTGAATGAGAATCTGCTTGCTTACAGCAACGTGCTATATGTTCTGAATGCCCGAATTGGGAATCTGTGTCAAAACTTTGTTAGGAATTGTGTGATCCTTACTAGCTGGAAGTAAGGGAGATGGGGCATGAAGTTATTTCTAGGAGTTGGACACATACCAAGTTTAGCTCAGTTCTGGGCATCTTTGAAATACCTATACAAACTTGTTCCTACATAGTAACTTGCATCTTTGAATGAGAACCTGCTTGCTTACAGCAACGTGCTATATGTTCTGAATGCCCGAATTGGGAATGTGTGTCAAAACTTTGTTAGGAATTATGTGATCCTTACTAGCTGGAAGCAAGGGAGATGGGGCACGAAGTTATTTCTAGGAGTTGGACACATACCAAGTTTAGCTCAGTTCTGGGCATCTTTGAAATACCTATACAAACTTGTTCCTACATAGTAACTTGCATCTTTGAATGAGAATGTGCTTGCTTACAGCAACGTGGTATAAGTTCTGAATGCCCGAATTGGCAATCTGTGTCAAACCTTTGTTAGGAATTATGTGATCCTTACTAGCTGGAAGTAAGGGAGATGGGGCACGAAGTTATTTCTAGGAGTTGGACACATACCAAGTTTAGCTCAGTTCTGGGCATCTTTGAAATACCTATACAAACTTGTTCCTACATAGTAACTTGCATCTTTGAATGAGAATCTGCTTGCTTACAGCAACGTGCTATATGTTCTGAATGCCCGAATTGGGAATCTGTGTCAAAACTTTGTTAGGAATTATGTGATCCTTACTAGCTGGAAGTAAGGGAGATCGGGCACGAAGTTATTTCTAGGAGTTGGACACATACCAAGTTTAGCTCAGTTCTGGGCATCTTTGAAATACCTATACAAACTTCTTCCTACATAGTAACTTGCATCTTTGAATGAGAATCTGCTTGCTTACAGCAACGTGCTATATGTTCTGAATGCCCGAATTGGGAATCTGTGTCAAAACTTTGTTAGGAATTGTGTGATCCTTACTAGCTGGAAGTAAGGGAGATGGGGCATGAAGTTATTTCTAGGAGTTGGACACATACCAAGTTTAGCTCAGTTCTGGGCATCTTTGAAATACCTATACAAACTTGTTCCTACATAGTAACTTGCAACTTTAAATCAGAATGTGCTTGCTTACAGCAACGTGCTATATGTTCTGAATGACCGAATTGGGAATCTGTGTCAAAACTTTGTTAGGAATTGTGTGATCCTTACTAGCTGGAAGTAAGGGAGATGGGGCATGAAGTTATTTCTAGGAGTTGGACACATACCAAGTTTAGCTCAGTTCTGTGCATATTTGAAATACCTATACAAACTTGTTCCTACATAGTACCTTGCATCTTTGAATGAGAATGTGCTTGCTTACAGCAACGTGCTATATGTTCTGAATGCCCGAATTGGCAATCTGTGTCAAAACTTTGTTAGGAATTATGTGATCCTTACTAGCTGGAAGTAAGGGAGATGGGGCATGAAGTTATTTCTAGGAGTTGGACACATACCAAGTTTAGCTCAGTTCTGGGCATCTTTGAAATACCTATACAAACTTGTTCCTACATAGTAACTTGCAACTTTGAATTAGAATGTGCTTGCTTACAGCAACGTGCTATATGTTCTGAATGCCCGAATTGGGAATCTGTGTCAAAACTTTGTTAGGAATTACGTGATCCTTACTAGCTGAAAGTAAGGGAGATGGGGCATGAAGTTATTTCTTGGAGTTGGAGACATACCAAGTTTAGCTCAGTTCTGGGCATCTTTGAAATACCTATACAAACTTGTTCCTACATAGTAACTTGCATCTTTGAATGACAATGTGCTTGCTTACAGCAACGTGCTATAAGTTCTGAATGCCCGAATTGGCAATCTGTGTCAAAACTTTGTTAGGAATTATGTGATCCTTACTAGCTGGAAGTAAGGGAGATGGGGCATGAAGTTATTTCTAGGAGTTGGACACATACCAAGTTTAGCTCAGTTCTGGGCATCTTTGAAATACCTATACAAACTTGTTCCTACATAGTAACTTGCATCTTTGAATGAGAATCTGCTTGCTTACAGCAACGTGCTATATGTTCTGAATGCCCGAATTGGGAATCTGTGTCAAAACTTTGTTAGGAATTATGTGATCCTTACTAGCTGGAAGTAAGGGAGATGGGGCATGAAGTTATTTCTAGGAGTTGGACACATACCAAGTTTAGCTCAGTTCTGGGCATCTTTGAAATACCTATACAAACTTGTTCCTACATAGTAACTTGCATCTTTGAATGAGAATCTGCTTGCTTACAGCAACGTGCTATATGTTCTGAATGCCCGAATTGGGAATCTGTGTCAAAACTTTGTTAGGAATTATGTGATCCTTACTAGCTGGAAGTAAGGGAGATGGGGCATGAAGTTATTTCTAGGAGTTAGACACATACCAAGTTTAGCTCAGTTCTGGGCATCTTTGAAATACCTATACAAACTTGTTCCTACATAGTAACTTGCAACTTTGAATGAGAATCTGCTTGCTTACAGCAACGTGCTATATGTTCTGAATGCCCGAATTGGGAATCTGTGTCAAAACTTTGTTAGGAATTGTGTGATCCTTACTAGCTGGAAGTAAGGGAGATGGGGCATGAAGTTATTTCTAGGAGTTGGACACATACCAAGTTTAGCTCAGTTCTGGGCATCTTTGAAATACCTATACAAACTTGTTCCTACATAGTAACTTGCATCTTTGAATGAGAATCTGCTTGCTTACAGCAACGTGCTATATGTTCTGAATGCCCGAATTGGGAATCTGTGTCAAATCTTTGTTAGGAATTATGTGATCCTTACTAGCTGGAAGTAAGGGAGATGGGGCATGAAGTTATTTCTAGGAGTTAGACACATACCAAGTTTAGCTCAGTTCTGGGCATCTTTGAAATACCTATACAAACTTGTTCCTACATAGTAACTTGCAACTTTGAATGAGAATCTGCTTGCTTACAGCAACGTGCTATATGTTCTGAATGCCCGAATTGGGAATCTGTGTCAAAACTTTGTTAGGAATTGTGTGATCCTTACTAGCTGGAAGTAAGGGAGATGGGGCATGAAGTTATTTCTAGGAGTTGGACACATACCAAGTTTAGCTCAGTTCTGGGCATCTTTGAAATACCTATACAAACTTGTTCCTACATAGTAACTTGCAACATTGAATGAGAATGTGCTTGCTTACAGCAACGTGATATATGTTCTGAATGCCCGAATTGGGAATCTGTGTCAAAAATTTGTTAGGAATTGTGTGATCCTTACTAGCTGGAAGTAAGGGAGATGGGGCATGAAGTTATTTCTAGGAGTTGGACACATACCAAGTTTAGCTCAGTTCTGGGCATCTTTGAAATACCTATACAAACTTGTTCCTACATAGTAACTTGGAACATTGAATGAAAATGTGCTTGCTTAGAGCAACGTGCTATATGTTCTGAATGCCCGAATTGTCAATCTGTGTCAAAACTTTGTTAGGAATTATGTGATCCTTACTAGCTGGAAGTAAGGGAGATGGGGCATGCACTTATTTCTAGGAGTTGGACACATACCAAGTTTAGCTCAGTTCTGGGCATCGTTGAAATACCTATACAAACTGGTTCCTACATAGTAACTTGCAACTTTGAATGAGAATGTGCTTGCTTGCAGCAACGTGCTATATGTTCTGAATGCCCGAATTGGCAATCTGTGTCAAAACTTTGTTAGGAATTATGTGATCCTTACTAGCTGGAAGTAAGGGAGATGGGGCATGAAGTTATTTCTAGGAGTTGGACACATACCAAGTTTAGCTCAGTTCTGGGCATCTTTGAAATACCTATACAAACTTGTTCCTACATAGTAACTTGCAACTTTGAATGAGAATCTGCTTGCTTACAGCAACGTGCTATATGTTCTGAATGCCCGAATTGGGAATCTGTGTCAAAACTTTGTTAGGAATTATGTGATCCTTACTAGCTGGAAGTAAGGGAGATGGGGCATGAAGTTATTTCTAGGAGTTGGACACATACCAAGTTTAGCTCAGTTCTGGGCATCTTTGAAATACCTATACAAACTTGTTCCTACATAGTAACTTGCAACTTTGAATGAAAATGTGCTTGCTTACAGCAACGTGCTATATGTTCTGAATGCCCGAATTGGGAATCTGTGTCAAAACTTTGTTAGGAATTATGTGATCCTTACTAGCTGGAAGTAAGGGAGATGGGGCATGAAGTTATTTCTAGGAGTTAGACACATACCAAGTTTAGCTCAGTTCTGGGCATCTTTGAAATACCTATACAAACTTGTTCCTACATAGTAACTTGCAACTTTGAATGAGAATCTGCTTGCTTACAGCAACGTGCTATATGTTCTGAATGCCCGAATTGGGAATCTGTGTCAAAACTTTGTTAGGAATTGTGTGATCCTTACTAGCTGGAAGTAAGGGAGATGGGGCATGAAGTTATTTCTAGCAGTTGGACACATACCAAGTTTAGCTCAGTTCTGGGCATCTTTGAAATACCTATACAAACTTGTTCCTACATAGTAACTTGCAACATTGAATGAGAATGTGCTTGCTTACAGCAACGTGATATATGTTCTGAATGCCCGAATTGGGAATCTGTGTCAAAAATTTGTTAGGAATTGTGTGATCCTTACTAGCTGGAAGTAAGGGAGATGGGGCATGAAGTTATTTCTAGGAGTTGGACACATACCAAGTTTAGCTCAGTTCTGGGCATCTTTGAAATACCTATACAAACTTGTTCCTACATAGTAACTTGGAACATTGAATGAAAATGTGCTTGCTTAGAGCAACGTGCTATATGTTCTGAATGCCCGAATTGTCAATCTGTGTCAAAACTTTGTTAGGAATTATGTGATCCTTACTAGCTGGAAGTAAGGGAGATGGGGCATGCACTTATTTCTAGGAGTTGGACACATACCAAGTTTAGCTCAGTTCTGGGCATCGTTGAAATACCTATACAAACTTGTTCCTACATAGTAACTTGCAACTTTGAATGAGAATGTGCTTGCTTGCAGCAACGTGCTATATGTTCTGAATGCCCGAATTGGCAATCTGTGTCAAAACTTTGTTAGGAATTATGTGATCCTTACTAGCTGGAAGTAAGGGAGATTGGGCATGAAGTTATTTCTAGGAGTTGGACACATACCAAGTTTAGCTAAGTTCTGGGCATCTTTGAAATACCTATACAAACTTGTTCCTACATAGTAACTTGCAACTTTGAATGAGAATCTGCTTGCTTACAGCAACGTGCTATATGTTCTGAATGCCCGAATTGGGAATCTGTGTCAAAACTTTGTTAGGAATTATGTGATCCTTACTAGCTGGAAGTAAGGGAGATGGGGCATGAAGTTATTTCTAGGAGTTGGACACATACCAAGTTTAGCTCAGTTCTGGGCATCTTTGAAATACCTATACAAACTTGTTCCTACATAGTAACTTGCAACTTTGAATGAAAATGTGCTTGCTTACAGCAACGTGCTATATGTTCTGAATGCCCGAATTGGGAATGTGTGTCAAAACTTTGTTAGGAATTATGTGATCCTTATTAGCTGGAAGTAAGGGAGATGGGGCACGAAGTTATTTCTAGGAGTTGGACACATACCAAGTTTAGATCAGTTCTGGGCATCTTTGAAATACCTATACAAACTTGTTCCTACATAGTAACTTGCAACTTTGAAGGAAAATGTGCTTGCTTACAGCAACGTGCTATATGTTCTGAATGCCCGAATTGGGAATATGTGTCAAAACTTTGTTAGGAATTATGTGATCCTTACTAGCTGGAAGTAAGGGAGATGGGGCACGAAGTTATTTCTAGGAGTTGGACACATACCAAGTTTAGCTCAGTTCTGGGCATCTTTGAAATACCTATACAAACTTGTTCCTACATAGTAACTTGCATCTTTGAATGAGAATCTGCTTGCTTACAGCAACGTGCTATATGTTCTGAATGCCCGAATTGGGAATCTGTGTCAAAACTTTGTTAGGAATCATGTGATCCTTACTATCTGGAAGCAAGGGAGATGGGGCATGAAGTTATTTCTAGGAGTTGGACACATACCAAGTTTAGCTCAGTTCTGGGCATCTTTGAAATACCTATACAAACTTGTTCCTACATAGTAACTTGCAACTTTGAATGAAAATGTGCTTGCTTACAGCAACGTGCTATATGTTCTGAATGCCCGAATTGGGAATCTGTGTCAAAACTTTGTTAGGAATTATGTGATCCTTACTAGCTGGAAGTAAGGGAGATGGGGCACGAAGTTATTTCTAGGAGTTGGACACATACCAAGTTTAGCTCAGTTCTGGGCATCTTTGAAATACCTATACAAACTTGTTCCTACATAGTAACTTGCATCTTTGAATGAGAATGTGCTTGCTTACAGCAACGTGCTATATGTTCTGAATGCCCTAATTGGGAATCTGTGTCAAAACTTTGTTAGGAATCATGTGATCCTTACTAGCTGGAAGCAAGGGAGATGGGGCATGAAGTTATTTCTAGGAGTTGGACACATACCAAGTTTAGCTCAGTTCTGGGCATCTTTGAAATACCTATACAAACTTGTTCCTACATAGTAACTTGCAACTTTGAATGAAAATGTGCTTGCTTACAGCAACGTGCTATATGTTCTGAATGCCCGAATTGGGAATCTGTGTCAAAACTTTGTTAGGAATTATGTGATCCTTACTAGCTGGAAGTAAGGGAGATGGGGCATGAAGTTATTTCTAGGAGTTGGACACATACCAAGTTTAGCTCAGTTCTGGGCATCTTTGAAATACCTATACAAACTTGTTCCTACATAGTAACTTGCATCTTTGAATGAGAATGTGCTTGCTTTCAGCAACGTGCTATATGTTCTGAATGCCCGAATTGGGAATCTGTGTCAAAACTTTGTTAGGAATTATGTGATCCTTACTAGCTGGAAGTAAGGGAGATGGAGCACGAAGTTATTTCTAGGAGTTGGACACATACCAAGTTTAGCTCAGTTCTGGGCATCTTTGAAATACCTATACAAACTTGTTCCTACATAGTAACTTGCATCTTTGAATGAGAATGTGCTTGCTTACAGCAACGTGCTATATGTTCTGAATGCCCGAATTGGCAATCTGTGTCAAAACTTTGTTAGGAATTATGTGATCCTTACTAGCTGGAAGTAAGGGAGATGGGGCATGAAGTTATTTCTAGGAGTTGGACACATACCAAGTTTAGCTCAGTTCTGGGCATCTTTGAAATACCTATACAAACTTGTTCCTACATAGTAACTTGCATCTTTGAATGAGAATGTGCTTGCTTTCAGCAACGTGCTATATGTTCTGAATGCCCGAATTGGGAATCTGTGTCAAAACTTTGTTAGGAATTATGTGATCTTTACTAGCTGGAAGTAAGGGAGATGGGGCACGAAGTTATTTCTAGGAGTTGGACACATACCAAGTTTAGCTCAGTTCTGGGCATCTTTGAAATACCTATACAAACTTGTTCCTACATAGTAACTTGCATCTTTGAATGAGAATGTGCTTGCTTACAGCAACGTGCTATATGTTCTGTATGCCCGAATTGGCAATCTGTGTCAAAACTTTGTTAGGAATTATGTGATCCTTACTAGCTGGAAGTAAGGGAGATTGGGCATGAAGTTATTTCTAGGAGTTGGACACATACCAAGTTTAGCTCAGTTCTGGGCATCTTTGAAATACCTATACAAACTTGTTCCTACATAGTAACTTGCATCTTTGAATGAGAATGTGCTTGCTTACAGCAACGTGCTATATGTTCTGAATGCCCGAATTGGGAATCTGTGTCAAAACTTTGTTAGGAATTATGTGATCCTTACTAGCTGGAAATAAGGGAGATGGGGCATGAAGTTATTTCTAGGAGTTGGACACATACCAAGTTTAGCTCAGTTCTGGGCATCTTTGAAATACCTATACAAACTTGTTCCTACATAGTAACTTGCAACTTTGAATGAAAATGTGCTTGCTTACAGCAACGTGCTATATGTTCTGAATGCCCGAATTGGCAATCTGTGTCAAAACTTTGTTAGGAATTATGTGATCCTCACTAGCTGGAAGTAAGGGAGATGGGGCATGAAGTTATTTCTAGGAGTTGGACACATACCAAGTTTAGCTCAGTTCTGGGCATCTTTGAAATACCTATACAAACTTGTTCCTACATAGTAACTTGCAACTTTGAATGAGAATGTGCTTGCTTACAGCAACGTGCTATATGTTCTGAATGCCCGAATTGGGAATCTGTGTCAGAACTTTGTTAGGAATTATGTGATCCTTACTAGCTGGAAGTAAGGGAGATGGAGCATGAAGTTATTTCTAGGAGTTGGACACATACCAAGTTTAGCTCAGTTCTGGGCATCTTTGAAATACCTATACAAACTTGTTCCTACATAGTAACTTGCATCTTTGAATGAGAATGTGCTTGCTTACAGCAACGTGCTATATGTTCTGAATGCCCGAATTGGCAATCTGTGTCAAAACTTTGTTAGGAATTATGTGATCCTTACTAGCTGGAAGTAAGGGAGATGGGGCATGAAGTTATTTCTAGGAGTTGGACACATACCAAGTTTAGCTCAGTTCTGGGCATCTTTGAAATACCTATACAAACTTGTTCCTACATAGTAACTTGCATCTTTGAATGAGAATGTGCTTGCTTACAGCAACGTGGTATAAGTTCTGAATGCCCGAATTGGCAATCTGTGTCAAACCTTTGTTAGGAATTATGTGATCCTTACTAGCTGGAAGTAAGGGAGATGGGGCACGAAGTTATTTCTAGGAGTTGGACACATACCAAGTTTAGCTCAGTTCTGGGCATCTTTGAAATACCTATACAAACTTGTTCCTACATAGTAACTTGCATCTTTGAATGAGAATCTGCTTGCTTACAGCAACGTGCTATATGTTCTGAATGCCCGAATTGGGAATCTGTGTCAAAACTTTGTTAGGAATTATGTGATCCTTACTAGCTGGAAGTAAGGGAGATCGGGCACGAAGTTATTTCTAGGAGTTGGACACATACCAAGTTTAGCTCAGTTCTGGGCATCTTTGAAATACCTATACAAACTTCTTCCTACATAGTAACTTGCATCTTTGAATGAGAATCTGCTTGCTTACAGCAACGTGCTATATGTTCTGAATGCCCGAATTGGGAATCTGTGTCAAAACTTTGTTAGGAATTGTGTGATCCTTACTAGCTGGAAGTAAGGGAGATGGGGCATGAAGTTATTTCTAGGAGTTGGACACATACCAAGTTTAGCTCCGTTCTGGGCATCTTTGAAATACCTATACAAACTTGTTCCTACATAGTAACTTGCAACTTTAAATCAGAATGTGCTTGCTTACAGCAACGTGCTATATGTTCTGAATGACCGAATTGGGAATCTGTGTCAAAACTTTGTTAGGAATTGTGTGATCCTTACTAGCTGGAAGTAAGGGAGATGGGGCATGAAGTTATTTCTAGGAGTTGGACACATACCAAGTTTAGCTCAGTTCTGTGCATATTTGAAATACCTATACAAACTTGTTCCTACATAGTACCTTGCATCTTTGAATGAGAATGTGCTTGCTTACAGCAACGTGCTATATGTTCTGAATGCCCGAATTGGCAATCTGTGTCAAAACTTTGTTAGGAATTATGTGATCCTTACTAGCTGGAAGTAAGGGAGATGGGGCATGAAGTTATTTCTAGGAGTTGGACACATACCAAGTTTAGCTCAGTTCTGGGCATCTTTGAAATACCTATACAAACTTGTTCCTACATAGTAACTTGCAACTTTGAATTAGAATGTGCTTGCTTACAGCAACGTGCTATATGTTCTGAATGCCCGAATTGGGAATCTGTGTCAAAACTTTGTTAGGAATTACGTGATCCTTACTAGCTGAAAGTAAGGGAGATGGGGCATGAAGTTATTTCTTGGAGTTGGAGACATACCAAGTTTAGCTCAGTTCTGGGCATCTTTGAAATACCTATACAAACTTGTTCCTACATAGTAACTTGCATCTTTGAATGACAATGTGCTTGCTTACAGCAACGTGCTATAAGTTCTGAATGCCCGAATTGGCAATCTGTGTCAAAACTTTGTTAGGAATTATGTGATCCTTACTAGCTGGAAGTAAGGGAGATGGGGCATGAAGTTTTTTCTAGGAGTTGGACACATACCAAGTTTAGCTCAGTTCTGGGCATCTTTGAAATACCTATACAAACTTGTTCCTACATAGTAACTTGCATCTTTGAATGAGAATCTGCTTGCTTACAGCAACGTGCTATATGTTCTGAATGCCCGAATTGGGAATCTGTGTCAAAACTTTGTTAGGAATTATGTGATCCTTACTAGCTGGAAGTAAGGGAGATGGGGCATGAAGTTATTTCTAGGAGTTGGACACATACCAAGTTTAGCTCAGTTCTGGGCATCTTTGAAATACCTATACAAACTTGTTCCTACATAGTAACTTGCATCTTTGAATGAGAATCTGCTTGCTTACAGCAACGTGCTATATGTTCTGAATGCCCGAATTGGGAATCTGTGTCAAAACTTTGTTAGGAATTATGTGATCCTTACTAGCTGGAAGTAAGGGAGATGGGGCATGAAGTTATTTCTAGGAGTTAGACACATACCAAGTTTAGCTCAGTTCTGGGCATCTTTGAAATACCTATACAAACTTGTTCCTACATAGTAACTTGCAACTTTGAATGAGAATCTGCTTGCTTACAGCAACGTGCTATATGTTCTGAATGCCCGAATTGGGAATCTGTGTCAAAACTTTGTTAGGAATTGTGTGATCCTTACTAGCTGGAAGTAAGGGAGATGGGGCATGAAGTTATTTCTAGGAGTTGGACACATACCAAGTTTAGCTCAGTTCTGGGCATCTTTGAAATACCTATACAAACTTGTTCCTACATAGTAACTTGCATCTTTGAATGAGAATCTGCTTGCTTACAGCAACGTGCTATATGTTCTGAATGCCCGAATTGGGAATCTGTGTCAAAACTTTGTTAGGAATTATGTGATCCTTACTAGCTGGAAGTAAGGGAGATGGGGCATGAAGTTATTTCTAGGAGTTAGACACATACCAAGTTTAGCTCAGTTCTGGGCATCTTTGAAATACCTATACAAACTTGTTCCTACATAGTAACTTGCAACTTTGAATGAGAATCTGCTTGCTTACAGCAACGTGCTATATGTTCTGAATGCCCGAATTGGGAATCTGTGTCAAAACTTTGTTAGGAATTGTGTGATCCTTACTAGCTGGAAGTAAGGGAGATGGGGCATGAAGTTATTTCTAGGAGTTGGACACATACCAAGTTTAGCTCAGTTCTGGGCATCTTTGAAATACCTATACAAACTTGTTCCTACATAGTAACTTGCAACATTGAATGAGAATGTGCTTGCTTACAGCAACGTGATATATGTTCTGAATGCCCGAATTGGGAATCTGTGTCAAAAATTTGTTAGGAATTGTGTGATCCTTACTAGCTGGAAGTAAGGGAGATGGGGCATGAAGTTATTTCTAGGAGTTGGACACATACCAAGTTTAGCTCAGTTCTGGGCATCTTTGAAATACCTATACAAACTTGTTCCTACATAGTAACTTGGAACATTGAATGAAAATGTGCTTGCTTAGAGCAACGTGCTATATGTTCTGAATGCCCGAATTGTCAATCTGTGTCAAAACTTTGTTAGGAATTATGTGATCCTTACTAGCTGGAAGTAAGGGAGATGGGGCATGCACTTATTTCTAGGAGTTGGACACATACCAAGTTTAGCTCAGTTCTGGGCATCGTTGAAATACCTATACAAACTGGTTCCTACATAGTAACTTGCAACTTTGAATGAGAATGTGCTTGCTTGCAGCAACGTGCTATATGTTCTGAATGCCCGAATTGGCAATCTGTGTCAAAACTTTGTTAGGAATTATGTGATCCTTACTAGCTGGAAGTAAGGGAGATGGGGCATGAAGTTATTTCTAGGAGTTGGACACATACCAAGTTTAGCTCAGTTCTGGGCATCTTTGAAATACCTATACAAACTTGTTCCTACATAGTAACTTGCAACTTTGAATGAGAATCTGCTTGCTTACAGCAACGTGCTATATGTTCTGAATGCCCGAATTGGGAATCTGTGTCAAAACTTTGTTAGGAATTATGTGATCCTTACTAGCTGGAAGTAAGGGAGATGGGGCATGAAGTTATTTCTAGGAGTTGGACACATACCAAGTTTAGCTCAGTTCTGGGCATCTTTGAAATACCTATACAAACTTGTTCCTACATAGTAACTTGCAACATTGAATGAAAATGTGCTTGCTTACAGCAACGTGCTATATGTTCTGAATGCCCGAATTGGGAATGTGTGTCAAAACTTTGTTAGGAATTATGTGATCCTTACTAGCTGGAAGTAAGGGAGATGGGGCACGAAGTTATTTCTAGGAGTTGGACACATACCAAGTTTAGATCAGTTCTGGGCATCTTTGAAATACCTATACAAACTTGTTCCTACATAGTAACTTGCAACTTTGAAGGAAAATGTGCTTGCTTACAGCAACGTGCTATATGTTCTGAATGCCCGAATTGGGAATATGTGTCAAAACTTTGTTAGGAATTATGTGATCCTTACTAGCTGGAAGTAAGGGAGATGGGGCACGAAGTTATTTCTAGGAGTTGGACACATACCAAGTTTAGCTCAGTTCTGGGCATCTTTGAAATACCTATACAAACTTGTTCCTACATAGTAACTTGCATCTTTGAATGAGAATCTGCTTGCTTACAGCAACGTGCTATATGTTCTGAATGCCCGAATTGGGAATCTGTGTCAAAACTTTGTTAGGAATCATGTGATCCTTACTAGCTGGAAGCAAGGGAGATGGGGCATGAAGTTATTTCTAGGAGTTGGACACATACCAAGTTTAGCTCAGTTCTGGGCATCTTTGAAATACCTATACAAACTTGTTCCTACATAGTAACTTGCAACTTTGAATGAAAATGTGCTTGCTTACAGCAACGTGCTATATGTTCTGAATGCCCGAATTGGGAATCTGTGTCAAAACTTTGTTAGGAATTATGTGATCCTTACTAGCTGGAAGTAAGGGAGATGGGGCACGAAGTTATTTCTAGGAGTTGGACACATACCAAGTTTAGCTCAGTTCTGGGCATCTTTGAAATACCTATACAAACTTGTTCCTACATAGTAACTTGCATCTTTGAATGAGAATCTGCTTGCTTACAGCAACGTGCTATATGTTCTGAATGCCCTAATTGGGAATCTGTGTCAAAACTTTGTTAGGAATCATGTGATCCTTACTAGCTGGAAGCAAGGGAGATGGGGCATGAAGTTATTTCTAGGAGTTGGACACATACCAAGTTTAGCTCAGTTCTGGGCATCTTTGAAATACCTATACAAACTTGTTCCTACATAGTAACTTGCAACTTTGAATGAAAATGTGCTTGCTTACAGCAACGTGCTATATGTTCTGAATGCCCGAATTGGGAATCTGTGTCAAAACTTTGTTAGGAATTATGTGATCCTTACTAGCTGGAAGTAAGGGAGATGGGGCATGAAGTTATTTCTAGGAGTTGGACACATACCAAGTTTAGCTCAGTTCTGGGCATCTTTGAAATACCTATACAAACTTGTTCCTACATAGTAACTTGCATCTTTGAATGAGAATGTGCTTGCTTTCAGCAACGTGCTATATGTTCTGAATGCCCGAATTGGGAATCTGTGTCAAAACTTTGTTAGGAATTATGTGATCCTTACTAGCTGGAAGTAAGGGAGATGGAGCACGAAGTTATTTCTAGGAGTTGGACACATACCAAGTTTAGCTCAGTTCTGGGCATCTTTGAAATACCTATACAAACTTGTTCCTACATAGTAACTTGCATCTTTGAATGAGAATGTGCTTGCTTACAGCAACGTGCTATATGTTCTGAATGCCCGAATTGGCAATCTGTGTCAAAACTTTGTTAGGAATTATGTGATCCTTACTAGCTGGAAGTAAGGGAGATGGGGCATGAAGTTATTTCTAGGAGTTGGACACATACCAAGTTTAGCTCAGTTCTGGGCATCTTTGAAATACCTATACAAACTTGTTCCTACATAGTAACTTGCATCTTTGAATGAGAATGTGCTTGCTTTCAGCAACGTGCTATATGTTCTGAATGCCCGAATTGTGAATCTGTGTCAAAACTTTGTTAGGAATTATGTGATCTTTACTAGCTGGAAGTAAGGGAGATGGGGCACGAAGTTATTTCTAGGAGTTGGACACATACCAAGTTTAGCTCAGTTCTGGGCATCTTTGAAATACCTATACAAACTTGTTCCTACATAGTAACTTGCATCTTTGAATGAGAATGTGCTTGCTTACAGCAACGTGCTATATGTTCTGTATGCCCGAATTGGCAATCTGTGTCAAAACTTTGTTAGGAATTATGTGATCCTTACTAGCTGGAAGTAAGGGAGATTGGGCATGAAGTTATTTCTAGGAGTTGGACACATACCAAGTTTAGCTCAGTTCTGGGCATCTTTGAAATACCTATACAAACTTGTTCCTACATAGTAACTTGCATCTTTGAATGAGAATGTGCTTGCTTACAGCAACGTGCTATATGTTCTGAATGCCCGAATTGGGAATCTGTGTCAAAACTTTGTTAGGAATTATGTGATCCTTACTAGCTGGAAGTAAGGGAGATGGGGCATGAAGTTATTTCTAGGAGTTGGACACATACCAAGTTTAGCTCAGTTCTGGGCATCTTTGAAATACCTATACAAACTTGTTCCTACATAGTAACTTGCAACTTTGAATGAAAATGTGCTTGCTTACAGCAACGTGCTATATGTTCTGAATGCCCGAATTGGCAATCTGTGTCAAAACTTTGTTAGGAATTATGTGATCCTCACTAGCTGGAAGTAAGGGAGATGGGGCATGAAGTTATTTCTAGGAGTTGGACACATACCAAGTTTAGCTCAGTTCTGGGCATCTTTGAAATACCTATACAAACTTGTTCCTACATAGTAACTTGCAACTTTGAATGAGAATGTGCTTGCTTACAGCAACGTGCTATATGTTCTGAAGGCCCGAATTGGGAATCTGTGTCAGAACTTTGTTAGGAATTATGTGATCCTTACTAGCTGGAAGTAAGGGAGATGGAGCATGAAGTTATTTCTAGGAGTTGGACACATACCAAGTTTAGCTCAGTTCTGGGCATCTTTGAAATACCTATACAAACTTGTTGCTACATAGTAACTTGCAACTATGAATGAGAATGTGCTTGCTTACAGCAACGTGCTATATGTTCTGAATTCCCGAATTGGCAATCTGTGTCAAAACTTTGTTAGGAATTATGCGATCCTTACTAGCTGGAAGTAAGGGAGATGGGGCATGAAGTTATTTCTAGGAGTTGGACACATACCAAGTTTAGCTCAGTTCTGGGCATCTTTGAAATACCTATACAAACTTGTTCCTACATAGTAACTTGCATCTTTGAATGAGAATGTGCTTGCTTACAGCAACGTGCTATATGTTCTGAATGCCCGAATTGGCAATCTGTGTCAAAACTTTGTTAGGAATTATGTGATCCTTACTAGGTGGAAGTAAGGGAGATGGGGCATGAAGTTATTTCTAGGAGTTGGACACATACCAAGTTTAGCTCAGTTCTGGGCATCTTTGAAATACCTATACAAACTTCTTCCTACATAGTAACTTGCAACTTTGAATGAAAATGTGCTTGCTTACAGCAACGTGCTATATGTTCTGAATTCCCGAATTGGGAATCTGTGTCAAAACTTTGTTAGGAATTATGTGATCCTTACTAGCTGGAAGTAAGGGAGATGGGGCATGAAGTTATTTCTAGGAGTTGGACACATACCAAGTTTAGCTCAGTTCTGGGCATCTTTGAAATACCTATACAAACTTGTTCCTACATAGTAACTTGCATCTTTGAATGAGAATCTGCTTGCTTACAGCAACGTGCTATATGTTCTGAATGCCCGAATTGGCAATCTGTGTCAAAACTTTGTTAGGAATTATGTGATCCTTACTAGCTGGAAGTAAGGGAGATGGGGCATGAAGTTATTTCTAGGAGTTGGACACATACCAAGTTTAGCTCAGTTCTGGGCATCTTTGAAATACCTATACAAACTTGTTCCTACATAGTAACTTGCATCTTTGAATGAGAATGTGCTTGCTTACAGCAACGTGCTATATGTTCTGAATGCCCGAATTGGGAATCTGTGTCAAAACTTTGTTAGGAATTATGTGATCCTTACTAGCTGGAAGTAAGGGAGATGGGGCATGAAGTTATTTCTAGGAGTTGGACACATACCAAGTTTAGCTCAGTTCTGGGCATCTTTGAAATACCTATACAAACTTCTTCCTACATAGTAACTTGCAACTTTGAATGAGAATCTGCTTCCTTACAGCAACGTGCTATATGTTCTGAATGCCCGAATTGGGAATGTGTGTCAAAACTTTGTTAGGAATTATGTGATCCTTACTAGCTGGAAGTAAGGGAGATGGGGCACGAAGTTATTTCTAGGAGTTGGACACATACCAAGTTTAGATCAGTTCTGGGCATCTTTGAAATACCTATACAAACTTGTTCCTACATAGTAACTTGCAACTTTGAATGAAAATGTGCTTGCTTACAGCAACGTGCTATATGTTCTGAATGCCCGAATTGGGAATATGTGTCAAAACTTTGTTAGGAATTATGTGATCCTTACTAGCTGGAAGTAAGGGAGATGGGGCACGAAGTTATTTCTAGGAGTTGGACACATACCAAGTTTAGCTCAGTTCTGGGCATCTTTGAAATACCTATACAAACTTGTTCCTACATAGTAACTTGCATCTTTGAATGAGAATGTGCTTGCTTACAGCAACGTGCTATATGTTCTGAATGCCCGAATTGGGAATCTGTGTCAAAACTTTGTTAGGAATTATGTGATCCTTACTAGCTGGAAGTAAGGGAGATCGGGCACGAAGTTATTTCTAGGAGTTGGACACATACCAAGTTTAGCTCAGTTCTGGGCATCTTTGAAATACCTATACAAACTTCTTCCTACATAGTAACTTGCATCTTTGAATGAGAATCTGCTTGCTTACAGCAACGTGCTATATGTTCTGAATGCCCGAATTGGGAATCTGTGTCAAAACTTTGTTAGGAATTGTGTGATCCTTACTAGCTGGAAGTAAGGGAGATGGGGCATGAAGTTATTTCTAGGAGTTGGACACATACCAAGTTTAGCTCAGTTCTGGGCATCTTTGAAATACCTATACAAACTTGTCCCTACATAGTAACTTGCAACTTTAAATCAGAATGTGCTTGCTTACAGCAACGTGCTATATGTTCTGAATGACCGAATTGGGAATCTGTGTCAAAACTTTGTTAGGAATTGTGTGATCCTTACTAGCTGGAAGTAAGGGAGATGGGGCATGAAGTTATTTCTAGAAGTTGGACACATACCAAGTTTAGCTCAGTTCTGTGCATATTTGAAATACCTATACAAACTTGTTCCTACATAGTACCTTGCATCTTTGAATGAGAATGTGCTTGCTTACAGCAACGTGCGATATGTTCTGAATGCCCGAATTGGCAATCTGTGTCAAAACTTTGTTAGGAATTATGTGATCCTTACTAGCTGGAAGTAAGGGAGATGGGGCATGAAGTTTTTTCTAGGAGTTGGACACATACCAAGTTTAGCTCAGTTCTGGGCATCTTTGAAATACCTATACAAACTTGTTCCTACATAGTAACTTGCAACTTTGAATTAGAATGTGCTTGCTTACAGCAACGTGCTATATGTTCTGAATGCCCGAAGTGGGAACCTGTGTCAAAACCTTGTTAGGAATTACGTGATCCTTACTAGCTGAAAGTAAGGGAGATGGGGCATGAAGTTATTTCTTGGAGTTGGAGACATACCAAGTTTAGCTCAGTTCTGGGCATCTTTGAAATACCTATACAAACTTGTTCCTACATAGTAACTTGCATCTTTGAATGACAATGTGCTTGCTTACAGCAACGTGCTATAAGTTCTGAATGCCCGAATTGGCAATCTGTGTCAAAACTTTGTTAGGAATTATGTGATCCTTACTAGCTGGAAGTAAGGGAGATGGGGCATGAAGTTATTTCTAGGAGTTGGACACATACCAAGTTTAGCTCAGTTCTGGGCATCTTTGAAATACCTATACAAACTTGTTCCTACATAGTAACTTGCATCTTTGAATGAGAATCTGCTTGCTTACAGCAACGTGCTATATGTTCTGAATGCCCGAATTGGGAATCTGTGTCAAAACTTTGTTAGGAATTATGTGATCCTTACTAGCTGGAAGTAAGGGAGATGGGGCATGAAGTTATTTCTAGGAGTTGGACACATACCAAGTTTAGCTCAGTTCTGGGCATCTTTGAAATACCTATACAAACTTGTTCCTACATAGTAACTTGCATCTTTGAATGAGAATCTGCTTGCTTACAGCAACGTGCTATATGTTCTGAATGCCCGAATTGGGAATCTGTGTCAAAACTTTGTTAGGAATTATGTGATCCTTACTAGCTGGAAGTAAGGGAGATGGGGCATGAAGTTATTTCTAGGAGTTAGACACATACCAAGTTTAGCTCAGTTCTGGGCATCTTTGAAATACCTATACAAACTTGTTCCTACATAGTAACTTGCAACTTTGAATGAGAATCTGCTTGCTTACAGCAACGTGCTATATGTTCTGAATGCCCGAATTGGGAATCTGTGTCAAAACTTTGTTAGGAATTGTGTGATCCTTACTAGCTGGAAGTAAGGGAGATGGGGCATGAAGTTATTTCTAGGAGTTGGACACATACCAAGTTTAGCTCAGTTCTGGGCATCTTTGAAATACCTATACAAACTTGTTCCTACATAGTAACTTGCATCTTTGAATGAGAATCTGCTTGCTTACAGCAACGTGCTATATGTTCTGAATGCCCGAATTGGGAATCTGTGTCAAAACTTTGTTAGGAATTATGTGATCCTTACTAGCTGGAAGTAAGGGAGATGGGGCATGAAGTTATTTCTAGGAGTTAGACACATACCAAGTTTAGCTCAGTTCTGGGCATCTTTGAAATACCTATACAAACTTGTTCCTACATAGTAACTTGCAACTTTGAATGAGAATCTGCTTGCTTACAGCAACGTGCTATATGTTCTGAATGCCCGAATTGGGAATCTGTGTCAAAACTTTGTTAGGAATTGTGTGATCCTTACTAGCTGGAAGTAAGGGAGATGGGGCATGAAGTTATTTCTAGGAGTTGGACACATACCAAGTTTAGCTCAGTTCTGGGCATCTTTGAAATACCTATACAAACTTGTTCCTACATAGTAACTTGCAACATTGAATGAGAATGTGCTTGCTTACAGCAACGTGATATATGTTTTGAATGCCCGAATTGGGAATCTGTGTCAAAAATTTGTTAGGAATTGTGTGATCCTTACTAGCTGGAAGTAAGGGAGATGGGGCATGAAGTTATTTCTAGGAGTTGGACACATACCAAGTTTAGCTCAGTTCTGGGCATCTTTGAAATACCTATACAAAGTTGTTCCTACATAGTAACTTGGAACATTGAATGAGAATGTGCTTGCTTAGAGCAACGTGCTATATGTTCTGAATGCCCGAATTGTCAATCTGTGTCAAAACTTTGTTAGGAATTATGTGATCCTTACTAGCTGGAAGTAAGGGAGATGGGGCATGCACTTATTTCTAGGAGTTGGACACATACCAAGTTTAGCTCAGTTCTGGGCATCGTTGAAATACCTATACAAACTTGTTCCTACATAGTAACTTGCAACTTTGAATGAGAATGTGCTTGCTTACAGCAACGTGCTATATGTTCTGAATGCCCGAATTGGGAATCTGTGTCAAAACTTTGTTAGGAATTATGTGATCCTTACTAGCTGGAAGTAAGGGAGATGGGGCATGAAGTTATTTCTAGGAGTTGGACACATACCAAGTTTAGCTCAGGTCTGGGCATCTTTGAAATACCTATACAAACTTGTTCCTAAATAGTAACTTGCAACTCTGAATGAGAATGTGCTTGCTTACAGGAACGTGCTATATGTTCTGAATGCCCGAATTAGGAATCTGTGTCAGAACTTTGTTAGGAATTATGTGATCCTTACTAGCTGGAAGTAAGGGAGATGTGGCATGAAGTTATTTCTAGGAGTTGGAGACATACCAAGTTTAGCTCTGTTCTGGGCATGTTTGAAATACCTATACAAACTTGTTCCTACATAGTAACTTGCATCTTTGAATGAGAATGTGCTTGCTTGCAGCAACGTGCTATATGTTCTGAATGCCCGATTTGGGAATCTGTGTCAAAACTTTGTTAGGAATTATGTGATCCTTACTAGCTGGAAGTAAGGGAGATGGGGCATGAAGTTATTTCTAGGAGTTGGACACATACCAAGTTTAGCTCAGTTCTGGGCATCTTTGAAATACCTATACAAACTTGTTCCTACATAGTAACTTGCATCTTTGAAGAGAATGTGCTTGCTTACAGCAACGTGCTATATGTTCTGAATGCCCGAATTGGCAATCTGTGTCAAAACTTTGTTAGGAATTATGTGATCCTTACTAGCTGGAAGTAAGGGAGATGGGGCACGAAGTTATTTCTAGGAGTTGGACACATACCAAGTTTAGCTCAGTTCTGGGCATCTTTGAAATACCTATACAAACTTGTTCCTACATAGTAACTTGCATCTTTGAATGAGAATGTGCTTGCTTACAGCAACGTGCTATATGTTCTGAATGCCCGAATTGGCAATCTGTGTCAAAACTTTGTTAGGAATTATGTGATCCTTACTAGCTGGAAGTAAGGGAGATGGGGCATGAAGTTATTTCTAGGAGTTGGACACATACCAAGTTTAGCTCAGTTCTGGGCATCTTTGAAATACCTATACAAACTTGTTCCTACATAGTAACTTGCATCTTTGAATGAGAATGTGCTTGCTTACAGCAACGTGGTATAAGTTCTGAATGCCCGAATTGGCAATCTGTGTCAAACCTTTGTTAGGAATTATGTGATCCTTACTAGCTGGAAGTAAGGGAGATGGGGCACGAAGTTATTTCTAGGAGTTGGACACATACCAAGTTTAGCTCAGTTCTGGGCATCTTTGAAATACCTATACAAACTTGTTCCTACATAGTAACTTGCATCTTTGAATGAGAATCTGCTTGCTTACAGCAACGTGCTATATGTTCTGAATGCCCGAATTGGGAATCTGTGTCAAAACTTTGTTAGGAATTATGTGATCCTTACTAGCTGGAAGTAAGGGAGATGGGGCATGAAGTTATTTCTAGGAGTTGGACACATACCAAGTTTAGCTCAGTTCTGGGCATCTTTGAAATACCTATACAAACTTGTTCCTACATAGTAACTTGCATCTTTGAATGAGAATCTGCTTGCTTACAGCAACGTGCTATATGTTCTGAATGCCCGAATTGGGAATCTGTGTCAAAACTTTGTTAGGAATTATGTGATCCTTACTAGCTGGAAGTAAGGGAGATGGGGCATGAAGTTATTTCTAGGAGTTAGACACATACCAAGTTTAGCTCAGTTCTGGGCATCTTTGAAATACCTATACAAACTTGTTCCTACATAGTAACTTGCAACTTTGAATGAGAATCTGCTTGCTTACAGCAACGTGCTATATGTTCTGAATGCCCGAATTGGGAATCTGTGTCAAAACTTTGTTAGGAATTGTGTGATCCTTACTAGCTGGAAGTAAGGGAGATGGGGCATGAAGTTATTTCTAGGAGTTGGACACATACCAAGTTTAGCTCAGTTCTGGGCATCTTTGAAATACCTATACAAACTTGTTCCTACATAGTAACTTGCATCTTTGAATGAGAATCTGCTTGCTTACAGCAACGTGCTATATGTTCTGAATGCCCGAATTGGGAATCTGTGTCAAAACTTTGTTAGGAATTATGTGATCCTTACTAGCTGGAAGTAAGGGAGATGGGGCATGAAGTTATTTCTAGGAGTTAGACACATACCAAGTTTAGCTCAGTTCTGGGCATCTTTGAAATACCTATACAAACTTGTTCCTACATAGTAACTTGCAACTTTGAATGAGAATCTGCTTGCTTACAGCAACGTGCTATATGTTCTGAATGCCCGAATTGGGAATCTGTGTCAAAACTTTGTTAGGAATTGTGTGATCCTTACTAGCTGGAAGTAAGGGAGATGGGGCATGAAGTTATTTCTAGGAGTTGGACACATACCAAGTTTAGCTCAGTTCTGGGCATCTTTGAAATACCTATACAAACTTGTTCCTACATAGTAACTTGCAACTTTGAATGAGAATCTGCTTGCTTACAGCAACGTGCTATATGTTCTGAATGCCCGAATTGGGAATCTGTGTCAAAACTTTGTTAGGAATTATGTGATCCTTACTAGCTGGAAGTAAGGGAGATGGGGCATGAAGTTATTTCTAGGAGTTAGACACATACCAAGTTTAGCTCAGTTCTGGGCATCTTTGAAATACCTATACAAACTTGTTCCTACATAGTAACTTGCAACTTTGAATGAGAATCTGCTTGCTTACAGCAACGTGCTATATGTTCTGAATGCCCGAATTGGGAATCTGTGTCAAAACTTTGTTAGGAATTGTGTGATCCTTACTAGCTGGAAGTAAGGGAGATGGGGCATGAAGTTATTTCTAGGAGTTGGACACATACCAAGTTTAGCTCAGTTCTGGGCATCTTTGAAATACCTATACAAACTTGTTCCTACATAGTAACTTGCAACATTGAATGAGAATGTGCTTGCTTACAGCAACGTGATATATGTTCTGAATGCCCGAATTGGGAATCTGTGTCAAAAATTTGTTAGGAATTGTGTGATCCTTACTAGCTGGAAGTAAGGGAGATGGGGCATGAAGTTATTTCTAGGAGTTGGACACATACCAAGTTTAGCTCAGTTCTGGGCATCTTTGAAATACCTATACAAACTTGTTCCTACATAGTAACTTGGAACATTGAATGAGAATGTGCTTGCTTAGAGCAACGTGCTATATGTTCTGAATGCCCGAATTGTCAATCTGTGTCAAAACTTTGTTAGGAATTATGTGATCCTTACTAGCTGGAAGTAAGGGAGATGGGGCATGCACTTATTTCTAGGAGTTGGACACATACCAAGTTTAGCTCAGTTCTGGGCATCGTTGAAATACCTATACAAACTTGTTCCTACATAGTAACTTGCAACTTTGAATGAGAATGTGCTTGCTTACAGCAACGTGCTATATGTTCTGAATGCCCGAATTGGGAATCTGTGTCAAAACTTTGTTAGGAATTATGTGATCCTTACTAGCTGGAAGTAAGGGAGATGGGGCATGAAGTTATTTCTAGGAGTTGGACACATACCAAGTTTAGCTCAGGTCTGGGCATCTTTGAAATACCTATACAAACTTGTTCCTAAATAGTAACTTGCAACTCTGAATGAGAATGTGCTTGCTTACAGGAACGTGCTATATGTTCTGAATGCCCGAATTAGGAATCTGTGTCAGAACTTTGTTAGGAATTATGTGATCCTTACTAGCTGGAAGTAAGGGAGATGTGGCATGAAGTTATTTCTAGGAGTTGGAGACATACCAAGTTTAGCTCTGTTCTGGGCATGTTTGAAATACCTATACAAACTTGTTCCTACATAGTAACTTGCATCTTTGAATGAGAATGTGCTTGCTTGCAGCAACGTGCTATATGTTCTGAATGCCCGATTTGGGAATCTGTGTCAAAACTTTGTTAGGAATTATGTGATCCTTACTAGCTGGAAGTAAGGGAGATGGGGCATGAAGTTATTTCTAGGAGTTGGACACATACCAAGTTTAGCTCAGTTCTGGGCATCTTTGAAATACCTATACAAACTTGTTCCTACATAGTAACTTGCATCTTTGAAGAGAATGTGCTTGCTTACAGCAACGTGCTATATGTTCTGAATGCCCGAATTGGCAATCTGTGTCAAAACTTTGTTAGGAATTATGTGATCCTTACTAGCTGGAAGTAAGGGAGATGGGGCATGAAGTTATTTCTAGGAGTTGGACACATACCAAGTTTAGCTCAGTTCTGGGCATCTTTGAAATACCTATACAAACTTGTTCCTACATAGTAACTTGCAACTTTGAATGAGAATCTGCTTGCTTACAGCAACGTGCTATATGTTCTGAATGCCCGAATTGGGAATCTGTGTCAAAACTTTGTTAGGAATTATGTGATCCTTACTAGCTGGAAGTAAGGGAGATGGGGCATGAAGTTATTTCTAGGAGTTGGACACATACCAAGTTTAGCTCAGTTCTGGGCATCTTTGAAATACCTATACAAACTTGTTCCTACATAGTAACTTGCAACTTTGAATGAAAATGTGCTTGCTTACAGCAACGTGCTATATGTTCTGAATGCCCGAATTGGGAATGTGTGTCAAAACTTTGTTAGGAATTATGTGATCCTTACTAGCTGGAAGTAAGGGAGATGGGGCACGAAGTTATTTCTAGGAGTTGGACACATACCAAGTTTAGATCAGTTCTGGGCATCATTGAAATACCTATACAAACTTGTTCCTACATAGTAACTTGCAACTTTGAAGGAAAATGTGCTTGCTTACAGCAACGTGCTATATGTTCTGAATGCCCGAATTGGGAATATGTGTCAAAACTTTGTTAGGAATTATGTGATCCTTACTAGCTGGAAGTAAGGGAGATGGGGCACGAAGTTATTTCTAGGAGTTGGACACATACCAAGTTTAGCTCAGTTCTGGGCATCTTTGAAATACCTATACAAACTTGTTCCTACATAGTAACTTGCATCTTTGAATGAGAATCTGCTTGCTTACAGCAACGTGCTATATGTTCTGAATGCCCGAATTGGCAATCTGTGTCAAAACTTTGTTAGGAATTATGTGATCCTTACTAGCTGGAAGTAAGGGAGATGGGGCATGAAGTTATTTCTAGGAGTTGGACACATACCAAGTTTAGCTCAGTTCTGGGCATCTTTGAAATACCTATACAAACTTGTTCCTACATAGTAACTTGCATCTTTGAATGAGAATGTGCTTGCTTACAGCAACGTGCTATATGTTCTGAATGACCGAATTGGCAATCTGTGTCAAACCTTTGTTAGGAATTATGTGATCCTTACTAGCTGGAAGTAAGGGAGATTGGGCATGAAGTTATTTCTAGGAGTTGGACACATACCAAGTTTAGCTCAGTTCTGGGCATCTTTGAAATACCTATACAAACTTGTTCCTACATAGTAACTTGCATCTTTGAATGAGAATGTGCTTGCTTACAGCAACGTGCTATATGTTCTGAATGCCCGAATTGGGAATCTGTGTCAAAACTTTGTTAGGAATTATGTGATCCTTACTAGCTGGAAGTAAGGGAGATGGGGCATGAAGTTATTTCTAGGAGTTGGACACATACCAAGTTTAGCTCAGTTCTGGGCATCTTTGAAATACCTATACAAACTTGTTCCTACATAGTAACTTGCAACTTTGAATGAAAATGTGCTTGCTTACAGCAACGTGCTATATGTTCTGAATGCCCGAATTGGCAATCTGTGTCAAAACTTTGTTAGGAATTATGTGATCCTCACTAGCTGGAAGTAAGGGAGATGGGGCATGAAGTTATTTCTAGGAGTTGGACACATACCAAGTTTAGCTCAGTTCTGGGCATCTTTGAAATACCTATACAAACTTGTTCCTACATAGTAACTTGCAACTTTGAATGAGAATGTGCTTGCTTACAGCAACGTGCTATATGTTCTGAATGCCCGAATTGGGAATCTGTGTCAGAACTTTGTTAGGAATTATGTGATCCTTACTAGCTGGAAGTAAGGGAGATGGAGCATGAAGTTATTTCTAGGAGTTGGACACATACCAAGTTTAGCTCAGTTCTGGGCATCTTTGAAATACCTATACAAACTTGTTGCTACATAGTAACTTGCAACTATGAATGAGAATGTGCTTGCTTACAGCAACGTGCTATATGTTCTGAATTCCCGAATTGGCAATCTGTGTCAAAACTTTGTTAGGAATTATGCGATCCTTACTAGCTGGAAGTAAGGGAGATGGGGCATGAAGTTATTTCTAGGAGTTGGACACATACCAAGTTTAGCTCAGTTCTGGGCATCTTTGAAATACCTATACAAACTTGTTCCTACATAGTAACTTGCATCTTTGAATGAGAATGTGCTTGCTTACAGCAACGTGCTATATGTTCTGAATGCCCGAATTGGCAATCTGTGTCAAAACTTTGTTAGGAATTATGTGATCCTTACTAGGTGGAAGTAAGGGAGATGGGGCATGAAGTTATTTCTAGGAGTTGGACACATACCAAGTTTAGCTCAGTTCTGGGCATCTTTGAAATACCTATACAAACTTGTTCGTACATAGTAACTTGCAACTTTGAATGAAAATGTGCTTGCTTACAGCAACGTGCTATATGTTCTGAATGCCCGAATTGGGAATCTGTGTCAAAACTTTGTTAGGAATTGTGTGATCCTTACTAGCTGGAAGTAAGGGAGATGGGGCATGAAGTTATTTCTAGGAGTTGGACACATACCAAGTTTAGCTCAGTTCTGGGCATCTTTGAAATACCTATACAAACTTGTTACTACATAGTAACTTGCAACATTGAATGAGAATGTGCTTGCTTACAGCAACGTGATATATGTTCTGAATGCCCGAATTGGGAATCTGTGTCAAAAATTTGTTAGGAATTGTGTGATCCTTACTAGCTGGAAGTAAGGGAGATGGGGCATGAAGTTATTTCTAGGAGTTGGACACATACCAAGTTTAGCTCAGTTCTGGGCATCTTTGAAATACCTATACAAACTTGTTCCTACATAGTAACTTGGAACATTGAATGAGAATGTGCTTGCTTAGAGCAACGTGCTATATGTTCTGAATGCCCGAATTGTCAATCTGTGTCAAAACTTTGTTAGGAATTATGTGATCCTTACCAGCTGGAAGTAAGGGAGATGGGGCATGCACTTATTTCTAGGAGTTGGACACATACCAATTTTAGCTCAGTTCTGGGCATCGTTGAAATACCTATACAAACTTGTTCCTACATAGTAACTTGCAACTTTGAATGAGAATGTGCTTGCTTACAGCAACGTGCTATATGTTCTGAATGCCCGAATTGGGAATCTGTGTCAAAACTTTGTTAGGAATTATGTGATCCTTACTAGCTGGAAGTAAGGGAGATGGGGCATGAAGTTATTTCTAGGAGTTGGACACATACCAAGTTTAGCTCAGGTCTGGGCATCTTTGAAATACCTATAGAAACTTGTTCCTAAATAGTAACTTGCAACTCTGAATGAGAATGTGCTTGCTTACAGGAACGTGCTATATGTTCTGAATGCCCGAATTAGGAATCTGTGTCAGAACTTTGTTAGGAATTATGTGATCCTTACTAGCTGGAAGTAAGGGAGATGTGGCATGAAGTTATTTCTAGGAGTTGGAGACATACCAAGTTTAGCTCTGTTCTGGGCATGTTTGAAATACCTATACAAACTTGTTCCTACATAGTAACTTGCATCTTTGAATGAGAATGTGCTTGCTTGCAGCAACGTGCTATATGTTCTGAATGCCCGATTTGGGAATCTGTGTCAAAACTTTGTTAGGAATTATGTGATCCTTACTAGCTGGAAGTAAGGGAGATGGGGCATGAAGTTATTTCTAGGAGTTGGACACATACCAAGTTTAGCTCAGTTCTGGGCATCTTTGAAATACCTATACAAACTTGTTCCTACATAGTAACTTGCAACTTTGAATGAAAATGTGCTTGCTTACAGCAACGTGCTATATGTTCTGAATGCCCGAATTGGCAATCTGTGTCAAAACTTTGTTAGGAATTATGTGATCCTCACTAGCTGGAAGTAAGGGAGATGGGGCATGAAGTTATTTCTAGGAGTTGGACACATACCAAGTTTAGCTCAGTTCTGGGCATCTTTGAAATACCTATACAAACTTGTTCCTACATAGTAACTTGCAACTTTGAATGAGAATGTGCTTGCTTACAGCAACGTGCTATATGTTCTGAATGCCCGAATTGGGAATCTGTGTCAGAACTTTGTTAGGAATTATGTGATCCTTACTAGCTGGAAGTAAGGGAGATGGAGCATGAAGTTATTTCTAGGAGTTGGACACATACCAAGTTTAGCTCAGTTCTGGGCATCTTTGAAATACCTATACAAACTTGTTGCTACATAGTAACTTGCAACTATGAATGAGAATGTGCTTGCTTACAGCAACGTGCTATATGTTCTGAATTCCCGAATTGGCAATCTGTGTCAAAACTTTGTTAGGAATTATGCGATCCTTACTAGCTGGAAGTAAGGGAGATGGGGCATGAAGTTATTTCTAGGAGTTGGACACATACCAAGTTTAGCTCAGTTCTGGGCATCTTTGAAATACCTATACAAACTTGTTCCTACATAGTAACTTGCATCTTTGAATGAGAATGTGCTTGCTTACAGCAACGTGCTATATGTTCTGAATGCCCGAATTGGCAATCTGTGTCAAAACTTTGTTAGGAATTATGTGATCCTTACTAGGTGGAAGTAAGGGAGATGGGGCATGAAGTTATTTCTAGGAGTTGGACACATACCAAGTTTAGCTCAGTTCTGGGCATCTTTGAAATACCTATACAAACTTGTTCGTACATAGTAACTTGCAACTTTGAATGAAAATGTGCTTGCTTACAGCAACGTGCTATATGTTCTGAATGCCCGAATTGGGAATCTGTGTCAAAACTTTGTTAGGAATTGTGTGATCCTTACTAGCTGGAAGTAAGGGAGATGGGGCATGAAGTTATTTCTAGGAGTTGGACACATACCAAGTTTAGCTCAGTTCTGGGCATCTTTGAAATACCTATACAAACTTGTTCCTACATAGTAACTTGCAACATTGAATGAGAATGTGCTTGCTTACAGCAACGTGATATATGTTCTGAATGCCCGAATTGGGAATCTGTGTCAAAAATTTGTTAGGAATTGTGTGATCCTTACTAGCTGGAAGTAAGGGAGATGGGGCATGAAGTTATTTCTAGGAGTTGGACACATACCAAGTTTAGCTCAGTTCTGGGCATCTTTGAAATACCTATACAAACTTGTTCCTACATAGTAACTTGGAACATTGAATGAGAATGTGCTTGCTTAGAGCAACGTGCTATATGTTCTGAATGCCCGAATTGTCAATCTGTGTCAAAACTTTGTTAGGAATTATGTGATCCTTACCAGCTGGAAGTAAGGGAGATGGGGCATGCACTTATTTCTAGGAGTTGGACACATACCAATTTTAGCTCAGTTCTGGGCATCGTTGAAATACCTATACAAACTTGTTCCTACATAGTAACTTGCAACTTTGAATGAGAATGTGCTTGCTTACAGCAACGTGCTATATGTTCTGAATGCCCGAATTGGGAATCTGTGTCAAAACTTTGTTAGGAATTATGTGATCCTTACTAGCTGGAAGTAAGGGAGATGGGGCATGAAGTTATTTCTAGGAGTTGGACACATACCAAGTTTAGCTCAGGTCTGGGCATCTTTGAAATACCTATACAAACTTGTTCCTAAATAGTAACTTGCAACTCTGAATGAGAATGTGCTTGCTTACAGGAACGTGCTATATGTTCTGAATGCCCGAATTAGGAATCTGTGTCAGAACTTTGTTAGGAATTATGTGATCCTTACTAGCTGGAAGTAAGGGAGATGTGGCATGAAGTTATTTCTAGGAGTTGGAGACATACCAAGTTTAGCTCTGTTCTGGGCATGTTTGAAATACCTATACAAACTTGTTCCTACATAGTAACTTGCATCTTTGAATGAGAATGTGCTTGCTTGCAGCAACGTGCTATATGTTCTGAATGCCCGATTTGGGAATCTGTGTCAAAACTTTGTTAGGAATTATGTGATCCTTACTAGCTGGAAGTAAGGGAGATGGGGCATGAAGTTATTTCTAGGAGTTGGACACATACCAAGTTTAGCTCAGTTCTGGGCATCTTTGAAATACCTATACAAACTTGTTCCTACATAGTAACTTGCATCTTTGAAGAGAATGTGCTTGCTTACAGCAACGTGCTATATGTTCTGAATGCCCGAATTGGCAATCTGTGTCAAAACTTTGTTAGGAATTATGTGATCCTTACTAGCTGGAAGTAAGGGAGATGGGGCACGAAGTTATTTCTAGGAGTTGGACACATACCAAGTTTAGCTCAGTTCTGGGCATCTTTGAAATACCTATACAAACTTGTTCCTACATAGTAACTTGCATCTTTGAATGAGAATGTGCTTGCTTACAGCAACGTGCTATATGTTCTGAATGCCCGAATTGGCAATCTGTGTCAAAACTTTGTTAGGAATTATGTGATCCTTACTAGCTGGAAGTAAGGGAGATGGGGCATGAAGTTATTTCTAGGAGTTGGACACATACCAAGTTTAGCTCAGTTCTGGGCATCTTTGAAATACCTATACAAACTTGTTCCTACATAGTAACTTGCATCTTTGAATGAGAATGTGCTTGCTTACAGCAACGTGCTATAAGTTCTGAATGCCCGAATTGGCAATCTGTGTCAAACCTTTGTTAGGAATTATGTGATCCTTACTAGCTGGAAGTAAGGGAGATGGGGCACGAAGTTATTTCTAGGAGTTGGACACATACCAAGTTTAGCTCAGTTCTGGGCATCTTTGAAATACCTATACAAACTTGTTCCTACATAGTAACTTGCATCTTTGAATGAGAATCTGCTTGCTTACAGCAACGTGCTATATGTTCTGAATGCCCGAATTGGCAATCTGTGTCAAAACTTTGTTAGGAATTATGTGATCCTTACTAGCTGGAAGTAAGGGAGATCGGGCACGAAGTTATTTCTAGGAGTTGGACACATACCAAGTTTAGCTCAGTTCTGGGCATCTTTGAAATACCTATACAAACTTCTTCCTACATAGTAACTTGCATCTTTGAATGAGAATCTGCTTGCTTACAGCAACGTGCTATATGTTCTGAATGCCCGAATTGGGAATCTGTGTCAAAACTTTGTTAGGAATTGTGTGATCCTTACTAGCTGGAAGTAAGGGAGATGGGGCATGAAGTTATTTCTAGGAGTTGGACACATACCAAGTTTAGCTCAGTTCTGGGCATCTTTGAAATACCTATACAAACTTGTTCCTACATAGTAACTTGCAACTTTAAATCAGAATGTGCTTGCTTACAGCAACGTGCTATATGTTCTGAATGACCGAATTGGGAATCTGTGTCAAAACTTTGTTAGGAATTGTGTGATCCTTACTAGCTGGAAGTAAGGGAGATGGGGCATGAAGTTATTTCTAGGAGTTGGACACATACCAAGTTTAGCTCAGTTCTGTGCATATTTGAAATACCTATACAAACTTGTTCCTACATAGTACCTTGCATCTTTGAATGAGAATGTGCTTGCTTACAGCAACGTGCTATATGTTCTGAATGCCCGAATTGGCAATCTGTGTCAAAACTTTGTTAGGAATTATGTGATCCTTACTAGCTGGAAGTAAGGGAGATGGGGCATGAAGTTATTTCTAGGAGTTGGACACATACCAAGTTTAGCTCAGTTCTGGGCATCTTTGAAATACCTATACAAACTTGTTCCTACATAGTAACTTGCAACTTTGAATTAGAATGTGCTTGCTTACAGCAACGTGCTATATGTTCTGAATGCCCGAATTGGGAATCTGTGTCAAAACTTTGTTAGGAATTACGTGATCCTTACTAGCTGAAAGTAAGGGAGATGGGGCATGAAGTTATTTCTTGGAGTTGGAGACATACCAAGTTTAGCTCAGTTCTGGGCATCTTTGAAATACCTATACAAACTTGTTCCTACATAGTAACTTGCATCTTTGAATGACAATGTGCTTGCTTACAGCAACGTGCTATAAGTTCTGAATGCCCGAATTGGCAATCTGTGTCAAAACTTTGTTAGGAATTATGTGATCCTTACTAGCTGGAAGTAAGGGAGATGGGGCATGAAGTTATTTCTAGGAGTTGGACACATACCAAGTTTAGCTCAGTTCTGGGCATCTTTGAAATACCTATACAAACTTGTTCCTACATAGTAACTTGCATCTTTGAATGAGAATCTGCTTGCTTACAGCAACGTGCTATATGTTCTGAATGCCCGAATTGGGAATCTGTGTCAAAACTTTGTTAGGAATTATGTGATCCTTACTAGCTGGAAGTAAGGGAGATGGGGCATGAAGTTATTTCTAGGAGTTGGACACATACCAAGTTTAGCTCAGTTCTGGGCATCTTTGAAATACCTATACAAACTTGTTCCTACATAGTAACTTGCATCTTTGAATGAGAATCTGCTTGCTTACAGCAACGTGCTATATGTTCTGAATGCCCGAATTGGGAATCTGTGTCAAAACTTTGTTAGGAATTATGTGATCCTTACTAGCTGGAAGTAAGGGAGATGGGGCATGAAGTTATTTCTAGGAGTTAGACACATACCAAGTTTAGCTCAGTTCTGGGCATCTTTGAAATACCTATACAAACTTGTTCCTACATAGTAACTTGCAACTTTGAATGAGAATCTGCTTGCTTACAGCAACGTGCTATATGTTCTGAATGCCCGAATTGGGAATCTGTGTCAAAACTTTGTTAGGAATTGTGTGATCCTTACTAGCTGGAAGTAAGGGAGATGGGGCATGAAGTTATTTCTAGGAGTTGGACACATACCAAGTTTAGCTCAGTTCTGGGCATCTTTGAAATACCTATACAAACTTGTTCCTACATAGTAACTTGCATCTTTGAATGAGAATCTGCTTGCTTACAGCAACGTGCTATATGTTCTGAATGCCCGAATTGGGAATCTGTGTCAAAACTTTGTTAGGAATTATGTGATCCTTACTAGCTGGAAGTAAGGGAGATGGGGCATGAAGTTATTTCTAGGAGTTAGACACATACCAAGTTTAGCTCAGTTCTGGGCATCTTTGAAATACCTATACAAACTTGTTCCTACATAGTAACTTGCAACTTTGAATGAGAATCTGCTTGCTTACAGCAACGTGCTATATGTTCTGAATGCCCGAATTGGGAATCTGTGTCAAAACTTTGTTAGGAATTGTGTGATCCTTACTAGCTGGAAGTAAGGGAGATGGGGCATGAAGTTATTTCTAGGAGTTGGACACATACCAAGTTTAGCTCAGTTCTGGGCATCTTTGAAATACCTATACAAACTTGTTCCTACATAGTAACTTGCAACATTGAATGAGAATGTGCTTGCTTACAGCAACGTGATATATGTTCTGAATGCCCGAATTGGGAATCTGTGTCAAAAATTTGTTAGGAATTGTGTGATCCTTACTAGCTGGAAGTAAGGGAGATGGGGCATGAAGTTATTTCTAGGAGTTGGACACATACCAAGTTTAGCTCAGTTCTGGGCATCTTTGAAAAACCTATACAAACTTGTTCCTACATAGTAACTTGGAACATTGAATGAGAATGTGCTTGCTTAGAGCAACGTGCTATATGTTCTGAATGCCCGAATCGTCAATCTGTGTCAAAACTTTGTTAGGAATTATGTGATCCTTACTAGCTGGAAGTAAGGGAGATGGGGCATGCACTTATTTCTAGGAGTTGGACACATACCAAGTTTAGCTCAGTTCTGGGCATCGTTGAAATACCTATACAAACTTGTTCCTACATAGTAACTTGCAACTTTGAATGAGAATGTGCTTGCTTACAGCAACGTGCTATATGTTCTGAATGCCCGAATTGGGAATCTGTGTCAAAACTTTGTTAGGAATTATGTGATCCTTACTAGCTGGAAGTAAGGGAGATGGGGCATGAAGTTATTTCTAGGAGTTGGACACATACCAAGTTTAGCTCAGGTCTGGGCATCTTTGAAATACCTATACAAACTTGTTCCTAAATAGTAACTTGCAACTCTGAATGAGAATGTGCTTGCTTACAGGAACGTGCTATATGTTCTGAATGCCCGAATTAGGAATCTGTGTCAGAACTTTGTTAGGAATTATGTGATCCTTACTAGCTGGAAGTAAGGGAGATGTGGCATGAAGTTATTTCTAGGAGTTGGAGACATACCAAGTTTAGCTCTGTTCTGGGCATGTTTGAAATACCTATACAAACTTGTTCCTACATAGTAACTTGCATCTTTGAATGAGAATGTGCTTGCTTGCAGCAACGTGCTATATGTTCTGAATGCCCGATTTGGGAATCTGTGTCAAAACTTTGTTAGGAATTATGTGATCCTTACTAGCTGGAAGTAAGGGAGATGGGGCATGAAGT